>NC_079156.1:98151844-98470954 GCF_947563725.1 Argiope bruennichi | reverse complement strand
TTAAATTGAAATAATTACAAATAATTATTTAATTATTTGTAATGAAAATTTTTATTTAAGCATGAATTATTTTCATACTTGAATTGTTTGTGAATTGTTTATAGCTCAGTGAATTTTTTTCATAATTATGCACGTTTTTCGAATAATAGTTATAAAATATGTATGATTTGTTCAGACTGTTTTATTCGAACTATTATTCAGATTGGCCATTTGTATTAGCTCTTAATTTTTTTCCTCTTATTCACAACTTCACTATGATTCGGAAAATCATATATCAGATTACTTTTTTAAAAAATACGCTCAAATCTGCAATTTTTATCATTTATGTACAAATTTACTTTTTAAATCAGAAATGTATTTGTGTTGATAGTCAATTTCGTAATTCTATTGCTAATCTTTAATGCTATTTATCCTCCACATATTTTGGTTACCAACTTCAATACTTATCGTTAAAAATACTTATCCTCAAGCAAATATGTACAACATAAATATGAATTTCATAATTCAAGCTCTAATCTTTAAAGGCACTTATCCTATGAAAGATGAATATACAATTCGATTGCAAGCGTCATAATATGAATATTTATCACCGAAATTATCTATCCTTCACAAAGTGTGTACAGTACGGTAATTAAGGTATCAAAATTTCATTGATGACTGATATTCCTAGATAATTTATCCCCCCCCCCTGATTCCTTTTACCTATTTACAATAACAGCTCTCAATGGGATCACATTGGGAAGAATTTTGATAACATTAACAGATTTAAGAATTTTGATAACATTAACAGATTGATAAAAATTACCAAGACGGCTAAAATCAATTATATTTTTATCAAATAAAAAGAAAATTTTAAAAAATAACATTTAGGGCTGTATAAAATTTATTTCAAAAAGAATAATAAAAATTTCATTATTTTTGACAGCTAAGTTTATTTAAATATTCGCTATTGTATTGATTTTTTAAGTATTGTTGGAAGATGCTGCAAGCCGAGTTTAAAAATACTAAATGCTTGAATCATTTCAGCGTTCGATGGAGAGCTTCTTCACACACATATTCATCGCCATCAGAATCATCAGCTTTTGTTATTTGTTCTTGTTCATAAAAATGTTACGATTTTTCAAAATTTCGCAAAGAAGAAGAAATGGAAATTTTTACCTGTGCCGAATCGTTGCTTTGACTTCTTTCTGTTAAACTTTCAAACTAATCAAGAATTTTGAATTTGTATTTACTACTCAAATCAGTTCTCTTTCTTTTTTATCTAAATTGCTTTCGTAATTCACTTACAAGCAACAATGATTTATGATTGCGCATTAGATTTCAAGTCAGATTCCCTTTTAAATCAATTCAGATCTCTCTAGTCCAGACAAAAGAATGTCAATCCAGATCTCAAATAAGAAAAATTACTCATATTTTCCCTTATAAATCAAGAGAGAAATCCATACGCCAATAGTTAACACTGCTTAAAAATGGATTGGATATTTCTCTACATCAAACCTGATACATTAATCCTTTAAAAGGCCATTTTTTTCAGTCTATATTAAAATATTTTTAGGTTTGAGAATGGCTTAAGGAAAATAATTCATTTAACTTATTAAATAAATCTGATTTGATTAATTACCTTTGAAATAACAAATCAAGACACACCACTTTGTGTGATATAAGGAACTGAAGCATTTAAGTTTCTGTCCTGTTCAAAAAATTTGTGAGAACCTACGCCAACCTTCATATAAAGATTAAGGAATCGATTCAAAGATATCCATATAAAGATTGAAGAATTGATTCAAAAATATTCATATAAAGATTGATGAATTGATACAAAGATCTTCATAAAAGATTTTGTGAAACATACTTCTCATGGCCCTTGAAAAGGTTAAATAATGCAGTAGTCACATTAAACGAATATTTAATGAATTGCTTGCATTTGCACCCGTCGGTTCGAGACTATGAGGTTATGGTTTTATCGTTTGGGTATAATATAACGCGATATGATATATAAAGCGTTTTGATAATATAAAGCGAATTATAACATTTATTCGGACCACATTAAATGGAGTCTATTGTAGAAACTTAAAATACTAAATTTTTCATCAACGAAAATTGCCTTTTTGGTTGTAAAATCCCTGCTTTGTACAATTTTTTATAAAACAAAACATGACAAAGCAGGGATTTTTGCAAGGAATATCAGGGGAAAAAATCCCTTTTGTAATTTTCCTTTAATTAAAAAAAAGCAGCTTCTTAATATGACTTTTTTTCACGAGAACTGGTAATTGGCAATTGTCTTGCCATTTACAAAATGACTTTAATTGCAACAAAGCACGTTTTGACCATATCACTTTTTATGCGCCTCCACATTGTTTTTTAAAAGCCATCACTGAATTATTTCTCTCAATTGCCGTTTCTAAGTAATCTCTACTTATGAGACTGTAAATATTAAAACCTCGAATTAATGTAAAGACTTGCAACATACCAGAAACGAAGCGCGTGCTTTCAATAATAAAAAGCGTTTTCCACCAGTGCAGCTAGAGGAAGCTTTTAAGGGCTTAAATGAAATTAGTTCTTGCATATTTAGCTGTGGTTATGATAAATATTCTATATATATAATTAAATTGTATTAATTATCCTCATTATTAGTTAATCGCCTTCAAGTGGTGTCCTTTGATAATGGTACAAGTTTTAATTAGTCTAACATGCTTTATTGAGGAGTCGTAAACTTAGGATTGTTTGTTAGTGGATGGATGATGATGAATTCAGTGATTATGTGTTAATCAGATTGAATATCATTTTTCATGAAAGCAGAGCTACAAACAGCGATTAAATAATTACAGTTAATTGCATTATTAATAATGTTTATCATATAAAAAAATGCTGATATTTTTGCGTATCATATAAGGGTTGTTTTCGTTTTAGAAGATGGTTGCATGCTTAAAAACATGTTGAACAACACGTATAAAGTATAAGGAAAGCATGTCAAGAAAATAGCTAATTGTTAGAACTTACATCAATTAATCGATTTGAATATAAATACGTAATTAATCTTTTAAAATAGCAGGTCTGTTTTTTGAAAGATGATAATGTTTATTGGCTGTCATATTTTCTGTAAATTACGTCATAAGACATGCGTAATGCAACAACCGTTAAAATGCTTGGCAGGAGGTTACTAAATTCAAATGTAAAATTGGTGTATATCAAGGAAGAATTTTTCGAAGTTTTAATCGATTTATTAATTTGAACTTCTGCATTTTTCCTGCATAACCTCGAACGGCAATGCACTCTCACAAATATTCGTGAAATCATTATATGTAGGTTTCAAAAAAATCTATATAATTATTTCAGGTTTTATTTCAAAGTTCGAAAAATGAGATTTTCAATATTACCAGCTTCATTTCCATGTATATTTTTCTAGAATTTTAATAAGTTTTTAAAAACTACTTAAATATGTTTTACAATAACATATTTTGTTGTTTTATATACATGTGCGCGGTGACGATATTAAATCATTTTAACATACACGTCATCTTTGCTATAAATAGGGGATAAATTTCTTGAAATGACACAGACAGGCAAATCTAAATATTGTTATACTATGATGTTTCAGATTAAATGTTCCAACCCCCTTTTAATTTTCTAAAGGTTTATAAATAAAAATATAAAGCATATGTGTGGCAATTGGACTTGTTTTCAAATATTAAGCTACAAAGTTTAATTTTTTTATTAAACTAAGCTTTAGCTTCATTTTTAACTATGATTTCTTCTTTTTTGAATCAACATTTTTGCTATTAGTATTAAATACTCATTATTTTCTATATATATATTCAATACCATTTTCACTGTTTCTTAAATGTTACTTTCAAAAAAAGGAATGTTCTTAGCTTAGCTTAAATACTTTTAAGCACTTTAAAGCATATTAGAGAATTTGTTTTTAATCAATTTATAGAAATCATGGCCGTTTGGCAATTCTTATAAAAGATTTTTTGTATTTATTTAACTATTCCAAAATGCTGTATATTCTGCTACATTTTATAATGATGTTGAATATATAAAATTACTAAACATTCTTGAAACGCAACTGCCAAACTAAATAAAAGCAAACTTTAAACGCCCTGGATTTTACCTGACGTACATAATAATAATTCATTCAAAAATTGCTCCCTGTCTCCTGAAATTTTAATGAAACCTACAAATTTTGATCCCTAAAAATATTTTTTTCTAATACCAAAAGAAAAAATCTCGTAGAAAGTGCCTTGAATGATTACACATTTTATATCTAAATTAGATAAGAAGGAGCAATGAAGTTTTATCAAGATTTATCTGATATTCTTAATGATTCATTCATCATATTAAAAATTCTCTCAAAAACTGTTCCATTTCACCTGAGAATTTTAATAAAATTTACAAAATGTGATCCTTAAAAATGTCTTTAATTTTTAATATCAAAACTCATAGGAAATATCCTTCATAATTACAATTTTTTTTATATAAATTAGATAAGAAGGAACAATGAAGTTTTAGCAAGATTTATCTGATATCTATTACGATTTATTCAGCATATTAAAAATTCTCTCGAAAACTGTTCCACCTCGCCTGAGAATTTTAACGAAACCTAAAAAATTTGATCCCTAAAAATATCTTTTATTTTTAATATCAAAACTCATAGGAAGTGTCCTTCATGATTACAATCTTATTTTATATAAATTAGATAAGAAGGAAGAATGAAGTTTTATCAAGATTTATCTGATATCCATAATGATTTATTCATCATATTAAAAACTCTCTTAAAAACTGTTCCACCTCGCCTGAGAATTTTAATGAAATCTACATAATTGGATCCCTAAAAATATCTTTTTTTTCTTCTTCTTTTTTCTTATATCAAAAGAAGAATAACTCATGGGAAGTGTACTTCATGAGTACACTTTTTATGTCTAAATTAGATAAGAGAGAAAAATTTATCTAAATTTATTTGATACTCAAAGAAAAGTTTTATCTAAATTTATTTGATACTCATAATGATTCATTTATCATATGAAAAATTCTCTCAAAAACGGTTTCATATAGTTTTGAAATTTTGACGAAATTTATAAAATAGAATAACTGGAACTGCATTTTATTTCCAATATTAAAAGGAGAAAAAAAAAATGTTTTTCATGAGAACACTTTTTATCTCCAAACTCGATAAGAATAATCAATGAATTAATAATCAAAAATAATCAATGAATTAATAATCAAGAATAATCAATGAATTAATAATCAAGAATAATCAATGAATTAATAATCAAGAATAATCAATGAATTAATAATCAAGAATAATCAATGAATTAATAATCAAGAATAATCAATGAATCAATTTATTTAACATTCATAATGATTCATTAATCATATTAAAAATTTACTCAAAAACCATTTTATCACTCGTAGAAATTTTAAAGAAATTTACAAAATTTATTTTCCTTACCAAAAGAAGAAAAACTCATTAAAAATAACCATCTGCAATGGAATTTATTCCAGTTGGAAGTGCCGAATAATAAATCATTACAATATAATAAATATAAGGATTTTTTCCACTTTTACGATAAACATTTAATCTATCTTTATATCTCAATAATTCATTTTATTATTGAGTCAGTTCAATTCTAATCAAAAATTTTTTGAAGTGTAAAATAGTTAGATCGACATCATTTCTTTAAAATACGAAAATATTTCTATATAGCTTTGATAAAAAGATAATTATTAAATAAACACAACATGATTGTTTCACATTTTGTTGATATTTAATGATATATTGTTTAAATATCATTAAATCTCAGAAAAATGATATACTTCTATCAACATCTTAACAAATAATAAATAGAGTCCTCAAGGCTCTTAATAAAAGAAAAAGTAGATATATTTTTATGTCAAAAATAAACATCAAAAGAATGTCCGATTCTATAAATAAATAGTATTTATATTGTATTCAAAAAAATTATTATTATTTTATTTTAAATTAGAATTAGAATTTTTTTTAAAAGAGAAATATTGAAACAAACTTTCTTGAAAGGATCTGTAATTAAATGTTTTGTAAGCAATCATTTGTAAGCAATTCTAGATAAAACTGCCTACACAAATGATTAAGATCAATAAAAAATATCAGAGAAATTGGCCGACCTAAAGGCTCCTAGAAGGCTTAATCAGGTTTCACATTTTGTATTAATACTTTGAGGACATTTGAATGAATTAATTAATAGAATAAACCAGCTGTTACTTTTACCATCAACCGAAAGGAAGATATGAAATATTTTTGAGCTAAAAAAAAGTTTAGAAATATATTTTTTGGTGGACCCGCATTATATCTCCCCTGGGGACACATAAAAAAATTGGGGGTGATAATTTTCTGTCTTGGTGGTTGACTCTCACCGCTCTGTTGGTTTCAGTAATGGTGTGGGGGTGGTTACTCCCTATCCATGCCAGAACATGCCCTTTACAGAAGGGGTTGTACCACGGCCGTTGATGGCCCTTAGAACTCAACAATACTTCCCATCCACGCTGTCGCGGTGTTCCGGTCATTTACTTTAATCTAAATAACTTATAGGGGATGGAGTAGTCTTTTGTCGTTAAACCAGCATTATTTTTATCTTCATGATATGCATTTAAATTCTTGATACATTCTCCAAACTGTATCTTAAGAAAATTGATTTTAAAAAGGAGTAACTTGAAACAAATCAGTTCTAAGCCAATCAAGTGATGCATTTAACGTTTCCTTTTAACGTTTTTGCTGGCCGCAAAGTCAATGAAACAATAATTTACAGATAACGACAATGAGGGGATTAAGTAGATATTACAGCCATTATACATGCCTCAATCTAGTGACTGCTCTTTCAAGTAGAACTGATGATATTCCAGTGAATGATGATCGATTATGTATGAAAAAATGTTCTCGTGCAGAACACTGCGGTGGCTTAATCTTTCAAGTGCACAGTTTAGATAATCCTCAGATAATCCCTCGAACATCCTGGTGAAGTTGTTAACACTGGAGTGATACAAAGAGCTAAAAGCATTCACGCACGGAATCGATTGTGGATTTTAATGTGTGATTATTCAAACAAGCATGAATTTTCGCCGAGATGTTTTGTTAATTCATTATTATGCTTTGTATGTTGATTTCCACGCGAATTTTCCAGGCAGATTCTTAATTTATTACCCAGATTAAATCTAATCAGGATTTTCTGCATGTTAAATTTCTTGAATGACTCATAAATTGAATGCAAAAAGTTTTTAGGGATTTTTAAGATTATCTCTGGCAGATTTTGTGTGAAATTCTTTACAATAAAATGATACAAAAGTACTCACAAACAAAATTGGCTGGGAGGATTTTATGATTTATGGATACGCAAATAGGCATGAAATTCGCAGGGAAATGTTGGTTAATTTATTCAAATAATTATAAGTTTTAAAAATTTGCTTTTATGGAATTTGTAGATTAAGTTTCTGTGTTTATAATTCTTGATTGAATTTGAATACATACGTGAACGTGAACATTGAACATAACGTGAGGGGAAATTTTGAAGATGTCTTCCCCTAGGCTAAATTGATCGTCCTAAGGTTGATGAAAAATAAATTATTGAAAAGAAAAGAAATTATTATGGGAGAAATTCTCATAATAAATTGTGCATTAATTTCCTGATTTGTGATTTTCTATATAAGCTTGAATTATTCGCTTAGCTACTCGAATAATTTATTCGTATGTTTTCATCAACCTGAAAAATTATACGTTTTGAGATTATGAGAGTTATATTCAGAGTTTGAAGTTGAATTTTGCTTTCTTCGTGAAAGGTTCTTAAAAATTTATTTGATAGTAAAAATAAAGTGACTCACATTTTTCAAATTTGTTTGGTAGTAAGAATAAAGTGATTCACATTTTTCAAATTTGTTTGATAGTAAGAATAAAGTGATTCATATTTTTCAAATTTTGATTATTTTGTTTATAATTTAATTGCTTACTTAATTTTGCTTAAAAGATGATAATATTGCTTTAAAAATAAATGATTAAAAGAAGAAGGATTCATTGGCACACGGAATCGTTTATGAAGTTCTAATATGTAATTATTCAAATAAATTTGGACTTTCGTGGAAATATTTTTAAATTTAATTAAATATATTAAAAAAATTAAAGTTTTAAATAATTATTCTGTGTATGAAATTTCTAATGTCAGATTCAGAATTCGTAATTTAAACACAATGTGAACACAGATTTCATGTACACAAAAAATGAACTTAAAAATGCACTTTTTGTGTTATGTATGCTCAAAGTTTCACTTTTTGTGTTATGCCTACACAAAGTTTCACTTTTTGTGTTATATATACACGAAGTTTCACCTTTTTTTGTTGCACATTAAGTGTTTTATAGATAAATGAAAACAAATGATTAAAATTTTTTAAGATACTCTTCCTTCAGATTAAAATGAGTTTATGGGATAAATAATAAAATGCAGATAAATGTATTCATACAGGATAATAAATATTATCACAATATCGTATGTCATCGTATATTATCACAATAATATTCAATTATTCAGACTAAAACAAATTTTCGATGTAAGGCTTAGTTAGTTCTTCCGAATTTCTTGTGAGTATCTGAAAATATATGAGTCGTGTGATTATTAGAGTCAGCCTTGAATTTGTATTGGAATTTTAAACAGGCAAACATCTATAGCTGTCTTATATGGACTGCAAAAATGGTAAAAGCAATCAATATGCATTTGCAGGTAAAAAAGAAATTCTTTATACTGAAATTATAAAAATTAAATACATTTACTCAAAGAATAGACAGTACGCTTACTTATTATGACTTAAAAAACATCAATTTTCTCTGGAATAAGTGGTTTCTATACATTAAAACATTTAGAAAGTTTTTAAAATAATTATTATTCTAGAGACCTTATCAATCTGAATCTGATTTTACGTCTAGATATAATATATAGCTATATCACAAAATTAAAATTATTTGCTGACATTTAAATACTGTTATTGTTACTTATGGCACTTTACAAGCCCGCTGACGAACTGTCAGTGTTTTAATCCGAGTGTGCAGTAGCTTCTGAGGTGCCAAGGCTCCTGAGCACCTGAGGGCAGAAGTCTGACTTCTAACTCATGTGAAAAAGACACACACATTCTCTAAGCCTTTTTACAAATGGCTCTTTCACACACCTTTCACATAGAACACAGGGTAGAAAACAACCCTGTCTGAACCAGGACTCGAATCCGGGATCACGGGAAAGACGCGCTACCCTTAAGCTAGGTGGCCTGCTCATTTAAATACTAAAATGAAAGTAAGAGCGTTCAAGAATTGCAGACTGAATTGTAAATTTCCTGACATATTATTATTTAAAGAAACATGAACTTTCTTTGAGATGTTTCGTTAATTCATTCAAATGTTTTGCAATTATCTGAAAAATTTTGTTTCTGCTATTGTTCGAACCAGTTTCTAAATTAGGAACCTTTCAGCTGAATTGTGAATTTCGATTTGTAATTTAGATATGCAAGATCTTGCAAGAAAGAAATCTTAATACACGTATCCTAATATTTAGCGGCCAAATGCAATCAATCATGAGATTGATTGAATATTTACTAGTGTACTAATTCGTTAAATAGACGTCAAGTTTCTCAGAATTAGTTTGCTTAATTCATTCAAATATATTCAATTATTTTCTGAAAAAAATTTTCTTTGTCTTATTTTTCTATGCGCTGCATCATTTTTTATTAATAATTGCATTGCATTAAATTTCAGAGTTCAAATGCTTAAAATGATATACAAAAGCTAAAAGATGTTTATCTATAGCATCTTAGATATTTTATCGTATGGTGTCTATAATAAATAAATGTGAAACGCACAAATATAAAAGAATATTGAGTTCATATTTTGAATTTGAAAATACATGGTTTACCAAATTCTGTGGGAAATTATTCCTTTCATTCATTCAACAATGTTTAAAAAAACTCTGAAATTTGTTTCGAATAATTATTAAATTACTTTATAATCTTATATTCATAATCACTATTTTTGAAACTGCTATTCAAAATCTTAATTCGGCTTAAAATAGATTATAAATTGTACGTAATATTGTACAAAAAAGTATTAAAATAATTAGACTTCGCTACTCCAGATCCTTAAAAGCTTTGAGCACATTTGTGTGTTTTAAGAGAAAAAACTTTAAATAAGGTGGTTTCTAGAAAAAGGCATGAATTTTTTTTAATCGAAAATATTGAAAGCTGATAGAAAAATAGAATCTACAGTTAGGGCGAGAATTTTTTAAAAATTTGATTTTCAATGTCTAAACTGCAAAAAAATGATACAAAAGCCACGGAAAAGATATACATGTAGTATGAAATGAGTATTTTTTATTTTCATTGTTCATGGGATTACTAATTTATGTAGTATGTAATAAGTGTTTTTTCATACAGAAATATTGAAAGACACTGGGAAAATACAATATCTATAGCTAAAACGAGAAATTTTTTTCGATGCCGAAAATGCAATAAAGGATAGGAAAGGATATTATTGAAGCTTGGAATGAGTAGTTTTGTTTGTTTTTTTCATTATTAATACCACAAATAACGGAAGGCAATAAAAAACAATTTATTCATAACATTCTGCAAGAATAAAGTGTTCTTTTTTTTTTAAAATTCTTATTGTCTTAAATACTAAGAGATGATGTGAAAGCAAAGGAAAAGATATTTTCCTTCAATAATGGAAATATTTTAAAATATTTATTTCCTTCCTTCCATATAGAACGAATGTCAAATCCGTGACAAGAAAGTAAATTTGGCAATAATTACTACAAGTATATGATGAATAATATTTCAAATTAATAAATATCTATTTCAAATTAATAAATGTATTGAAATTGCATTTTTCGTTTTATATTCAAGAATTAAGGTATGCTTTCTCTTTAATTTTTAAAAAGTAGCATTAATTTTTTGTTTATAAAATTATTAAAGGATATAATCTTTTTTGTATATCAAAGAATAAAAGAATATCCTGAAATACCAATATATTATTATAGCTTGGTTTCCATATTCACATTACTATTTACCAAAAAAAAATGTACAAATTATTTTTCATCATTTTCTCTAACAATTACACCTTAAATCTTCTTCCCAAGAAGGTTCTTTCATTTTCGAAGAAAATAATATTTCTTACTTTTTAATTTGAAAAGAATATAGTTTTTTGATCATGTACATAACTTTTTAATTGAACATAAACATAAGTAAATTAAATCTTGGCAAATTCGTCATTTATAGTTCCGAGTATGGTTGCTTTTAATATTTATTTCGGTCTTATATAATTAATGAAATATTCCATTGAAATTTCATTACTCCAATGTTAATTTTCATTTTTTTTTTCTTTCATCAGTTTTTCTCCTTTTTTTAATTTGCATCTTATACTTATATATATATAATAAAATATGTAAAATTTCAAAATAATCATTTATTAAGTCGATCGATATAACACTATTTTAATAACTTATTATTTTATTTTATTAACTACTTAACTATATTCTTTCAAACACTCACATATAAAAAGAAATCTTGTATCTTCTGTTGCTAAATAGAACAGAACTTTTTTTACTCCGAAAACTGAATTCTATGCTAATGAAATCATCAGTTTGAGTTCTAAATATGTGCGCATGTAATATTTCTAGATATCTTACATAATTAATAGATTTATCAGATTTTAAATCGAAGAGAACTATTAATTAAACTATGAATCGTGTGGATAATAGAGAATATATTGCTTTCACCATTTGATTATCCAAGAATTATACAAATTATTCTCTTCGACAGTTACATCTTCAATCTTTTTTTCAAGGAAATTCTTATATGACTTTAACATCCCTTACTCTTAGTATAACATCTCTCATTTAAAATGAATTCTATATTAAGTGAATTAATTTTTAGTAAAATCATCATTTAGAATTTTCAAATATATATGTTAATAATGTTTCAAGATATCCTACATCATTAGTAATACCACTTTATTTGTGCTTTAAATCGTATGAGATTACTAAGCTTTTTTAACTTGATAAACAGTACTATTCACCCACTGATTATGAAAGCATTATAAAAGACACTTTCACAAAATTCCATCTACATCTTTCAATGTAGTTAGTTCTTCTATAATTGAATAGCATAAAATATTTTGCTCCATAAACTGATTGTTATGTTCAGTGAATTCATCATTTATATCGGTATAATATTTCTAGCTATGCTACATGATTAATAAACATATATCATACTTTCTATGAATGAAATTTTACAGGATTTCTATATTTTTGTAACTTGGTATACGTCATTTCTCGCCTATTGATTATCCAAGAATTATACAAAATACTTTTACAAAATTCTCTCCAATATTCACATCTCAAATCTTCTTTCCAAGAAAGATTTTCTACCATTGAATTGTATAATTATTTTTTACTTCATAAAGCGAATTTCATGCTAAATAAAGTCATCATTTAGGGTTTATTTCGGTATAGTTATTTATAGCTGCCCTATATAATTAATAAACATATATCACTTTATTCATGCAGGAAATCATTATGCTTGTCTAACTTGGTACAGGTCATTACTCTCCCATTGATTATCCAAGAATTATATAAAATGTTTTTGCAAAATTCTTTCCAGCATTCACATCTTAAATCTCTCTTCCAATGAATTGCTTTCTATCATTGAATTGCATAAAATCTTTCGCTTCGTGAAGTGAATTTCATACTAGGTGAATTCGTCATTTATGGTTCCAAATTTATGTTGATATAATATTTGTAACTGTCCTACATAATTAATAAACACATGTCGTACTATTCATATATGAAATTGTACGAAATCACTATGTTTGTGAACTTGATATACATTATTCACTCACTGATTATCCGAGAATTATACTGAACTCCTTGTCAATATTCTCTCCACCATTCACATCTTGGCTGTACCTTCTGAGGAAACTCTGCCTTCATTGAATAACAAAACAAAGCACCTTACCACCTATAATTTCAGCAGTCCCATGTACTATAATATTAGGAAAGACCCAAGGCGCTCCATAGAAATCCACATCAGAAATTTCAAGGTAAAACGTAATAGATGACTTGCATTAATAACGGAATCACGAAACGGGGACCTCGAGAGGCGTACGTCCGCCATATCCTTCTTATTTGCCAGTTTTTTTAATCAGGCTCGCGTATCTTTGTAATTGTTGGGGAGGTTCCCAGAGTTGGGTATTAATTGCACCAACTGTACGTCTCTGTCATCAGTGAGGCTCTTCTTTAGGGGGTGCACATCTGCTACGTCCTCCCCCATTGTGGTTCGCCTTATAAATTGACCTGTACGCAGTTGTAGCCCCGCCCGGGTGATCATCGTCGATTCAGAAGAGGTATCGCTTAAGGGGTGTTTAAGTGATATCGGGTTTCATTGTTAATGGGTGATGCGTCCGTTTGTCTTAAGGAAGGACATGGGAGATGATAGATGAAAAATTGGTGGGTGTTTTCTGATTGCTGCTTTTACTGCAGGTGCGAACCTAGTAAAAATAGTTTAGAGCTTCTTTATTGATAAAAGATTTTGATTTGAGAGAAGATTGATTTACTTTCAATTGTTAAATTTGATTGCCGTCTTCAGTTTATTTGAAATATATATATATATAGTCTTGTGTATAGAAACTGTATCGTACGTATGAAGAAGTTCAATATTATTTATGTCAGCAGCTAAATAAAGTAGAAATTTTTATGTAAAAATAATTTTTAGCTTCTTTATTGATAAAAGAATGATTTACTTTTAATTGAGTTTTGTTAAATTTAATTGTCGACTTCAGTTTGCTTGCAACAAAAATATATAGTCAAGAGTAAGGAAACTGTGTCGTGCATATAAAGAAGTTCAAAACTATATATTTTGTCACTAAATAAAGTAGAAATTTGAAAGTTTGCTACAAGAAAGTGGACAAATTGAATTCTTATTTTACAATATATTTATAATATTTGCAATACATTCAAAAATAAGAAACTGAGTAAATTAAATTTTAACTGAGAAAGTAAGGCACCAAAACTTGTTCAAAAATGAAATTTAAAAGTCGTCTTAGAAAATGAGTAAGTGAAATATGAACAGAATTAAAGGAAATTAAATGTTTTATAAATTTTAGGATAAAAATTACCTTATTTTCGTAGTTGAAAAGCAATTAAAGAAAGCAAAAATTATTATAAATTATTTTCTGCTTTCATTTAAGAGTTTGTAATTCAAATTAATTTTATTTTCGAATAGTTTTAAATTTGTAAATATTTTTAACATCTTGAGGCTGAATATTCTATAACTTTGATTGTATTGAATAAAAATTTCAAGAAAAAAATATAATATTTTGTTTGGAAAGCATTTTTAGTCAACTCTAGAATACAAAAATTATACTCAAATTTTAAAATTGCGTTCTGTTTCAAAATGTGATTATTTGAAAAAATTTACATAAAAGTATTTAGAACAGATTAATCTTTTATTTAATTGCTTAATGTTAATTTCTTTATGCTAATGTGCAGTGGAATCACGAACTTGATTTGTTCTTAACCTCCGGGCATTCCTATTGTTGGGAAGTAAATGGGATGGAAATTCAAGTACTTAATAATTATGGAAGTACCTTTAATTCCAGATTTCAGTACTTTAAATTCTCTTTTATGCATTTCCCTGATACTACTGAAAACATCTTTATGAAAGATTTCAACATTCATTCAATGGTTCCATTTAAAGTAACAACGTTTTTCTTTTCAAAGAATATTATAGTAAAAGTATTATTTCTTTTCCCCCCCATTTAACTCAATAGCAGTAATATAAAGATAAAAAAATCTCAAAATTTCTTGAATTTTTCTTTTTTACTTTTTATTATCGTTTTTTTAAATAAAGAAAATTTAGACACTAAGTAGTTCTTTTTTAGTAACATAACCTTCAAATGTTATGGTGATGATCATTTTCATTTTTACTCAGTAGTATTGATACAAAAAATAGACATTCAGAATATATTTAGGAATAATTAAGAAATAATTAAAAACATGTATATTTTATTAGCACAAAATTTTAAGAAAGGCAGAATTGAGTACATTAGAATAAAAAGGTATTTAAGATCCTTTAAAACAAAATTACAAAGATTTATTATTTAAAATTTAAAAACTTAAAATTTTCTTTAAATAAATTGATCTTTTAGTATTTACGAATACTTGCGCCTGATAGTCAAAAATATTTTTCATATTTTTTAAGAATAGGATAGGATAATTTAAATATTATTGGTAAGTAATATTATTAATGCTCAATAAATTTGAATCCGAAAATCTTTACTTTACTTTTCATATAGTATTTAAAATACAGATAAAAAGAATAAGCGAAAAGGTATAAAAATTCCCGCCTTTTATAAATTAGAAAACTTAATATAGTAAAGCAACTTTACGCCACTTTTATATGCCTTCACAATAAATTGTTTCATATTATATTACAAATTCTAATATTATTATTTCGCATCTCTATTTAAGTATTCTAAAAGAATATAAAATGGATAGAATTTTGAAATGAGTAGAGAATATTAAAAATAGGTAGTAGTATTTAAAATATAGATAAAAAGAAATAGCAAAAATTTTTGAAAATTTTCGCCTTTTATGAATTTGAAAACTTCATACAGTAAAGCAACTTTAAGCCTCTTGTATATGCTTTCACAATAAAATATTTCTTGTTATACTACCAATTCTATTATTATTATTTCGCATCTATATTTATGTATACTAAACGAATATACAATCGGTAGGATTTTGAAATGAGTAGAGAGCCCCTTTGAATATCTTGAAGGCTTCTAATCATTTGCAAGGTCCCAACTTCACTCCTATTCGCCTGGACATTACAGAAATTTCATTGGTGACATTGATAATTCTATACTAAACACAACGATGGCTTGTTATTCGAGACACACCCTTCCTTCAGAATATCACGTGATAGATCACAGAGAATTTGACTGGGTGGGGGCCAAAAAATCACGTCGGAGTGCCAAATAAAGCTTCTAGCCATGTAACTGAATTAGAACTACTAATTAGTCCTCTCCCAAGGTAGGAATTAAATCAATGGCAAAAATGTATACCAGCAGTTTGAATGTATGAAACATTAGATCAGATTCTATGTTATTTATGGGTATTAAAGAGGCGGAGTTAGTTGTGATTTTTTTTTTTTATTTTTATTTTATGGGGAAAAAATTACACAGTTGGATATCGATGCATGTTCATATGTACAAACCAGAATGGCTTGTATTTAACAACAGTTAATTTATAACTTTTAATATTAGATCCTTAAAATTATAGGTATCTAGTTGTGTCAATAACCTAAGTATATTCGAATGTTAATTCCGAGGAAAATTTCTACATCCCAAGCATTTCTACATTATTTGCAAGATTTTATTCTGCGATTAATGACACAGAGATTAATATGTATCATTTATAAATACCATGAATCTTGACTTAAGAGAATTAAAATATGCTTTAAGCAATTTTAAAGTCATATTTAAGTAGCATTAGTTAAAATTAACAATAAAATCTCTCATTAATATTTGAAAAGAAACACAAATAGTCTCTTTAATGCATTACGAGTACGAGTACTTATGCACAAGTGATTAAATAATAAGCAAATAACAATATCACAATAATTTCAATAATATTTTATCACAATGGCTTGAGAATTTTTACTAAAGATAATTAAATGATTAATAAAACAATCAATATTATGATGCCATTTGGTAAGGATTCTGCCAATTAGAAAGCATTTAAAAACATCAAGGTATATTAAAGCAAATAATGCAATTTAAACTGATGATGTTTCACTATATTAGAAAGTGATCTGAATAAACATCTGGTTCAAGATATAGATAAATGTTATAGAATGCTAAAATAAATGCATCAATTTACATCTTTTACAGGAATTCTTATCTACATATTTTTAAAAGTAATTCTAAATTATCTGGCGTATTTTTCGTGAACGCATTTCTGTGGCTTTTAAATGGATATTATATCAAATGATAAATGAAACAAATTGAGTTTTGAAGGAAGAAAATTATAGAAAATTTTTGAGAAACTAATCCAAAAGTTAATTTTGAAAAATACATGAAAAATTTCAAATTAAGTTCTTTTTTTATATATTATGAAACAAAACGGATAACAAATATTTAATAAATACTGATTCATTTCCCAAAAATAAAGTTACAAATCCTTTGTAAGCTAAAAAATGTTTGTAGCTAATCAGAAATGTTAGAAAAAAAATGTAACGCAGCTGAATTGAAAAAATTAAAGCTAATCTTACTTCTTAATTTTTTTTTTTTTTTTTACATCCTGAGGCCTTTGAAGACAAAACAAAAGTGTGATTTAGTTGGCATATATAAATAGTTGATGCTCAGGACATAAAATTAGAGATTATTATTTAGCAGTCACTATTTATGCCTTTTTTAAGATTAAAACTTACATATATATAAAAAAAAAATTGTTATTAAAATAAGGAAGACGAACTGTTCAAATAAATTATTTTCTTAATCCTTCATTCAATATGCAACATAATCATCGTCATTCTCTCCCCCCCTCTTTTTTTTACGTTTTTTTAAAATAATTCCAATTATTCAAAATGATCAAGAGACAAAACTATATAACACTTTATTTTCTATTGACGAAAAACAATGTTTAGAAAAGGAATTTTAACTGTATAACAAATATTTGTGATACCTCTGCATTATATTTATACAGACTATAAAATCAATCAAATCCATTCAATCAGATTTTTGTTTTTTTATATAATTTTAAAAGCATGAATTCTTTCAAACTGATCTGATGATCTAAATCCTCATCTTTTCTTTTCCGCGATGATCATTAAACTATTTTCGAAAAATGTTCTTATCAAGAGACCTATCTAAATTACATATTATGACCTTTAAAAACTATATTGAAAGAAAGAAAAAACAGACCTTGTTCCACAAAAGGCTTTTTTACTGTGTTTCTTAAGCAGATTTTGGGGACAAAAAAAAATCTACAGAATTATTCCGAATTTGGATACTTCATTAGGCATAAAGTTCTTAATTTCTTGTTCTCATTGAACCATGTTCGAACCCTTAAAACACATTTAACGATGTCGAACCCGACCCTAACAGAATTAGGCGCGGTCTGACGCACTAAATTAAGACTATGTAAAACCTCGGTAACGATGAATCAGACATTTCTGCGATTTCGGCCAATGCATGCAGACATTTTTTCCATTATAGCTCTCGTTGTACCCCTCGACATAACATGGTCCAAATTTCCATAATGATACGGAATTTCGTTCGAAAAAGAGCGGAAGGAGTGTCAAATCCTGGTAGAGTGAGGTCCTTTTGACAAGAAAACGTGTATGGTATGGCGTGTGCTTAATTACTGCTGCAGACATACATATTGGTAGGGTAAGTGACGTACTGGTAAGAAATATATAGAGATTTTGTTTCTTTCTTTTTTTTTAGTTCAAAGATTCTCGAGTTTTTTTGGCAGATGACCTCTTTTAGATTTTTTTTTTTAAACATTCCTTGTCCGATTTTTTAGTCTGAAAAATATTCTTAGATTTTTTTAATCAGAGAAGAAATAAGAAAACTTCACGTTAACCACAAAACTAAAACGGCCAGAATCCTTAAACATGCTATGCGGAACTCTAGATAGAATAAACAGAGATAAAGATAAAACTCAAATTAGCCGCCTTCTGCGACCACCTTTCCCATTCATATTAATGATAATCCTATTAACCTCTTCGTCGTCCGTAAAGCGTCTAGCACGTTCAAGTGAAACTTCTGATGGGCGACCGTAACGCGCTCCAAGTGTTCTTCTACATTTAAACGTTTTTAAACGTTTAAAACGCTTTATATTGTTTACTTGTACAAGTTTTTATTTTTATTTGTTCTAATGCGGCGAAAAACAGAGGACCGCTGGGTAATTTTCGCGGACAGGAGAGGATGGCGAAAGGGTAAATAGTCATGTCAACTAACTTTGATGAACAATATATTATCACAACAAAAAAAAGTACCAAAACGATAAGCATAGAGCATTCAAATTGATTAGTATTATCTGCAAAATAGCGAAATTATCCAATATAAGGTTTGGAGTTGTGTCATATATCACTCAGAACTTCTAGGCGGTGCGGCAGAGCAAATGAGCATTGGTGACATATCTAAGGGTTATGAATTTTCATGAAAATTGACAATATCCTTGTAATGTAAGGGATTGTATTCTGTTAAAAAAAAAAATTGTGGAGGTTTGTTTTTTTTCCTTGTAGAAAATATCAACTAGAGCTATTTAATTTTCTCGATAAATTAGGTAAGAAACACAAGTGAAGTCATATTTAACGGCCTTGATATGGCATATGAAGTAAAAATTATTGAAATCGGACAAGTAATTACAACTGAGGACTAGTTCTAATTATTTTAATTATACTGCTGATAAATAAATAAATAGAAAGAGAAATATTTAATCATAAACATATTTCGGTGAGAGGGGGATAGAAATAGTTAAAGAAGCATAACTGAAAAATTTTTCTATTACTTTTACCATTTTTTCCTTTAGATTGATTATATTTTAAAAAGACCACTCCATTCTGTTTTCTATTTTTAAATAGATTATTCACCCTCTACGATTCTATTTCATAAAAGGAGAAAATTATTATTTCACAATATTTACAAACATATAAAGAACTTTCATTCTAATAAACAGGAAATAAAACTGTTGCCTAGCGAATAAAGATAATCAGCTTATTATCATAAAACTACCTTTAATATCAATCATTCAATGGCAATACGATTTAATTTCTGTTTTACGAAGAAACAATCAGTAGTATTCATTTAAAAAGTTGTTTTTCATATCAATCTCAAAATTGTTAAAAAAAAATAATTCAACTTTAATAAAAGTATTTTAATTAACTTTTGAAGTCTGAATACTAATTAGATACATGACGTTTATTAACTAGATGATAATTATACACAAGATATAATTGGATGATAATTAGATAGCCACACACATTCAGGAATTAAAACTAATTTTTCTAAAGATTGAAAACATGATGGATAATCAGGAACTAAATCGCATGCTAATTAATGATATTTTGATGCTAGTATTTTTATTTCGTCTCTTCTTCGGAAATTTCGAAACGTCCGAATTCAATTTCTCTCTAATGCGTCGTTATCCATCAAGCCATATATAGATATAATTTTCATAAATACGAAATGTCTTAAATAAGGTTCACGATCCAAATCGTAGTCTCGTAGAGCTTTAATATATTTGCAAAAACTTTTATATTGCTTCCTTTCGTCCAAATTTTTCAATATTTGTCAACAAAATTAATTAAAAAATTATCTTGATACACATTATTTCGAGCTTTACAAATATTTATTGAATGTTTTATTTATTTCTATGTATTCTTAAATAATATTTTATTTTATTACTTCTCAAATTTTATTGTTAAGCTTTTCGAATGATAAATGAAAAACAGGACAATTGTTTTCCTCCAGAAAAAGTGTCATGCAAGAAATAGAAAATTAAGATTTATAATAATTTACTTCTAATATTTTATAAATAATTTACTTCTTTACTCACATTTTTGGTGATATTTCATTTGTTTCATTTTCATTGAGGATGGCACATTATTGTATTCATTATACCTTCCACTTACTAAGTAATCAAATTGCCAAGCCATTTCTCAATGTTCAGAGGTTAAGAACCTTCAGTTCAAGAACTCCGGGATAATCCCTTCAAATCAGTAAATCATTATACTTTTAAATATAGAAACCTCAAACGAAAGTAAATAAACATGAAGTAAAAAAAATTGGTGTAGATCAATAAGATACTGGAAGCCATGTTTTGTTGATGGAATTTGGGAAAATAATTCTTCAAGGCTCGATGGACAACTTCAAGATCAAAATGCGCAGTAATAAGTACAAAATATAATTTAATTGCTGATTATAACAAAACTTATGTTGAACTTTTAAAATAAAACCACTTTTATATTTGATCATTAGTGGGCACATATATCACGTTACCACATGCCATCTGAGGTTTCTTGAATATGAATGTTTACCAGGCATCCATTTGAGTCAGTTGCTTTATAAACTCGGGCAACCATCCGATATCCGTTAACAAATATCCTTTCTCGAAATTTGATATGCTGCCTTTTCGTATTCTTTTTAGTACCCTCAACCCCAATCCAGATTAAATCACGTTTTTTTAATTGTAATAGGGGAAATATTTGTGCTAGGTTTGGTTTCTGACAGAAGAGAAAGAAGTACAACGATAAGTGCCAAAATATATGTATTTGATGGCATGATCATAACAGATCTTGCTGTATATCTTCAGAATAAAATGACGCTTCTAAATCATTCACTGGGATTATCTGCATATTGTATAAAATTTCTTAAATATAAAGCGATGTAACTGAAATTACCATCTCTGTTCACAATTATATCAAATATTGAGTTAGAAACATTTGAGTTAGCTGTTTTGTTAGCTCTGATATCCCTCAGATCTCTGATATCAAATTATCTTTCTCAAAATTCGATATGCCTTTCCGTATTCAATTGAGTATCCTCAACTTAAATTCTGTCAAACCACGTTTCGCTGATGGAAATCGGGAGAATATTTTTCCGGGGCTTGACGTCTTGTGAGAAGGGCAAAAGTATAAGGACAAAACCATTTTCTGGTTATATAATCATATCAGTGTTGTTGGTATTCACTTTCAGAAAGGAAATAAATACAAATAATTTTTGATAATACATAATAATTCATTTCACACAACAGGATGTACAAACGAACGTTCTAGAGATTTATACTGTAACTACAAGGACATGTGATATAAGGTACGGGAGTGACTCCATAGACGTCTCAAGAATGTCCAAGGGATAGCGCTTCGGCGATTGTGGAGGCCAT
Source organism: Argiope bruennichi (assembly GCF_947563725.1). NCBI lineage: Eukaryota > Metazoa > Arthropoda > Arachnida > Araneae > Araneidae > Argiope > Argiope bruennichi. Next base: position 98,449,004 of record NC_079156.1, on the reverse strand, counting down.
AAAACAGGTCCACTTTCCTATACCATGGAAGTAATTATGCACCATGTAGGCCTGGAGTCCCATCATGTATTAAGTTCTGTTGCGCTATAACTAGAACAACTTGCGTATATATTTTCGTGAATTCTGCCCCTTAAGCGTAGATTGTGCGATGCCATGTTCTAAGGTAATTTTTAATATATACTATCATTTCTCTAAATTTGATGCCATTTCAGCAGAATACCATGTTAACAATTTCTGAAAAAATGTTCACAGGAGAGACAAAGCCTTAAGATTCCATAACATGTATTTGTTATCTCACATGTACATTAGAGAAATTGAAACTATTAAAGTATTTATTAAATTTAGAAGGGTGATATTCTTAATATAAATTTTTGTTTGGAATTTATTGTTCCTTAGCTATAAATATTTGTTTCGAATAATAAATTCAAAGAAAAAGTGAATGAGTGAGATGTTTGTTTGTATTTATATATAAAATAAACCAATGTGAGAGCCATCTAGCATTAATTGTAAGTAAGATATTCTAATAAGAATGATACTAATTTATTAATCAGTTGATATGCTACTTTCTGTATATTATTATTATTTTTTTTAAATATGAAGTCTCGAAAATTAAACACGAATTTGTGGTGGAATGGAGATCATTATAGACCGTGCAGTTGAAGCAACATGATATATGGTTTGGAAACATTTCTTTAATAATCGCATTACAAATACAAAGATAAGGCAAGACATTCACGCGCGCAGCTTAACAGAACAGCATATCATCTCATTTTCATTACAATCGCAATGCACTATGGGATGCGTAATTAATCAGACATTGCCATCTATTATCCAAAAGAGAAGACAGAGTAATGGAACTGCTACAAATTTTTATTTTTAAATACTTAAAACCTTTTCTGAGTATTAATTTCTTTCTGTGATTAATTAGTTTTAAAATATTTCGGTTTCCTTAGCTTAAATGCTATGAAAAATTTAAATAAAGATCTGTATAATCAAAGTAAGCACTAAAGAATAAATGGCAGGTTATTTGTTTACAGGAAATAAAGTTTTTTTTTAAAGTGTTTTGGTGAAGTTAATTTAGATTATCTTTCTGAAGTATATCTGCTTTTACAAAATATAATATTTTTAAAGTAAAGCATGAGTGAATAAATGAATCCTAATATAGTAATCACATCTTTCTATCTCAAGTAGCTAACTCAATAATCTTGGTTTGTTTTGTTGCCTGAAGCAATTCCCAGACAAATTCAGTAGTCTTATTTTAAATCACAACTAGTCCTTCTATTTTAACGCAATTAGTTCAAACCAAGTTCAACGTATGTACATCACAGCAATACAGTGAAGCCTAATTAAGAAACATAATTGGAGCCAGTTTTCACAAGGGAATATGATTAGAGTCGCTAACTGCACTTCCTTGGGTGGTCCAATTTCAAAATCCACAGTCAGACTCGAAGTCAATGCAGGGTCTCTAATGATTGGTTTGGATCCCCGTCTCATTTCTAGTGGTTTGGGTAATATTCGACTAATTACACCACTATCTTACCAAAGATTAGTAAGAGCATTGTGGAAGGCATGAATATGGAGGAAAACGTGCATAAATCATTATTGTTGAATTTCGAAAAATGCACTTGTGGGAAATGTTTTGTTCATTCCTGTTGTTGCGTTGCATGAATTTTGAGAGATAGTTTGGTATTTTAATTATCTGATCGATTATGCTTCAGCCACTGATTGGCAGTTTATATCGAGTTTATGATTTTATTGTTGGTTTTATAAGTTGATGATTGACTAAAAAGTGCCACAATTTTCGATAAGTCGGTTGATTTCGTTGTTTTCATTCACACTCATTTTGTTGGCGTTGGATATATAATTATGCCAGCATTATCAATTGATATATAATTCAGGTGAAACATGAGAATTTTGTTATTCAAGTTTCTTTATTACTGTGTAACTAAACAAATAATCGTAGCTGAACGTTATTTTTAGATATTCACACGGACTAATAGATAAAGAGTTCTTTTTCTTTTAAATATTTCTAAAATTTTGGATTACAATTTTATATAACGTTTCATTCATCTAAAAGCATAACGTTCGTCGATATGTTTTTTTAGTTATCATGTTCGAAGCCTGATAGATGCAATATTTTTTCCCAACACAAATAAAAAGTCTAAAATGTTAAAAAAGCATCAAAATTTCAAAACGAATTTCGTCTTGTCTTACTCTTGTTAATGATTACTGTATTTACCTTTTGTATGCTTTGTCTATGAGATCTAAAAAAGCCCTAACAAAAATCATGTGCAGAAATTTCTGAAATGAGCCCAATATCGTATATCATCTGTTATATCAAAATGTCGTATGTCAAATTTGTCAAGACATTTTATTGGAGCAAAACCCTTGAATAGGTTAGTTGCATCTAATTACATTATAAAATTGGTGCATATATTATGTCGCTGTTATATGTTGTCAGAAACTGCTATGAGCTGCTAGTTGTTACATCGAAATTTCTTATGTTTAGCAGTTTATAGATTTTGACATGCGATATTTTGATTTCATAGCGACGATAGATAGTTTCTATTACATTTTTTGCCATATCATTCATTTTTTTTTTCTTTTCTTATAACTGCTTGAATATGGATTTTTATTTGGAACATAGATATTTTTAGGGGTTCAGAATGAAAAAGATTACTTAAAATTTTTCCGATTTTCGGTTCATTCGCCAAATTTTTGGCAAGTTTTTGAGGTATGTATAAAATTGAGTTTCCATTTATGGCATAATTATTATCATTTAAATAATTTTTTGAAGACCTGGCATTTTTAAAAATTAAATCTATATAGCAATTCATTTTTCATTATTTTCAAGAAATTTAATGAAAAAAATTTATTTAGAGAAACAGGAAATATTTTAATCGAAATATTAAAGTATGATGTCGGATTATCTATTACAGCAATTTATTACATGAAATTGCATCAATGAAAGAAACTTATGTTTCGTTTCATTAATTCATCATTTACTGAATTGTTGAAGCATTGATTGTTTACTTGATTGTTGATTGCTGTTTAATCGATACAATGTTAACACAGGATCATACGCAAATTATATACATTGTTCTTTTCATCAAGATATTTATGTAAGATAAAACAAAGTATGCGACGAAAGTCGACTTCAAATATGAAGATTAACCGATAATACAATGAAATGCTGCAACATATTAACGATCGTTTAATCGTGACAAGAAAGTAATTCCTCAAAAAAATAATAATAAATAAATAAAAGAGTAAAACAATAACTCATTGAAATTTTGTTTGTAATATTGTCTTAATGCTGTTTTTTAAAATTTTTTTATTAAATGCTTAAATTTAATTCAGCTTAACTTTCAGTATGTTTAATAGTTTTCTTATTTGTTTGTTTTTTGTTGTTTTTTTATTAATTGAAATCTTTTTCTTTTTTTTCAATTTTAATTAATTCGAAAAAAAAATATTTTATTGTTATTTTAAAAATAGTAACAGTAATAACATGAAAATTTATTTCAGTAAGATACTAACTTCAGATATGAAAATGACTTTTGAAAATAAAAAAATATATGTATCGATTTGATTAAAATTAAACATATTTAAATTTTCAAGATGTTCTTAGGAATAATTATAATTCCTGAATTAGTTATTATTTATTATTTTCTAATAATCGCTTAATATTTTGACCTTATTTATAAAATTTCATTCATTTCTTTAGAGAAATAAAAGTTATTTGAAACGAGATTTTTGATAATGAATCTCAAACTTATTAAAAATTCCAAGCGGGCTTCAGCTAAAATATTTTTTAAAAATTTTTTATTAAATATAAACAAATTACGAAAGATAATAAATGAATCGAAATGAAAAGCTGACAAAACCTGTTTTATGGAAAAAAAAGTAATTTTTTCGAATTATGTAAAGAAAAAAATTGTATATTTTCAGGTACCATTAAATTTTATTTTTCAATTTATTATTATCAACGCGTCCATCTAATTTTTATTATATTGGCTAATGAGGAAAATTTAAGAATATTATTTCATTCCAAGATTTATAAAGTTATCATAAATACTATTTATTTATTAAAATAAAAAATAATTTTTGTTATCAACATCTAACTATTTAAATGAAAAATTCCGTGATAAACTTCTTCGTTTCTCTTTTCAATAATATTTGTTCAATTTTATTTTTTCCGATGAATTACAGTGTTCGAAGTAATCAAAACCGAAATAACTTTTTATGGTTTTTGAGTATTTTTCACCAAAATATCTCATTTCATATTAACAAAATAAAATCCTTCTTGTTTTGCTTTTAATAAATTATTTTTTCACTTTTTTAATTAAGTCTTCACAGAACCTATTTCTGATTTCGATATTTCTTAGAGAGTGAGTTATTCTAATTATTTTAATTTAAAATTAAGGAATTCTAAGAAAACATTGATGAAATATATTTATTGTTTCAAATAAAAAAAACTATATCTCGAAAGTATATAAAATTTGAAATTAACTTCGTGCTTTATGAAAAAAAAAAAAAATCTTTATGTTATCAAAAATTTCTGCTAAATGTAAGGTGAAATTATTACTTGATTTACGTTAGTATTATATTCATGTTCAAAAAATATCATATTCATGTTCATTTAAAGATCTTTTTTTAATATTTATCCAGATGTCATCATTAAATCGTTACAAAATAAGGAATACTTTCGAAATTGTTTATAAATAATAGCAGTCTGTTTCTGAATTATGCTTGATTTATGATTTCAATGACGTAAAATAAGTTTCAATCAATTAATAATATAAGTTAAAAAATATTACGTAAAATATTTTGAAATTATATATAATTAAAGCAATTTACGCAAAATATTTTTAAACTTATACATAGTTAAAAAAATTATGAAAAATATTATTTAACTTATATATAGTTAAAAGAAATTTACGTAAAATTTTTTAAGCTATATGTAGTTAGAAAAATGTACGTAAAATATTCTTTAACTTGTATAAACAATGACAAGAAGAAGATAAAATTGCTTATATTTGGAGCACGCAAATGTTTATACCAAAAAGTTTTCGTTAATGCTTTAATCGTCTGAACTGGAGAATGTTTGCTACTATGTTTCAATTCTTTGAAAACATGCTTAACCATTTGTAATAAGTTTCTGAGTAGTTTTTGCTTAAAGTAAAAAGGCTTTAAAGTACGTGATAACTTTAAAAAAACAAAATGAATCGTTTTCATTCTTATTGTGCTGTAAAGATCATTTACATAATTTTGTTGACAAGTTTATCGGTTCTGTTTCGCTGATGAAAATTTAAACTCTGTAAAAATATAAACACTTTCAGGCGATATTGCCCTTCCATGACTAAAAAAATATCACATCCTTCCTCTGGTTTAACGCTGATTTAACCGCCAAAATGGACAATCTCAGTCAGGCAAGCGGTTCGAAAACAATTCTCCTTCCCACCATCTTAACAGATACAGATCTCCCTTCCAAGAAAAACTTCTAACAATAAGAAATGCATCAGAAGCGCTTCGGAAAAAAATGACAAATGGCATACGAGATCTTGATGCTAGTCGTCATGACCAATTACTCTTCGCCATTAGATAAGACAGTGAAAAACCAACAGCATAAAAAGGTACTTTCGGGCCACGATAACAACAGCTTTAACCACACAATCTATGGGAGTCCCCCCCCTCTTCCAGTACCGGAAGCTACTTCCTCCACTTTCTGCAGTCCTCGCAAATATTAATTAACATACATATAGACTACGATAACTATCTTCCAAGTCACTTTGGTGTACTTAAGATCAGGTGCTGCCATGCTTTTATTATGGAAAATGGCCAAAGTGGAAGGATAGACATTTCTGGATTGGCTAATGGCAAGCTTTCCTGAGAAATGTTGGCAACCAAGCACCACCCCCTTTTTTTTATTACCTGGGTGCCCAGTTGAAGGGTGGTCGGCATTATCTGGGAATTTGCACATTTGAGTAAGTGGGCGAGTCACGGCAGAAATTGGTTGAGATGACTAATGTTGACAAGGGTTTCGTCGAGTTGCTTGCTGAATTGGTTCAACCATCGTCCCCTCTCAAAGCAGAAAAGGGGGTTTTGTGAAAAGTGATGGGTGGTCTACTGGAAAGCATTAATTTGGAGTTATTGTCTTTTAAAAGCAGCTGTGGGGAGGCGGGATTGCCTATTTGTGGTGGTCTCGGGTAGAAAATATTCGAAATTAAGCAAAATGGTTCCTTTTTTTTTTTTTTTTTTGCTCTAATTTACATTAATTTATTCTTCATTTGAGAGCTATTAATTTCTTTAAACAGTCTAAGGAGTTTTTATCTGTAATTTAGTAAATATGTTGAAGTAATACATTGTAATAGGAATATTGTTTTAGCGAATTTCTTTTAAAATAAGATTTTAGTTATAATTTAATCAATAAAGGATTTTTCATCATAAATATATATCATACAACTTATCTTATCGTGTATTTATAGAAATATTTTTTGGAAAAAGTTTCTATTCATAATTTAAAATATTATTTTTTTAAAGCCTCAAAAATTTAGTTATGTGGCTAGTATAATTTTAAATCCATATATTTAAAGTTTTTTTTAGTGAACACGGTATTTATAAACTTATTAATTGATTAATGTCATCAAATTATTTCATTTAAAGAGTAAATATATTTTTTAAAATTTTTTTTAAATAATTGAGAGTTTAATATACGTAATAAATAACAAGGACAGTTTTATACATATTTTTAAATATATATAAGATTGTTTGAACTTTCGATCATGCTTTAAGTAAATAATTTTTAAGAGACGGTGTCCTGGCATAGGGGTAGCGTTTATTCCCCGTGATATGGGCTTCCTGGGTTCGAGTCCCGGTTCGGGCTTGGTGTTCATCGTCTGTTCTGTGTGTGAATGTGCCCCCCTGTGAAAAGGGGCTGTGCAAGCGAATGTGATGCGTGAGTAGCAAAATCGCGTTCTTGGCCCTACTAAAAAAACAAGAGGCGTTCTCTTTCGGCTTGAAATTGCTTACTTCCACCAGTGGGGCTTGTGCATGGCAAGCGTCATCAGAAACAACACAACAGCAGGTTGCTTGAAAAGTTTTATAAACGAAGAATTCTTAATATAATTATTTTAAATAAAAACATCATCATCCAAACAATCTTTATTGACAAGTCCAATTTTCCCCTTTATGAATACAAATAGGCTATGAAAATGTTTCTCTCATAACGGAATTCTTGAATTTTTTTAGACTGCTTAAGAGTGTGGATTTTAATGACATAGTAAGAAGTTTAGTCAAGCTGCTTAAAACCAATTCCACAGAAATGATCGTGAGTGGAAAATATTTAAGAAGGCCCTGTATTATGCAGCACGAACTGAAAAATCTTACACGAAAGCCATCTGGTAACCTGAAGCAATGACCACCCAAAATATCAAGAACATTAAAAGTCAGTCAGCATCTCCCTGGTGCAATCACAATGCCCAAAACTTTGTCACAGCAGGTGAAGCTTCTAACCCGTATCAGCAGATGAACCCGCCCTTTTATGTTGCGAATATCATCACAAAGGACAAAAGCCATCCTATTTCCAGGAACAGAAAAGCTCCAACCTCTTATTACCGCTGGTGCTAAAATGACCACACCTCTCTCAGCATCTATTTGTCAATATAAGCTGTTGGAGACAAAAACCAAAGCATGAAAAAAAAGGACCAAAGGAAGGGAGAGACAGTCTTAAAAAAGTAATTGAAGGAAGACGACACTCGTAATTATAACATCGTCCTTGATGAAACCATGCCTTGGTTAGGGAAAAAAAAATCGCCAGCAATTACTTTTACGATTGGATACATAGAAATAATTTTCGTTGAGTTGAATATCAGATTTTTTAGTGCCTGATGTTGGTGGTCTGGTCTTAATAATGGCCATGTCAGATCAGATTTCTTGAAGAAAAGATCTCAAGAATGACGTAATCGAGAGTTCACACATCAATACCTCTTTTTTTATATATTGAGAGAGATAAGAATTTTTTATATCGTCATTAAGCAAGCATTTAAGCATTTATGTGTATTTATGCGGCAGTAAAGTACCGGAGAAAATCGTATTTTCTCTAATGATCTGTAGTGAAATGACATGGGTTTGCTGGAGATATGAATGGGAGAAAGCTGGAGTTCTTAATGATGCCTTAAACAAACCATAAAAAAGATATTAAATACTGCGAGAGATGATGAATGCATTCGATCATGTGATATTGTTACAACCATTATTCGGTTTAAAGCAATTATTAATATTTCATAATGCCTTTATTTGTCTGTAAAAGCTTTTGTTTGATTCCAAATATATCGGGATGTTTGATAGGAGCTGAAATTACTACTACCATTCGGAACAATTGTTACTGTTTATTTGTCATGACATCATTTTTTTTTCTGCTGCGTATTTAGTGCTACCATTGACTTTGCTATTGCATTTATTATTTATTTTGCTCCATTTGATAGCATATTCCAATTTTACTAAGGCTCTTAAATAATATTTAAATTTCCACCCTTTCGACTTCGTAAAAAAAGAAGAGGCATATTTTAAGGTTACTCAAATTTAAATGAATTAGAAATATTGAAATTAATAACTTTGTTGCCATGTCTTGAATTTTTCGTCAGTTATATCTTCTTTAATATTATCGAAGACCAGTATAAAAAAAACAATATTTTATGCAATGTGCTGAAAAATTCTGAACCAACTAAAAATTTGAAAAACTTAGATGCCATTTTGTACTCTAATTTAATGGGGGGAAATGTAGATTATGTGAAACCAATCTTTATTCTGAATTATTATACACTATATCTTGGCTCTATGATAGGACTAATTTCATTTCAATATCCTTTATATATTTCTTTTCCAAATATACACTTGAAAAATCTATTGAATTTATCCTAATTCAAACATTTGAGCTCGACTGTGTCACAGATACAGATGTTCTGATAATACTATTATTCAATATTGAATGTGCTTACTTTCGCCAACAACCACCATATGTCTATTGTTGATTGTGTTTTACATTCATTTCAGGACTTCTTAATCTCTCTTTCAACTTGAGTGAGCAGCGAGACCTCCAACATCTCCAGACTTATATCTATTTCGAGCTTTCCTAGAATTTCTGATTTCTTAAACTACTTATCAAGATTTTCATAGACTAGGATAAATCTATTTGAGATCATATGCAGGTTAACATACGTACACTTGTAGTGCAAAATATATATCTAATCCATCTTCTATAGGGTTGAGCATCAGTACAGTACTTATTCATTTGAGTACTAAACAATATAAATGTTCTTTTCGGGATTTTGAAAATGTTAAATATAACATAATCGGTTATGTTTATATTCTGAAGAATAAAAAAATTAAAGGAAATTTGAGTCTCTAGTACCAAACATTGCATTATGATATTGCTTTAAATTTGATTCGTTTGTGTGATTGCTGAAGCTGTTGCATTTTGTGAGTACCAGTTTTGCAGCATACTCGTCAATTTCAGAAATAATATCAGTCTAGAGAAATGTCAGTCAAATCAGTGCTGTCTTTAACTTCCTAAAACTTGAGAGATTCTTTGTGCGTCAGAACAGTACCTGATAGAGTTTTTCTCACCTTTCTTGCCATAAAACCGTTGATGCTATTTATAAAATTGCTTTCAAATATGTCATAATCCTTTTTACAAGTAATGAAACAAATTGCTATTTATATGCAGTTAATAAATTTTTTTCTTTCAATACATTGTAATTCTCCTATAATTAAAAAAATTACAAAGAATTGCTTCCAAAACAAACTAAATGTCACCTCAATATTATTGAATTTTTTGAGAAAAATATATATATATAAAAAAAAAATTGCTGCTACTCTTGAAAATGCACCAAAAAAAACAATTTACACCGTATTAAACATAACACGGGAGGAGAGCACTTCGACTACCCTCCCAGAAGCACAATAGATATTGCCCTCGAAGATTACTAACACTGCTGTAATATCATTCACTAAAGTTTATGAAGCAACTAAACGCAATTTCTAAATTATCTTAAGCCTGAAGATGAAACAAATTTTATTAAAAAATGAATTATTTCTTACTGACTTATTCGAATGAAAGGTGAAGTATTCAAAGTATATGGTTAACTTAAAATACAAAAATAAAAAATGAAACTATCGAATAAAGCTTATAAAGAGCTTTTTAGTTTTGAAACAAAACAGAAAATTTTAATTTGCTAGCTGGAAATGGTAAAATTTCAATCTATGAAACCACTTAATATAATTTGAATAATAAACTAATTTTCCGCAAATAATAATGATAAAATATCACAATACTTATTTAAATTTACTAACTTGATTTATAAGTTTATACATTTTTTATAATAAATGGAATATATATAAAAAAATATATTATTCTTGTAAACATATTTAGAATTCTAAAACTGGAATAAAAGTTAAATGCAATGCAATTAATTATAGAAATGACAAACTTAATTTTGACAGGAAATAATCAATAAAAAATACAACAATAAATAGTTTTATTACTGGAAAAATTATTTAAAAATCTTAATGAAATACTATTAAGAAAAATTCTGAAATGAAATATCTGTTGAATTGTTTTTTATATGCAGCATAGTATCTTCAATTTCATTTAAAACTTTTTCTTTTTTTTAAAAAAAAAGAAAACCTTTTGCATTTTTAATTTCATAAATGTTTACAGTAAGAAGATAAATATGCAAAAAAAAAAAAAAAGAAAGAAAGAAAATACAGCAGATAACGATGTGTAAAGATAAGTAAATGGATCTATAAAATCACATATCACGGAAATAATTTACAATATAAAATAAAATTATATATAAAATATTTCCGGATATAATATATATATATAATAGTTTTTTTAAATAAATGTATTTCTAAAAATTTTATTATTTATATAAATATTGTTTAAATAAATATTTTGATGACTATAATTTTTAAAGCTTTTTTTGCCAACCTTCTTGATGTAAACAAAACGTAATTTGTGTCATCTATCCAATACTTTGTAAAAACTACGTCTAATTAATTAATAATAAAAATAAGTTGATCTTTTGCTAATCGTTTCTTTTTTTCTTCAAAAAATATTTTCAATCAATCAACTAGTAATTAAATACATATTTTCCATTTCCTTTTTTAGAATTTTTTTTATGGAGATTTGTTTTTCATAATTAATATAACCCTAAATGTTTCCTCAAATCTAATTAAATATTTACTAGAGATGCATATTAAACAAAATGCAACCATAAATCATTCAAAATATTCACAGAGTAATTGATATAATGAGGTATTTGCTGTAGCTAAAAGAAGTTAAAATTAATTAATTTTTTTCTGGGAAGAATTTGATACGTCTCGTGATGTCTTTTACATTTTTATTTCACATCACAAAAAAATAATAAATAAAATTTGAAAAAGCAAACGATATTTCCAAAAATTTTCACAAAGATATTTAATTATTTTATTGTTTTAAAAGCTAACTATCAATAAATATCTACTATTTTAAACCATAACAGCATCGATTATTTCGCAAAAAATTTATCAGTCCCAAAATTTTAAAATTATTTCTCAGCCATTCTGAATTGATAAGTGTATTCTACTTAAAAAAGTCAAAAGAACAAAATTATAAAAATATTTTTAAATTATAATCGCATTAGGAAAATATTGTGGCAATCAAGTATGGCAAAATTGAAATTCCTGTTTATTCTCCTTAGAATAAAAATTTTATGTTTCAACCTCGCATTCATTAAATACAGAAAATAATTTTTTACAAACTGTTTTTCAGGTAAAAATTTTGTTTTTGTTTTTTTTAATTTCATCTCTTTAGTATTAATTTATTTTTGGTTCAAATTGTTTTTAAATACTTCTGGTGTATTTATATTATGGCATTGTTCTTATTTAAAATGGTAAAATAGATTTAAAAAATATATATTTGTGAATATTTACACTTCCTTTTCAAAATAGAATAAATATTTTTTAAATGTAAAAAACCTCAGATACTTCATTTACTTCAAAATAACATTGATTTTAAGTTTTCAAGTAGCCATTTTCACTTATTTTACACGAAAAAAAAAATATTATTTTATTTCAGTTTTATCTTTTATGTGAGGTGTAAATATATGATCCATTCTTCTCTTAGATATTAGTAAAATTAATATTTTCTTTTCTTTGAAAATTCTCTTCGTTTTTATGATATACTGCCTACCTTTTACTATGAATTTATATAATTCAAATTAATTTTTAAAATAATATAACAGTACAGCAAAAACAGTACAAACGGCATTATAAAAAATCCTGTTATACAGCACATGTAATATCGGCCCTTTTTATATAAATTCAATTTCGTTTCTAGACGGTTATGCAATATTTTAATCACTTGTGGAAACACTGAAAGCAAAAAAAAAAAAAAAAAAATCAATGACATTTGATCCGATGAATCATAAAATAAAATGTTATGCCAATATGGTAAATTCATTTCAGATATATGTAATACTAGCCACCTTTTGTAGCACACAGTTCTCTGGGAGTAATGGTTGCTAAAAATTTCAAATAAATATTTTGCATACCTTGATTTTGCACAATATCTTTTTCCTCTTTTTTTTATCAGTATCTTTATACATCCAATTATGTCACCAGATAGAGAAGTAGTATTTAAAAATGGACGCTATTTAAAACCTTTAACATTTACTTGACTATAAAATAAGCCTTAATAACGACAAAATTAATGAAAAAATTTTGAGCGTACTGAAGCCTATTTAACATCGTAAAAATAATACGAATTTTCGCGTCTTGATCTTTAACAATAGAATAAGAGCAATAAGGCAAAATATTACTGTAACAATGAAAACAATTTCAGTTTCACATGAATAGTGTAATATATTGTAATAAAATATGCTTACATTTTTTTTAAAAAAAATAATTAAAAATAGAAAAAAATGTCATTGTAAAAAATAATATCATTCGAAAGAAATTTTTTGATTTTTTTTTAAATATAAAATTCATTTTTCGGCTTACAGAAGTTGCGGGGAGAGAATGTTAAAATTTCATTTTATTTTTTAATTGATTAAAATTCTAAATAAACTTTCATAAACCCATTCTAAAATGCGCATTCTTGCTCTTTGAAGTATGCACAAGAGAAGTTTACTCTAGGTCAAACAGGCCTGGCCTTAGAGCTTTAGCACACATTCATCTTTATTAGTAGAAAACGATTTTTCCTTTTGTTCAATTAATTAAATTCGGAGCGATAGAAAAACTATTACATCCAATTTTAAAATTATTTTGTCTCAGTCATTGAAAGATCAGGTTCATATAACTAATAGATTTGAATCATGTACATTTAAATAGTTATGAAAATTATACTGGTGAGCACGTGATAGGCTAATTGAAATGTACATCATAATACTAAGCACAGCTCCTTTTTGCAATGTACCAGAAAAATTAATTTCATTTTTATTAATCATTAATTGGCTGAAGATTTTCTGATCAGTATAATATTTTTTGGCTTATTACAAATAACATACGCCTTTGGAATAATCGGAAAATATGTAATTTTTGCCCAAATAGTCTCTCTCTTTTTCTCATGCTCTAATTTTCACATTGTCACATCTACAAAGAATATTCCATGGTAGGATTCTAAAAAGCAATCATTTTAATCTTAATGTGTAAAGTTTTATTTCTAAATATAAATTTAAAATGACACCTTGCGCTCAGAAAAGTTTATTAAGTCATAATGGTTTAGTAGAAAGTTCATAACTTCGAATTGGAAGGACCAAAGACTTGAAACTTGACTCCGAGTAATATCCCTTGCCTGTAATGTCCTTGTCTGCATTAAACATAAGACAGAAATCAAACATCTATATATTGATGTGGCTTGGAAGTTTGAATAATGGGATGCCAGCTAAAGTGATTTTCTTCTCCTTTGATCATGGATCTGAATTACAAGATCATTCCAAAATTACCCTCGCTTAGTTTCGAATTCTCCTAATTAAATGAAAATATCAGCAATATATTCGTAGCGTGATAAAATAAATTAGAAATGAAATTCTGTAATTATCTATTGAATAGTGCATATATCTTTCTACAATTATTGCTTTTTGATTATACTGTATGTGCAATTTCATCGAAATAGCCAACAAATTTATAATATTTTATTTCAAATAGAATAAATTTAAGAAAATTTTATTATTATAAATCCTTTAAAAATTAAAATATTAAATAGAATTAAGTATTTTATTTCCAACTAGGGAACTTCGACCCTGCTCGCTTTCGCTCGCAACTCCGATGTTGTCCTCGAATCATAAATTACTATTTAAATTAGGTATTCAGTCGATTTCTGTCCAAGAGACGAAAAATTTCCGTTATTCAAAAAAACTAAAAATGGAAAGTATTCATTAGTGTTGCTACAAACGAATGTAGTAATTCTAAAAGTAGAATTAATGAATAGTATTGTTTTAAACTTATTAGCTGGTAATTTAGTTTGAATTAAAGCTTCACTTTTCTTTTCCGTTTTTTTTTTCCCCCTCATTTTACCATCAAGTGCCATATAAATACTAACTACGACGTAAAAATAATTTTCATTAATTATTTTAAATTATACTGACAAAACAAACTTTAAATGTCATATATCAAGTGAGCCGCTATCTACCAATCACAAAACGAATAAAACACAGTGTTTGTATAAAAAAAATGTATATATATAATAAAGAGAATTATATAGAAGGCGTTCTGCATTTACTTCCTGAAGACTGAAAGATAACGACCAGGAATCCAAAATGTAAAAGAATTTTTGAAAATTGAAGAAATGAATTGAAGAATTTTGTAATTGCAATTGAACTTAGCTTCAAAGACCAAATAAGATAGGTTATTAAGAACATTTCTTAAGAAAAAATATTTCTTTACATTTTTATACCTATTCTACTTAAAACAAAATTGTAAGATTATACAGAATCGTAATTGGTGAAGAAATTTGAAAAGCATTATAATGTATTATTTTTAATGCGAATAAAAAGTTTTTTACTTAGCAAAAAATATCCCAATATGTGCATATTAATTATAAGAAGTTCTTGATCTTAGATTTCGCTTCAAAATTGTATTTTTTACTATGTGCTTGTCTTTTTTTTAACTGTTTTCATGGATATGTGATATTTTTAAATAATTTTTTAATTGATAAATTCAAATAGAATATAATAATATAAATATAATTGGAACAGAATAACGGTTATCATTGAGATATCATCAATATTTTAATAAAACTCTTGTTGCCTTTCGTTAAAATGAAGTAAGTTTCAAAATATAGTATTAAGGCATTCAGGAAAGATTTTTTTAAGATTAAGCAAAATGCAGTATTGTATCCTCAAAAAGGAATTCTTTGACTAAAATATACAACACAAATTTTACAAAATAGCTCAAACTTAAGACCGGGTGAATTTTTTTTTTTTATACTATTCAAAAATTGCTCAGATTGGGAAACTCAGTTAAAGCGATAAAATCCGCAAGTTTCAGATCATTATTATATCTAAGCGAAGAAGCTAAACAATAATGATAATTTCTATTCTTCATAAATTTAAACAAGACAAAGAGAAAAAAAAAAGAAAAGAGAGAGAGAGAGAGAGAGAGAGAAAGAAAAAAAAATCACATGTTGGTTCAAAAAGAACAAAAAATATCATTTCCTGATTTTGTATCATCTGAGTACTGGAACAAATCGATTGTGAGTATAAGTTAATACATTGCATGTTAGTATGAATTTTAGAATAAAAAAAATAAAAAATATTTTTGCTAATTGCCCTTAAGAAAATTGGCCATTCGAATTCCGGCAATTTTTTTTAGTTGATATGATAGCCTAATCTTAATAAGATTTTTTTTTTCACTTTTTAAGTGTATTTCATAAAAATATAATTATTGTTTTGATGAAAAATAAATTACAAAAGATATTCTACTACTTTTTCATTATTAGTAAAACTACTTTCTTGCCACTGTAGTTTAAAAAAATGTTCCAATTGCCCGAATTAAGTTAACTCACCCTTATAATAAATGATAAAGCATAAAATTTTTAAATAATTATCTAATTAATGATAGTACTAAACGCATTTAAACTTTTTTTCTTTTCTTAATTAAAAAATGTCTGAAACATTGAAATGCATCATCATCTTAAAATATGAATTTTTGATGAGGTTATTACTTAAATTATACGTACTAAGTATAGAAGAGAGCGAAAATGAAAGGAATATATATTTATATGGATGTGTTGTCTTTTCGCTCAATAGAAGGGGGGGGGGGGAGAGAGAGAAAAAGAAAACTCTTGTTATTATTCCTGAACATTTCCATAAGTTCTTAAGTTATTGCATGATAAGAAAGACTTAATTAATAAAATAATATTTTACTTCTATTCAAAAACTATTTAAAAGCATCTTATTCAAAATTAATAAGATAATTATTAATGAGATAATTCAAAATTAATATTATTATTTTAAAATTTTCTGAATTTTTCACTCAAAAAAGGAATTAGAAAAACAATATGTAAATTTTGATCTTAATTTTTTTAAAAATTTATGCTGTTTAATATTTCAGCACAAAAAGAGTCTGAATGTAAGAACTTATTAAACAATCATCAACGCAAGGTCATAAGGACCAACTATCATAACTGTGTCATATAGAGAAAATTTAAGTACTAGGATTACTATATTATCATATTTTTAACTTGAAATAAAACACATTTATATTTTTCTAAAAAAAAAAACACCTTAGAATACATAATTATGTTTATTAATTTTTTTAAAATAAATCTACTTATTAGTACAAAAAATACCAAACTCGTTGTCTTTTACAAACAGATCGCAGACCATCCAACTCATTCTATATTTCCAGAAAGTAAAAAATAATTTTGGATTATTTTTTTAGAAAATGTATAATTTATTTAATTTAGATGTCACATTTTTAATCTAAAATATGATAGAAATGTCTTTCAAAAAAGAAAAAGAAGTGTCCAGTGCATCATTTATATTTTTTGCAAAATTGATTTTGAAACTGAATCGATCGTTCTGTGAGTTTTCAAAAATGTTTACATATTTTGAAATTATAAATACGGTGTAGTATAACATGAATCAAAGTTTAATAATATTTATTAATCAGTTTATTATGTTATTATTATAATACTATACATAATTTTCTTTTGCAATATCATGAAAGCTATACAGGATGTTTCGTAATTTATGAAACAAATTTTAGGATAGGTCAGACAGCAGGAGCAGGTCATTTTTACAATCGAATATGAAGTCTCAAACACAGAGAGCAACTGTTACTTGTCAGTGATTTATTAGATGATTAATGAAAAAAAAAGTTGTCTGTATATGAGTCACTGCTAATCAGTTTTAAGAAGAAAAAGAATAAAAATTTTGAATACAGGTATTTTAAGGTATGAATTCAATTGTGTTATGAAGAGCAGCAAAGCTCAAGCAATTACGGTCACAGTATAAAGAAATTTCAAAACATTTTACTGGTAATCTTTTTTTAGAATGTAATCTTCATAATCAAAACTATAAATGGCATTGAAAATGTAGTCGGATTATGGCAAAAGGCAGCTCTTGAAAAAGACGGAGAAAAAAGACGGATAACTATCGAAAAGAATAGAAAAGTAATAAAAGAAGCTGAGCATTTTAAAGATTTTGCATACACCTGTCCTATTTTTAAAGTTTATCTCTTCATGACTTTTGAAACACTCTGTAAATTTTGTAAAAAATTTTTATCCCCGAATTTAGAGAACTTCTGATTGCTTTACTTCAATTGCTTGTTCTTAATGAGATTTTAAATGAATAAGCAATGTATTTTCTATTTTTCGAAATATGTGTATTCCTCGTTTTTAAGTTATAAAGATAATAATTTGACTCTCATACGTTTTTTTTTAAATTTTAATTATATTTTTGTTTTGTTATAGTTAACCGTTTACAACCCGTACAAGTTGTTGTTTTATTATCAAAGTATTCATCGACTGGAAATATTAGTTATAATTTGATCTAAAAAGTTGGAAAAAACGTGTATATTTATATATAATCTAAATGTTCCACCAAACTGGACCACAGCAAAAGACATGTGTCCATAATAAAAGAATAGAGACGGGAACGATTCCCTTAAATACCTGTGATAAATACCACTTCTCATGAAGCTGTTATCAAACTAATTGCTAAAACTGAAAGTATAATATTCATACATTTAAATGACTTCTTTTAAATACATTAACATTCTAATAATATATAATCAGCTTAAGTGATTAAGCGACAACAAATCTGTGTGAAAGTTGTCTTCCTTTTTTCCTAGATTGGTAATCAGATATTTCTCCGAGAAAGGTGAACGTTTATAAAGATATTTTCTTAACTTTCGCAGCTCCACTATCAGGAAAGAGCAGCTGGCCTGCTCTGGAATGCTGCTGCTTCGTGGTAGGCCGTTTATGCCTGGACAGACAGATCTACAGCATTGATTTTTTTATTCCACCCTCTTTCCGACCCCCAGGATCCGGCCCCGCGCAACCCATCCCACTTAAACTTAGGAGCTTCATTAAGTCATTAAGTAACAAAATGATCTATCGGTATAGAGATAATGTTATGTAACCTCAATGCCTTGATATGAGCTACAAATTGCCTTTGCTTCTCAATTACATTCTTTTTTTGTTGCTGTTTGTTGTAATTTTTTTTTTTACGGATCCCTCAATGAAGCGAGTATAAAAAAATGCAGCTCTCATCCGAGAAAATAAATAAAGTATTATTTACAGATTTGACGTGCAAATTGCGTTGGGATTTAATACGCCTACGAGGTACAGAGATATCATTACAGATAATTTTTCCATTTGATATTTCTATCCACTCAACAAAGAAATTGGTAAGCACGCATTTTTTTAAATATGTTATTTTACGTTACACAGTCACTTGCAATTATATTTGTATTAATGAAAAAGTTTTTATTTGCTGATATCTAGTCCAGTTCGTTTCTTAGATCAATTAATCATTTCATTATATGATTTGTTTTCTCATATTAAACGGTCGCTTTGGCCTATAAGTTAAGTTTGGAATTGCACGACCATAGGTTCGAGAGTTGATTTTAGTGAATTTGTACCCTCCATGAGGTTCCCCGTATGGTTAAGTGTGCTATCAAGGTTCAATTATATTTATCATGGTGTGATAGGTAGTTATGCAGAGATGGCTACTCAAGTATACCTGACCATGGGTCAAAATTACTTTGTCAGTTCCAAAACAGCCATCAATGGGCTATTTTGGAATCTATATAGCCATCAATCTAGAATTCAAGGGGCGATTTTAAAGAGAGGCATAACTATATCATAACTATATTATTTTAAATTTAAAAAAAAAGGCGAGGTGAAATGTTATATGTTATGGAATATGAATTTTATCTTCTATTTAAGATTGCCAAAACGTTCTTTTAGCCATTTTAAAAATTTTCAATAAAAAGAAATTTTTGAAATAAAATAAAAATGCTTCCTTATTTCAAAATTTTCATTAAAATATTATGCTCCTTAATTAAAGATGATTTACTGCTTTCGATACTTATTCACCAAAAATATCATATTTCCTAATTTTTTTTTTCCTTACTTTCTCTTATTCGGGTATAGAGAAAGAACTGCAATCATAAAAAAATTCGAACGCGAGGTTTTGATAATCTCCAAATTCCAAACCTCCTTGAATTGTCTGTTGTACTGTTAACGCAATGCCTCATAAATAACTGAGACGGATGATATTTGGCATATGGACTTTAGACCAAATATTTAAATTTCAATCAAATCGAAATCGAAATCCATTCAGTTGAAGTATGTCTGTCTAATTGTTCAAGGACAAATGAATTCGATAATTTCAAAACGCAAAGCTCGAGTTGGATGAAATTTTGTGCACAGATTTATCATATAAAATATAAATTTTTATCCATCCTATAAATACAATAGCTCCAAGCAATCAAAGCAATTTGGTATGTTATCATTTAATACAACTGTTGTTTTGTGTCAAATTCTGTTCAATCTGGTTGAGTAAAGGCTTCAAAAATACATTTCTCACGATGGATTCAGAAAAAATGTTAAATTCATGCCAGAGGTCTATATTTTGTAACCATCGTTTACCAATTCTTTACACAGTATTCGAGGCATTACCCAAAGTCCACAATTTTAAGCTGAGGAAGAAGGTAAGATCTTTATTAGACTGAATGCAAGAAAGTTTTGGAAAGAAAGCTCCAGTTGATTTGCTTTATTCCTTTTTGGTAAGAGTAAAATTAAAAATGAAGGAGTAATAGCATATGATAACAGTTCTATGTTATATATATATATAAAAAATTGCTTTGTATTTTTAAAAGGAAAGCTTGAAAATTAGAGAAAAGGAATAATAATAATGATATAAAGTAGAGAATAAATTTAAATTTATGGTAAATACTTTATCTTAGAAACATGGTTAAAGTCAATATAAATCTCACGGGTAAAAAAAAAATTATAATATAAGGTTTAAAGGCTTGATACTTCCTACGATTACTGGAGCATGTTGCAATATGCATAAAGCAAAAAATTTTGAAACCACTTTAGAGACCATATCATTGGATCTAGAAATATCAAATGTGACAAGTTTTTACTTTTTAAATGGGAGATACTGACTCCAAAATTAAAATTAAATTTAATTAAAAAATTAAATTAAAATTAATTTTTCTTTAAAATTAATTGCTTTTTAAAATTCTTTCATAAAATTTCTTTAATTAATTGCTCTTTAAAATTAAATTTTTTTATTCATTGAAAATTAATCCAAATGTTATTAATCCAAAATTTCGGAACATATTGTTGCATAATAACCTTATTTTTGCATAACTTTAAGATTTAAATAATTATTTATTCAGCTGTACTTACTTTATTTTTTTTTCTTCATTTCCACTAATTAAAAAAAATTCGAAATACTTGAAACAATACTTTTCATTACTTTAGTTATTGCTCTCAATGCACACGTATTGCTTCGATAATAAATATATACGCATTATCATTTTTATAATTAAGAGTAATTTTTTAAAAAAATAATGGCCTAGACTAATCTATAAAACATTATCAAGCCAGACATTTTTTATTAGAAGTTCGCATTTCTTTTAAATGTGTATCTTCTTTTGTTAACAGAAACATTTCTTTAGATATTACGGTAATTTAACAAATAGCAATATTAAAAGAATCATTAAATATAAAATATCTAATAAAACTATAGAATATCTGGAAGATCGAAAATTATAAATTGCATTGTGAAAATTATAAATTGTATCAAGAATAAAGTTATGAATTTGAACCAAACATTGTATTTGGAATTGTAGTGTAGGGAATTTAATGCATATTATATAATAATTCTGAAGGTTCCTAATAACTGCATATTTGAAGGGGCAATCCCCTAAACATCAGTTATTTTTTCGTTGAGTGTTTATTTCAATAAATAAACTTTTCAATAACAAACAGCTTTATTCAAACTATCTCACTTAAATTCGAAGTTTGTTAATTTTAGATTTGTTGATTCGAAGAATTTCAGTAATTACTTCCTAACGGGTAATTTTCTTAATAATTAATAACATTTTTTTAAATCATTAGAGATGGAAATTAGGAAAAGAAGATTATTTTTTAATGTAAATGATACGAATTACTTTCAATAGGATTGCAGGACAGGTAGAAACTTACATACTTTGGCTTAATAATAATCAAGAAAGTAAATAACAGATCAAACTGAAAGATTGAATTCTTTTATTTACAATGTTCTATCTCATATTTAACACTACACTTTATGATTTAGTTCACAAATAAAAGAAAGTTATAGTGCTTTTTGTTAGTTATAGTGTTTTTAGAAAGTTATAGTGTTTTTAGAGTTCCTAAGGCTTTTCCAAATCTAAAATTATTTTTCAACTGATATGAAAGGAAAGAATTGTGCTTAGTTTTTTTTTTTTTTTTTTTTTTTTTTTTTTAGTTTGGTTAAAATAATAGAAAAAATTTCTTATGTATCACAACATGAAATTTAATTACTGTATTGATTTGCTTGGGATCTTCATAAAATTGTTTATCGTGTAAAGCAATTTTTTTTCCAACTGATTTATTTTCTAATGCATATTCAGCTCCTTTACATTTTTTTAATGAGAAATTTCATTTCGTAAGAGTAAAATATAACCTTCCTGTCAATAAAAATTAATAAGTTATCTCGATTCAAGTGAAAGTATTAATTCTACCTAGTCTTGAAATTTTAAATGTTACAAATTAAGTTTTCAAAATAGTAACTTAATTAAACAAATTAAGCTGAAAAAATAGATATAAATAACTATTTATTATAAATAATTTAATGAAAAAGGAGCCTTTATTTTTAAAGATATGATAGATTCTCAGTAATATGACACTGCTCAATTCCAGTTATTCTTATAATGCGTTGTTTTTAGCAAAGGTCAGTGTGTTGTATGAAAAGAAAAAAAAACAAATATTTGCTTAGAGATAGCGATTGTGACATGATAAACAATAAACTGTTGCATAGATTTTGAATTTTGCCTTGTAATATTTAATTTATGTATTACTAGCTGCCTATGGAGACCAGCTATTTCGACGAGAAAAGTTTGTGTGTTTAATTCAGATTAAATCTTCTGTACATAATTTGGTGTTCATAATTCTCTCAACAAAACAGAAATTTGACTAAAAGAGTTGAGTGCTGTAACATCATATGGCGTTAAAAACTTAAATGTCTATGTTTCTGTTTCATATTGCACAATGTCTTTTTCAGTAATGCAATTTCACTTTCTGATTGCTCATGCAATCTGCTTAGATAATTAGCGGAAGCTTTATCCTTTAACTTTCAACAATCGAAGAAAACTCCATGATCAAATATTTGATGAAAATGAAAATGGTTTGAAATAAAGCAATGAATGCTGTTGAAAATCATGCAAAAACATATTTTTAAAAAATGTCAAAATTCCGGAAAAATGATTGTATGACGATGAAACTGCTATCATTAAAAAACAATTTATTTTATATTTTAAATCTCGGCTATTTTTAAATTTGAGCTATAATATTTTCGAAAAAATTGAATTAAAATATCAAATAAATTTTGTACAATTAAAATTTTAACAAAAAATTTAAAAAAATTGCTTCAAGGTGAATATTTTCACCTTCTTTAGTATATTTGTGCTGAGTTTGGTAGTTCTAGGCCAAATGGTCTCTCTTATAGAACGCCGAAACACAACAAACAAAACTTAGATAATCTGAGGTTTAACTTAAAATCTTGAACCACTATCTGTAGATGATTCTTTGTATAATATTTATATAATATTTTATATAATAAACATAGGTTTACTATGAAAATGAGATTTTTAACCAATATTTATTTTCCAACCTTCCCTTAATCCGGTTCTGTTCTTACATATGATCATAGAATAGAAATAGAATAGAAATATCTCAACTCTATGTATACGAGGAGAAATTGAGATTTCTATTTTTAAGAAATCTCTTAGCTTTACATGATGCCAGTTTTGAAATTCTTCAGAAGTTAATCCAGTGTAAATATATAAAATTAGCATTGAAATATCTTTTTATGATGCTCCTTAAATTGGCATTGAATTACACATAATTTTCTCCCTAAATTTACCAACAGCAGCATTTTTTATTAGTCTCATTCATAAAATCTTTTTTCATTTATTTACGGCTCGTTTTCATTTTTATTACATTTACTGACACTGAATAAGAAGAAATAATCACAGAAATTGTGAACTGAGAAAATTTTCTTTCGAATGATGTAAATAAATAACAGAAATAAATATATACACTTATAGGAGCAAAATAAAAACTTAAATAAATATGAATAAACAAAATTTCGAATGACCAAAAAAAAAAGTTCTTCGAAGGAGGTCCCACAAGATCAACGGATTGGAAAAAAAAATAACTCTACTCTTGGGTACGCCCACGAACCGGAACCATCTGGTTCAAGTGCGATCACGGTTGGTCCACGACCTGGCTCGAAGGTTGTGATTATCGTCTGACGTTCTCACACGAGGGGTGGTCCAAACGCGAAATCCGCAGCTGATTAATGCCGACATCACCTGGATCACGTGATCCATGTGAGTATACAACGACCAGTGGAAACTGGTATTTTAGTCGAGATTTCGATTTTGTTAAAATAGGCATGTGTGTACAGCGGATAGAGTTCGCGAAATGTTCAGCGCCAATTTATTTGTTCCATATTTATTTTTTAGTGGTGGTGAGGCTGGATAAATCTCTCTTACACGCCACACATTTCTTTCGCTGTTATTTTTCGATGATTTATTTTGCTTTTTTTTCATTGGTCGTTAAATGCAGGAATGTCGAATTAAGGGATCGCGTATAAAGTAAATTTCGGCTCACTGATCTTTGAATAGATCCCATACCATCAGAACAAGTAAATAGTTCGGAATAAGCTATCTTTCGAAGCAATATAGTTAAAGATGAATTAAAAGAAATGGTGTGTATTACTGATGTATGTGAAGACAGAAAGATTTAATTAAGATTTCTTTTAGCAGACGTGCAATCGACTTCGTTTTGTTTGCTCATATTGTTAGTCAAAAAAAGAAAAATTAAAATCGCCAAAAAGATTCAACTTTAAAATCCCTCCTCTATTTCACCGTGTTCTTACAACTCTAAACCCAAAAAATATGTACATGTTATTTCTTTATGTCGTCACTCCTTTAATAATAATGCCTATCTCTTTTTCTCCCACAAACACCTTAAATGGTAGGATAGCAGTCAGACGTAGAGACAATTATGGTGACAATGGCACCATTTTTCTCTCTTTTTATGCAAAAACAATATTGCATGATGGATAAGTAAATGTTGGTGTACATGCCACCTTTATACTCAGACTGTTGACATACCAAATTTGGAACCAACATGGTAAAGTAAAGAAGCAATTTTTCCTATACAGCAACACAATTTTTAAAGTAATCTTAGTGTATCAATCCAAAGTAATGAAAATGCTTCTCAGAAACACATGAAAATAAAACATAGCTGAATGAATGGAGCCATTAAAATGCTTTTAATTTTCACGGGATTGGTGTCATAAGTGTTGCCTTTGCTCAATAAAATCATCTATAGATATTGCGATGTTAGGATGAGAAAGCAGTTTCCAGTAAAATAATGTAATTGGAGATAATAGTGGCCATAATAGATTGTTTGTATTTATCATGTAGTCAAATTTATATCGTATGGGGCTTGGAGTTTTATTACTGGAAAAAGCTACCAACTATCCATTCATGAGCAGTATCAAAAATTGTGCATTAATCTGATGCTTTAGTCCATATCAGAGTCATTGGAATAATGATTATTATCTCATTTGGAATAAAATGTTCAATAATCATGAGTATACAACAAATACAATAATCATTAGCCGCTCTATATTCAGAATCATTCGAATAGAGATAATTATCTCATTTGGAATAAATGTTCAATAATCCTGAATATATAACAAAAACAATTATCATGATCCGTTCTATATTCAGTCATGGGAATAGAGATGATTTTCTTATTTGGAATAAATGTTCGATATTCATGAATATACAACAAATACAATTATCATGAGCTGTTCTGTATTTATAGTCAGTGGAATAGAAATAATTATCTTATTTAAAATAAATGTTTAATAACATGCAATGTACAACAATAAACATGAGCTGTTCTATATTCAGAGTCATTAGAATAGTGATAATTATCTCATTTGGAATAAAAATTCAACAATCAAGAGTATACAACAAATACAATAATCATGAGCTTTGCTAAATAATTGTCTATATTTGTCATAAAACCTTAAAGGTGTAGCTAGTGTTAATGTAGTTTTTTTTTATGAAATATTTAAAACCATCTTCTGAAAAATAAGTTGATTAATTATATTGGTTCATATATAATTAATCATCAATATTTTTTTTTTTTTTTTTGCAAAAAAATGTTAAGCATCTAAGTAGATATATGAGGTACATTTAAGCTTTATATCTTAGTTTAATAGCCGTATAAACAGTTTATTGCAGTAAAAATGCTAAACTAATTATAAATTATATAATACTGGATAACGATTTCTCGAAATATCCTTTTAAGTCAACATTTAAGCTCTAAAACAGATGGTTTATTCACGATTTTTAAGTAATCGGAAAATAATAATTTGTGGTCCTTGTAATAGCCAATATGGTCACCTTGTTTTATTTCCCTCAAATAATAAGACTATGTTCCAAAAGATTCTTTCATGGAGGAAATGCAATGCTAAAGGTTTAGTTGTACAGCAAGTGTTCCAGCCTGAATGCAGATTAAAGAATTGTTATTACAAAACCTGCATCATCCTCCCCCCCCCCAAAAAAAAATTGAACTTTAATTTGCAACATACAAATAAATTAGAGGAATGTCATACGTCTTCTCACTCTTGATGCTAATAAATGTTTCAAATCTGCACTTTTTAAGAATCAAGATTTCAACGAATCAGATTTCAAGATTTAATTTTTCAGATTTCAAGATTTTCTAAAGATTAAATACCAAGATTTCAATGTGATTCTAAACTAGTATTTACTAAGTAAAACCTAAAATATATAAAACAATGGATAATTTTTAAGTTCTGAGGGGGTATTGTTGCATCTGCTTTCATTTTCATAGCTTCTGAGTTGCCTTAAATAAAGCATACAAAATTTTGCAACTATGAAATTTTAAATTTCACAAATTTCTGGCAACTGACTTTCAGCGCACAAATATTTGGAAATAAAAAAAAACATTTACTATCATTAGGGTTTGAACTATAGTTATTTGAATCTTAATATTTATTTCTGTATACCGATATTGTACATATGAATGTATAAATTTTTCAAAAGGATGATTAGAATTGGTGCATCACTGCTCAATATATTGTAACAAAAGAAAATATAAAGAAAACTTAACGGTCATAAGAAATGTAAATCGTATTGATATGCTCTTTTTAAACAAAAGGAAAAGAAAGTTCCGAAAATGGAAATTTGAAGTTGATAGTCGTATAGTCCCTAATATAAGCATAATTCAGTCATTATTGTAGTATAATATCATCATACTCGAGATGCATAACAATTTATTAATTACGAACTGCGAATGATTGAGGTGTATAATAGATGCCAGCTAGTAACAGTATTCTTATGTTAATTTGATTAATGAGTGTAAAGTAAAAAATTCTAAGAGAAAAAAAAATGAGGTTGCTATTGTTGCTTTTTTCTCTTTCTCTCTTTCTTTTATTTTTTTTATCCCTTTTCTTTCTTTTATTTTCCATTTATCAAAATGCTTGCCGCCGGAATTCGGCTTTTTTTTCCCTATGTTGCTTTGAACACAGGCAAATGAAGCATTATAGCTTTGCTTATAATGAATTCAATATAAAAATATAAAGTGAGAGGATCATTCTATTATCAAAGAAATCAGGATCTCTTAACAATAGATAAGTACCAAAACTGGTCTCAAGGTCATGAACTTGTTAAAATATTGAACGCAATGCTTACTCCATTACTACTTTAAAAGAATAATAATAAATGCAATCGTTTCATTTTGGAAGTTAAATAATTAAATTTTAGATGATCTAAAAAATTTTAAAAAACATTTTTATTAATGTAATAAAAAGTTTAAAATTTAATTTTTAAATTCATTATTTTCTATTTTTAAGCCTTATTTTATAATTACTTATTACTGAATTTTGTAATAAATTTTTTTAATGAAGTCACCACCAGATGACGCCTTTTATGTAGAATAAAAATCATTCGAATAACTGATAATTAAATCTAAAGATATTAAAATAGTATCATGTAATTAAGAAGTGTCGTCGACTTCGTATAGTTTCAAAAAGTTTACCATATATGAAAGTGTGTAAAATTGATTTAAAAAATTTTTATTCATAAACATGCAACAAATCAAGTTAAATGAAATTGTAATAAATGTAATCAAACGACCTTTAGTTCGTTAAATCTGTTTTAACCCTCTATTAAGGCATGTTTAACTCCATTATTTCTACATTTAGTGTAACTAATATTTTGAATTTGCAAATTGAGAATATTCCTCTCTCTATTTCATATAAAATGTAATAAAATATATTCTAAAATTCTGATGGCAAAGAATTCTTCTCAAGGAATAATAACTGTATCGAAATATTCAGATGATTTCTGATTGCTTTAGAGAGAAATTGAGATCCTCCTTCCCACACCCCCAAACCTTCAAAAAATTAAAAAAAGAATTCAAATGATAACAAAATTCTAATTGTATAGCAAAATGGATTACAAATCACTTATGGAACAAAAAAAATATAAACAAAAAAAATAATAATAATAACTGCTGATCATTTTAAAAGTGTATTCTTTCACTATTCCTTTTTTCATGTTTTCTATCTCTTTCGCCTACTTCATTATTCTAAAGACTCTTTCATTAAACAGATCATATAAATTTAAGACGTCGCTATGGCTAAATATTTCACTTTTATCAAACTTCTAAAAATATTGTTTATTTCATATCACAGTAACATAATAAACATGTTGCTCTTGATGTTTACACATTGTCTTGGATAGATCTAGAACACGTCTTTTTCCTCCTGCAAAGGGCTCTAAAACTCACTGAGCCTATTGTTCCACTTTCCCTTACTTTTCGTTACGGAATAAACAACGGAGACCAAAATTAAATGAATACGGGTATAATGAATTTTGAACATGAATTTCTTTCTTATGAATGATTTATAACAGCAAAATTAAAACATAATTTTTCGTGAAACATTTTTTTTTTCCTATATATAAACTTCTCAGAAATATAAACTTCTAAGTTGACTTCCTGAAATTTGACTCGCAAATACCATAAAGTATAAGGAGGGTTTTGGTAAAGATTTTATGATAATTAATTAGATATTTATTTAATTATATATAAATAATTAAGATGCAATGAGCATGTGCAGTACAAGAACATGGCAACACATGCAAGCAAAGAACATGGGAACACCCAAAATATGTTTAGCAGGCTAAATTTAAAATAATCAAAACATGGTAGAGAGAAATATTTAAATAACAGTTTTTTTACTTTACTGATATTGGATTACTGATATTGATTGACTTTACTTTACTGATATTGATTTATTTTGAGGTTATTTAAACCTCAAAATAAATCAATATCAAAATTTGAACCTCAAAATTTGAATACTTTTATTTGACAGTCAATGAGACTTAATTGCATCATTGAAAATGGCTGCCATCATATTCTATGCTTTAAAGATACTTTTATGTTACCACTCGAAGTGTGTAACGATTTTTTTTATATCATCCTTTAAAAACTATCAGTATAGATCAGTATAAAACTATCACTTATAGAAAAAATTACATTTCTGTGGTTTTTAAAAGTTATTTAAGATCATCAAATTTTCACGGGAAACTATGAAATATTAAAATTCTGGTAATTCGGCTGATTTGAAGAGCAATAACTTTAATTTTTTCTATGAATATTTGTTGTGCTTACAAATTCTAAAATATAAGTAAAATTTTAAGGATTTTTTTTTTTTTTTTGTCAAATGAATAAATAATTAATAATTTAAAAGCAAAAAACTTGGAAATAATCTCGTCCTGAGAAACAATGGATATATTTTCCGGATTAAATTCATTTTTAAATTAATTAGATATTAACAACGAATACAAACACAACAAAAACTTGGAAAAAGCGGCGATAAATATAATAGATTCATAGTATGCTTGAATTAAATTATTTGTCTTTTTAATAAACTTTTTTTTAAGTCTATGTAATTTTCAGAAATTAAAATCCAAATTATTCTCCATCAAGAAATTTTTAATCAATTAATTCTTTCCAATTTGATATCCTACGCAAGGACACAAAACCCATACTCTATACATTGTTCTGTTGATTCCTGAAAGTTGCTTTCTTTGTGCGTGTCATCAGATGAAATCAAAGGTCGTTTCAGAGGAAGGCCAATAGATGGCGCGTTAGTCCAAAATTTGAAAGTGACTAAATCATTCTTTTATAAACTGAGTGAGTGAGTGATCCGTAAATATTCTCTTTAAAAAATTGAAAGTAAATTCAGAAATGTTACACTGATATACAGTCATATATTAAATAAGGATTAGTGATGCTAAAATTGAAAGAGTAATTGTAAATGGCTGTAGCTAAAAACATTTCAATTCAATTTTTTCGATATCCGTTTTTGTAAGCGGAAACAGAGAGAAATTTACAATTATTCATTAAAAGGTCGTAAAGAATTATATAAGCATAAAATTTTGATAATAACTTTTTTTCAATGAAATCAAACATAAAAATGAAACGCATAAACAATGCATCCTCTTAATTTAAACTGCTATAAAATGACATGAAAGAATTTCTATTTTTTTTTTTTCAATCAAACAGTTTCTAGTATAATAGTAATCAAAACTAAGAGCCTCAGTTAAGTTTTTAATTTGAGTATTTTAAAAAAAATTTTGTGCATTTTATTTCTCTTAATCACATTTTCAAGAGAAAGCATGATCAATATATAATTTTAAAAATCGAATTAATCCGAAATCATTGTATTAATTTGCAAAACCTCATTAATAGTGAAATCAAATCATCGAATTTTTGAGAACTATAAACTTTATTTTTTAGCATAAAGTTTGTGGGTTTTTTTTTTTTTTTTGAACTACAAGTATCTGATTATTTCACTAAAGTAGAAAATTATCTACCACTTGAGAAGGGGAGAAACTATTACTTTTAAAATTTACTATAAAACGCCGTAATTTTTTTTAAAAAAATGGAAACATTTTAGATTTTTGATATTTAATATTAATTTTTGTGACGGTACTTAAATTCAGCTTTATGTTTGACCTGATCCTTTTTTGTTTTTGGCATTGCAGTTATTATACTTGAATTCAGCTTTTAGTTTGATATGATCGGTTTTTGTCTTGATATTGCATTTTTTTAACCTTGTAGAAATTCTATTTCAATTCTTCAATTTTGATAAAAATCATTCATTATTTAAAATTTGAATTTAACAATACTTATAAATAGAAATTTACTTCATCGGGAAAATAACAATTTTTGTTAATTAAATTCAAAAAATTTTCTATGCAATAGCGATTAAAAATTACCTTTGATTTTACTCAAGAAACGAATAAATAAAGCACGACCCGTGGCTGAAAGTTTAATAAATATGAAATATCTGTATTTAATTATTTATAAAATTATCATGATATATAGGGAAAAAATTTCAAAGCAAGTTAAGAATTTGATTTTCTTAAATAATAATAGTAATAAATTCTCATCTTGCTATTTATACCGAAATGGATTTTTTAAGACCCTAAGTGTTCACTCTAATCTCTTATATCACTATCGTACCCATCTTACTAAAAGGATAGGATCTATTTATTTTATAGAACATTTATTAATAATAAAATATTTGAAAATTTAAGGAAAGATTTTAAAATTCAAATTAATTTTTGAAATAAATTCTCTTTATATAAATATTTTAGGAATTCCTGAAATCTAATTCATATGTACGCAAAATGCACGATATGGTTTAAATTTATACCAATGCTACACTTAGACTGCTTGCATTTTGCAAATTGGAATTATCGTTTATTTATCCGGCGTAACTTTGAGAAGACTAAAAAGTGGTTAAAAAAAATCTGTTTTGAGTATTCTGTAAACATTCGTTTTCGAGATTCTGCTTTCATGTAGTCATGTATTCGAACTCATTCAAATTAAAACCACATTATCACTTAAATTTAGAACATTATTCTACGAATATTTCTATTTAATCACCCTTTTTAAGTATGTTATTTTATAATTCTAAAAAATAAAATGCTTGATTATTTAAAAAATATCCAGTATTATAATTAAATAGTATTTAGTTTTTATTAAAAAAATCTTTTTTTAATTTTTTTTTTGTTTACTATATTGCCTAAAATTACTCTTAAATTTGAATTTTCTTTTTTTCTAAGGAACTTTTCGTGCCCATCGTACTATCGAACCCAATTATATGTAGGATTGTTTCTGAGTTATTATATATGAGTTAGTCATATATTATTGATTCATTGCACATAGCAAGGAAGTAGACGATTAAAACTAAAACTGAATAATTAAAACAAATAGTGAAAGGTAATATTTTTGATGATGTAATTGTTTCATGAATATGTTTCTTTTATCTATATTCTCTCTTTAAAAATAGTAATGTATAGATTCATCTTGTCCAAAATAAGAGCCCTAACAATTGTCAATATTGATAATATCTAACTGTCTGTCTTCTCCAAACCATCCAGTTTTCTTTCAATAATAATAAAAAAATATCATACAGAGTGTTTCAAAACTTGTGGTACAAACCTTAGAGATCTATGAAAAAAATTCGGACAATTACAAATATCCATAAGCAATCATAAAGTAGCTTCAAAATTCAAGCGATGAAATTATGGAAAAGACAAGTGCTCTATTTTCAAATAAGAAAAAAACCCAAATGAAGGCAAAAAAAATCGTTAAACACAAAGGATCTATTTGATAGAACAAATTTAGTCTAAATTGTAATCGTAAACACTGACTCAGACTTTGCACCTTCAATGCAGATGGACATAGGTAATTACATGACACGAATACAGGATTTTTCTTTCATGACAGCTATAAAAAATTTCAAACGAATCGAAAAGATAGTTGTCACTGATGCATTTGGTGCTAAGATATATATACAAAAAATATCATAAAAGGTTTGTAATAATGCCGGTCATTAGATGAGACAGCCCAAAGCATTTCTCGTCTGGCTGAAACAGCAATGGAATCTTGCTGTAACTATCTTCATATGAATTCAAAGGACTACTGTAATCAATGGGCCTTATTATATGACATTATAATAAAAAATTCTTAATCTGAGAGGTTTGTAACGATACTGGTCATTATATTAGACAGCCCAAGCAATTTCTCGGATGATTGGAGCAGCTACAGAAAACCTGGAATAAAGATTTTCATATGAATTCAAAGGAAGACTTATAATAATGAGACTTGTCTTACGGGTCGCTATAAGAAAAAAATCCTCAAATGAGAGGTCTGTAACAATGTGATTATTAGATGAGACAACTCAAGGCATGGCATTCCTTGCATCACTGAAATCGCTACCGAAATTTTGAAATAAAGATCTTTGTATGAATCCAAAGGACTACTGTCATTGATTTGGCTTATTACACAATACTACCTATAAAAATCTTAGCATGAGGTGTTTGATTACCAGTCGTTGGATGAAAGACCCAAACTGCAGAAAGTTTCTATCGCTTTAATGACAAATTTTCGGTTTATAAGTTGTTTTTTTCTGCATATCACTCATTAAACTTTTTTCCATGTATTATGAAACATCTTCAACGATGTATAGTTAATTTGCTTTCTTGTGCAAGAATACGTTACCTTTTTTATCTTATCCCTAAATACCTTACTCCTTTTTTTTTTCTAGAAATTTCTCGAAATGTCTCACAACAGCCTGATTCATTCATTTAAATGGTACTTTAAACAATACAAAAAATTATGTCTGAGCTATGTATTTCTAGCACACTCAAAATATAACCCAAGTTATTTTTCAAATGATTGGAGTAGCTACAGAAATTCTAAATAAAGATCTTCATATGAATCCAAAGGACTACTACTATCAATGAGACTTATTATATGATATCATAATTCAGAAAATCCTAACCTGAAATATTTGGTCATTAGATGAGATAGCTCAAGTTATTTCTTTGATTTTTGCAGCTGCTACAGAAATCTTGGAAGGAAGATCTTCATATGAATTCAAAAGAATATTTTAATAATGAATTATCATACGGGTATACAAGAAAAAAAAATCCTCAAATGAGAGGTTTGTAACAATGCGATTATTAGAGGAGACAGCCATTTCTTGAATCTTGGAATTAAAGATCTTTATATGAATCCAAAGGAATGCTGACATTAATAAAACATTATATTATTACAACAATACAAAAAATCCTAATATGAAAGGTTTGAGAGTTGATCATTGGCTGAGGGCTTTCACTGAAGAAAGTTTTCTATCGCTTTAATTTAAAGCACAATTTCACTTTGTAAGTATTGTTTTTTTAATATTTTTTTAAAGGATTTTGAAGCATTTTTTAAGGATCTTTAAATATTTTTCTATGGATCTTTAAATATTTCTTTATGGATTTTGAATCATCTTCAACGCTGTATAGTTAATTTGTTTAACCTTTTAAAGGGCCATTTTTTTCTAGTCATATTATGTTAAAATATTTTTAGGCTTGAAATTAGAATAAGAAAAGGGATTCATTTAGCTTATTAGATCAATTTAATTTGATTAATTAATTAATTTGGTTAATTAATAATTAAGTGACAAACCAAGACACATCATTTTGTGTGAGATAAAGAACTAAAGCATCTAAGTTTCTGTCTTTCTAAAAAAATTTGTCAGAATTTATGCCAACCTACATAATTTCCTACAAAGATTGATAAATTTGGTGGGAAGCATACTTCTAACGGTCTTAGAAAGGGTTAACCTGCACAAAAGTATCTTACCTTTTTATTCCTCTTTCTAAATACGTATCCTCCCCCCCCCCCCGGAAATTTATGGAAATGTCTCACAAGAATTTGATTCATTCATTCACGCAATACCTTCAAATAATACCAAAAATTATCTCTAATAATGCAATTCCACCACACGCAAAATATGAGTAATGTTTGAAAAAAGGTTGCTATTGTATTTGCGCAATTAGCGTTATATATAGGTGCAAATAAACACCTTCCTTTGTGAAACTGGTTAGCATAAGTTTTCTGATTTAAGTAAACCAACGACAAAAGAAACAAATGCAAATGAGAATTTTAAAATATCTTTTCGACATTGCTAAAAAGAATAAACTCAACAACATACAAAAACTGATTCTTGTACTTTTCATTTGAAGTCTGACATTGCGATTTAAAAATTTGAAACCTATTTTTAACTTTTATTCAACAACATTTTAAAAAAAAGAAGTGTGACATTCTAACACGAAAAGAATAATTTGTGGAATTACAATCCAACTTTCAGCAGATCTATGTGTGAACAAAAGTAGCGCTTTTAAATATTTATAATCACCTTAAATATAGTCGCTTTTTCAAAGAAATTACTACAATATCCGGCACTCAAGTTTGTGATAGCTTGTTTGTCCTATAAAGAAAGCTTTTTTAGCAGCACTGTTATCCATTTGTACTAAAGCTTCAAATTAACGCTTTAGGAGCGAATCATTGCGTACAGCTGCTGCGATACAAAGAAATAATCCCAGGATATCAGCACGCTAAAAACTGGCTTCATTGTTGATATGTTTCACAACAAATAAGAGTCTGTTTGCTTCGGAAATCACAACAAAGCTTACATGAAATCGAAGTTTTGTATATACGTCACGCAAAATATAGGTATCATAAACAAGGTAGTAATTTACGTGATAGTAAAAAAAAATACAAGCGCAAATGTGAATAAAGTTTTTGGTTTTTTCCAGAAACACCATCATAAAAATGTAATTTAAAGAAGTAGTGGATGTTTAAAAATATAGAGGAAGTTGTGTGAAAAAACTTATCAACATGTTTTCTGTCTCTCTTTTGTATTAAATAACATTCACAATAAATCGATCATTCTTAACTGTTGAATTTAAGTAGTATCGAAAAAGGAGTGAAACGGAAACTCGTTATTAAGTCCCTCAGTGTTTTTTTTTTTTTTTTTAAGTTTAACCATCAGTATAGAACAGACATTAAAACTTGCCTGAATTATTTTTCCTTCTACATTAACGTACTTATGAAACGGAATATCATGAAGGATATTTTCTTGTAATGTGCAAACACTTTTAGGAAAAGGTCACATTTAGTCCCAGGCTTTTAGTTTTCTTAGTTTTAATGAAATAATAATCCCCCTTTCTTTGGTATAGATCTCAAAATTTTGAAATCTTATTAGATTACAAAGGTGATTCCTGAATCAGATCTCATCTCTAAATATCCATGGCATGTCAGAGAAAGATTATTTGATCCTAGATATCAGATTTGACGTGCACTTCACTCACGCTATGGCGGAGCTCTAGCAGAAACATTTTCG
This sequence comes from Argiope bruennichi, assembly GCF_947563725.1. Classification (NCBI taxonomy): domain Eukaryota; kingdom Metazoa; phylum Arthropoda; class Arachnida; order Araneae; family Araneidae; genus Argiope; species Argiope bruennichi. Next base: position 98,412,915 of record NC_079156.1, on the reverse strand, counting down.
ATTCTCCGCAAAAACTCTTTCGAGCCTTTTCTGTGAAAATCGGCAGTTTATTGCAAGCCCATCCCCCTGGGAAAAAAACCGTTCGTGAATATTTCTGCACGGCACCAATCAATAGTAACATACTGATTACACGTTCTGCTGGTACATCATGTTCGTTTAATTTAGTTATATTAGCCCGTTTTTAAAGCAACTCTAGGGTTATTTTCGAACGGACCTCATAATTTTGAACCACGGTCATATGACGAGGATGACACTTGATCTGGCACCCCTATCCAAACTTCCACACCACTCCAGTGGGGGAACAATTGGACCCGGCTGATTTAATGTGCACCAAATCCTATTACACAATGGATCTGTGGTGGAATAGGGTCTCGAACTTGAAATTGGCCATCGCACCCATCACCAGGCCATCGCAGCCGATGGTATTCAAATTCATTAGATAGTGCATGAAATCGCATCACCATGTTGAATGGAGTTATAGTGGAATTTCTTGTTAACACACGCATGACAATATGCTATCGAATTAGTATATTGAAAATTTTCCGGACAGTCAATAGAGTGCCCATAAATGCCAGAATAAAGTTGGGATTGAAGCGAAAATGGCATATAGTATTAGTAATATAATCTACAGTAACACTACAGTGTTACATTAAAATTTGTTAGATCCATCAGTTTGTTAGAAGAGCATAATTTACGAAATCAAACATTAATATAAGCATATTATTGTAAAATAAAAAAAAGGCAGAAAATTTTCGGTATCAGCACAACATAATGGTTGTGATATCTGTTGAGTAATTATTTAGAGTTCTACAAAGTATTTGCCTGAAATTTTTTGTACAACGAGGTGTTTTCAATAAAATGGCTGCATTTTTCTATAAAAGTGCTCCTAAAAAAAGGAAATTGGTTGATAATGTCAAAATTAACGCAACTCACTTCTTAATAAGAGATTGATAGTTTAAAATTCGGCTACAAAAAACTATTTTTTCTCTAATAGTCAAGAAAGATGAAAAATAATAAAAAGAAACTTCTTCCATGAAACAATGTATAATCAAGGGAAACTATAATTCATAAATTGTCTTGAGATAATATGATTCATAGACTGAAAACTGTGTTAAGCGAAAAATATTACTTCAAATAGGTAAGTTCCTTTTTATTATTAACATTTATAAGATATTTTATATTGCAATATATTTACTTACGATACTTTAAAATTCATGGTAAAGCTCGAATTATCTCTACGATCATATTTTTTAATACCTTGTGCGCATTTTAAATTATGAAATTTCGAGAACTAATATAAATATCCTATTTTTGAATATTGTGTAAGTAATATGATCAAAAATTATGAAATATAACAAAAGTAATATGACTAAATATGTCGTAAAGTAATATGTTGGAGAGACAGCCTGAACATAAATTTCCTGTGTTTAATAAGAAGAAATAAAATTAGTTTTGGGGAAACATTTATTAAATAACAGACAAAGTAATTTACGAGTATTTCTGAAAAACAAAGCCATTGGCATTGTAAAATTTTTCATATCATGAGAACAATTTTATAGTTCGATGTAACAGAAACTTGCCATCTAAGAATGGAGTCTGCACCTAGCAAAAGTCTTCCAAATGGAATGTGGAATGCAGTGAACAAGCCATGTCCCATCGTGAACTACTCATTTCAGTCTTAACTTTTCTCAATTAATTGTGCATTCTCAGTTCATCTCATCGTGGGCTATATTTTTTCATTTGTGGCTTTTCTCACTTCATCATGATTTGCTTCTTTCGTCTCATTGTGACCTACTCAAATCACTCTTGGCTTTCTTCACTTCATTATGACTTGCTCACTTCGTCTCATTGTGATTTCAACTATTATAACCCTCTTAGCATTGTAAACTTTCTCTGTAACAACTATATTCTAACTTTTCACCATTCTAAAGCTTCTCTTTAACAACTCTACTGTAGAACTTTTAACACTCTAAATTTTCTGCTGCAGGAATTTCTTTGGTAGATATTTCACCATCCAACATATAATCCAAATCTTTCTCACGGTGACTTTTATCTTTTCTAGCAATTAAAGAAATTTTTTTCCAGTTAGGATTTTCTCAGAAACAAAAATATGCAGATATCTACCATACATAGGCTCCAATTCTAGGTAGCGGGCTCCTATTGCATAGGATTACAAAAATGATTCAATGCTCTGACAAAATATCAAAATACCAGTGGTTTTTATTCTGAGAAGTAACTGAAAGATTGCTCTGTCAATACCAATGAATTTCAAATAATTGTATTTCGTTTCGGTTTATGCCTCTTAAGTAAGTTTATAGCTGCTGACTCTTATAGTATGTAAAAGTCAATGTATATATATTTGCATGCTGTATGCTTATTAAAGCATTACTTTCGAATGGCTGAATCGATTTTGTTGCTTCTCATTGGAGAAATATTGGGATAAATAAGTTCAAACTCAAGCCATTCTGAATAAAGTGCATGGGGAGGAGATTAAAAAAGGAGATCGATTTTGAAATTTGATTCATTTGAAATTATTTTTGAAATTTTGAAATTATTTATTCATTTATTTCATCCCTTTAATTCATCATACTAAAATTGTGGACGGATATGTGTTTTCAAATCTTGTTGACTTGGGTGTACAGATAGTTGAAATGCATTCGATGCTTTTTTTCGTGAAAATATGTTACAATTTAATCATAAAGACATAACAATTGCTCCTAGTCTCTATTGATTGTTTGAAATGCATTTACTTATTTACGGCAATCTTATTTTTATCTGCTTCCAAATACAGGACCAAATATAGAAAAGTAACTTCTAGAGAAATGCTGTCATTCTCCGATTTTCATCTACAGTTCGAAATATAGAACAGATCAACAATCGAACGCAGAAAATATTACATGAAGTCACGCCACTGCTTCAATTTATTGCGAAAATCCTTGTTAATATCAGGTGTTCTTAGTTTATCAGCAAATATGGTCTTGGTCTCTTTATTCATGAATTCTCGAGTAAGTACCTACTGTTTCAATAAAAATAGCTTATATAATTAAGATCGTGACTTTTACTAGCTGAATAAATATCTCAGAAAACTGAAAACTTCGATTCTTCTTCTTTTTGCTTCTCTAACGCTTCCGTAATCCATTGTTTGAGTTGAGAGGTGGAAACTATTTCTTTTCGTGAATTTATAATAAGTTTTTTTTATGGCAGGAATCAGAAAATGCATTTCTTAATCAAATATGAGATATCGGATTAACTAGGTTTTCAAATTTTTAGGAGTTACATAGTACAATAAAAAACTCAACTGGAATGGTCTACCTGAAATTTTCTCTCATACTCTTTAAAAAAAGGTGTTACATTTCTCCCTCCCCTGGTATTCTAAATTAAGGATTTTGGATAAAAGCGTGGACACTACAAATGCTCACATAAGAATCATGCTCTTCGTAGTATCATAAATTGATTACTCCGATCCGCCCTAAGGTACACGGGGAAAACTGAATGACAGGACCACCGCAAACTGTGCTTCAGTCCTAAGGGCCATCATCGGCCACGACAGAGTCCTTCCAGTAGGAAGCAAGTCCCGTCACCGATGGGAGGTAGCTAACTCCCACCTTTTCTGTACCCACCAGGATGGCGAGAACCAACCATCATATCGAAAGCTTCTCATCCTCATTTTCGAAATGTCCTCCAGAGGGAGTGCGCGTCGTAGTATAATGAAGAAAACCCCTGTTGCATCTTAAACATTTTTTTCTTGTTGAATGAAATCAAAATGTGTCGCACAGCTACAATTTTAATAATAAGATCAAATATCAAATTTCATTTATTTAAATCGTTGCATTTTTGAGTTATCGTGTTTACATACTTAAGTATGTTAAGACCGGCAGATGGCCAAATTTTTGACTGATTTAATTCAAAATTTCTTAAAAATACACGCATCTCATGCTAAGCTGTCTTTTTAGATAAATTTCATTTGAAGTTGAATTAATGAGTTATGTAGTTTATATGCATGTAAAGGTACAGACTAACTGATGATCAATTCTGGGTCAGAATTGATCCTTGGTTAAAAATACTATGCTTTAAATGCTAAAACTATATACCGAATTTCATTTATCTGATTTGTAGCATTTTTGCTATTATATGCGTGTGCAGACAGATGGTCAACTCCTTGAAAGAGCTACATTATTTGAACAGAGCTGCTAAATTTTTGTACCAAATTTTATCCGTTTAGCTAATTCCGTTTTATAATTACCGCATTCTCCTTCACTTAGATGGATTTTCACCAAATAGATTTTGCTCAAAATTTGATAGAAAACTAGAAGTTTGGTATAAAATTCACATACCAAATTTCATCAGTGAAGCTCAATGAGTTTTTGAATTATCGTATTTGCAGACAGGCATAGTTTCAAAAATGTTTTTTTTTTTTTTGTGGACTTAAAGACAAGGGGTTATGAAAAATGGAGATATGTTAAAATTTCAAGTTCGATTTTTTTTTTTTTTTTTTTTTTTTTTTTTTTTGACAAATACAATACTTTTTCTTAAAAGAGAAAATATTGAGTTGTAGTTCTATTGACATTATCGTTGAAATTATTTCCGTATATGAGAAAGAAAAAAATGGTATGGATTTTGGTTGTCGTGTTTTTCAGAATTCAAAATTTGATGTAGTGGAGTCTACAATATCGAGGATAAAACTATATAGAACATTCAATTTTTAATGTTGTGTTTTCAAACTACCGAGCTCACATTCTCACAAGTATATTAGACTGACAAATGACCGACTCTTTAATTCAAGATCCAACAATGATTCAGGAAAATAATATGCTTGTATTATAAACTGACAGATTCTCACTATACTTAATTTTTATCAAATTAACTGCAAGAATTTTTAAGTTATTGTATTCACTTGGGCACAGGCAAACAAATAGATTTCTTATAAACGAAATCTATGCAAATTTTGCGAATTCAGTGAATAGTCCACTAATCAGATTTCATCCCGCTTTTGGATAAGGCTTTTCACAGATCCACATTTCCAAAAATGTGTTTTTGGAAATCAGATTGATTTAAAGAGGGACGATTTGTTAAAAGATCGGGGTCGAATCTTTTTAATGAGCCCAAACTTTTTTTCTTTTTTTTTTTGTACACTCTTATATGGGAAAATAAAAAAATGGAAATGTCACCAGCATTATTTAAAACAAGCGTTGAAAAATAATTTCGTTTATAATTTTATACCCAAACATTTTCGATCAATATTAATAAAAATTTTCGTGAAATAGCCGAATCGTTGACGATTAGTCTATGTTGACTTTTTTTCTTCTTCTGGAAATTCTGAATTATTGCATGAAATTTTAAAATAGTGCAGTTAGCTTATATCATACGCATCAAATGCAATGCAGCATAGTAATACTAAATCTAGAAAGCATCGCCCAGAAAAAAAAAAATGGACAAGATGACCAAACAAAGTAAGACTACAGTGAAACATGCTAATGACAATAGATTGACTCTTTGAAATTCGGCATTATCAGGTCTTTTCAATAGGCCGACGTTTTCAGAAGGTCGAATGAAAAATGCTTTAAAAGAAACCCTCATTATATGGGTATTTTAATGAAGCTCCGCATAAACAATAATTATTAAATTATATTTTTTAATACTCAATTATATATAACATAATTCTTTGTATAATATGGTATTCTTTGTAATATTTTGGGATACATAAAAAGGCTTTGTTATTAAAATGGGTTTTTTAATGAATTTCCGTTAATCCTGCTATTCGTTAATTCCTCCTCCGCATAAACAATAATTAACATAAACTGGTCTGATATCTGCCAGATTATAATATGTGGTTAGGTTTGTCAACTGGATGTAACGTTGTGTAAAATAATTATAGCGCCAGATTTTGTACTAAAATTGTATGGACATCCGAGAATGTTTACAACTAAAATCCGAGTTGTTGTTTTTCATTTGAGATTTTATATAAAATAAATTTTATTTTCAAATTTAAAAAAATATTTATTTCTACTCATTAAAAAATAACATTATAGTTTACTAAATTAATAAAAAAAACTATTAACAGAAAACGTAGGTAACTTTATAATTGGTATATCTAATTTTTTATTATTTATTATTAACTAATTATTTATTAAGCATTCGTTAACGTAAATAATAAATTTTAAAAATATTTTCAAAAATCTGTAATTTTTTTAAATTTGTGAAAATACTCTTGAACTTAAGATATTTTACTGTTTTATATCACATTGAAGAAAAAAAGCTGATTAAATAGAAGTTTTTAGAATTACAACTTCGAAAGTTTTTTTTTAACTAAAAATAAATGTTAAACATCTATTCTGATTTAAAACAATTATATAGCAAATTTTAGGGAGGTGTTTATATGAAAATAATACTCTTAATTACTGTTATTGTTTTCTAAATATCAAAAAATCTGTAAAGATACAAACCGATAAACACACGATTTAATTAATATCAAAACTAGCAATTTCTCAAATACCATCTTTTCAAAATTTTCATCTTTAAAAAAAAACATCTAGTTCTAAAATAGGCAAAAATTCTTTGAACAGCAATAATAAATCATGACTATTCACCTGCAATTCCTAACTCTAAGCTGAAGCACGTAATAAATTTTTCAGACCCTGAAATTTTTAATGGCCCATTCCTTTTTCGATTTGTTAAACATTTTTAAATAGAAAACAAATATGTAGTGAAAACTGTCTTGATTTTAAAAGTTTCAATAATATTTACTAATAGTTAATTAAAAATTTAATTTCCTTCGTTTTATTTTTCATTGTCCAATTCTTTCTTGTTTTCTTGACATTTCCAGTGGAAATTATGTCTTGACGTAACTGTCCCTATGATAAATGTAACTGCATTTTATCTCTGCGTCAATGTAATTATATCTATTTCTATTAAGCTGCACGGTGTCTTAAGCTGTTTTTATGACCCATATCCTTTTCCTTCTTAAAAAATGAATCAGAATTTTGGAATTAGATTTTCTAGGCTCATTTGACATGTAACAGGATGTGAGAATGAATTGACTCTTTTATAAAGTTGTAACAATTTTTTTTTTCCTTGAAAATGGGTTCGAGATTGCACAAATTTTAAGAAGTCCTGATAAAAATCAATAATCTGATTGCAGCCTGCCTCCTCTCTCTCTCTTAAAACGGGAATGTTTCAATTGTGTGATGTTTATTATGTGATGCAATTAAAAAAGAATGTTTTAATTGCTTTTAATTATGTGATGCATTTAATGTATGTGATGTAGGCATAAATTCAATTCAATATGAAACAATGACAAAAAAAATTTTCCTTGAAAATGGGTTCGCGATTGCACAAATTTTAAGAAGTCCTGATAAAAATCAATAATCTGATTGCAGCCTGCCTCCTCTCTCTCTCTTAAAACGGGAATGTTTCAATTGTGTGATGTTTATTATGTGATGCAATTAAAAAAAGAATGTTTTAATTGCTTTTAATTATGTGATGCATTTAATGTATGTGATGTAGGCATAAATTCAATTCAATATGAAACAATGACAAAAAATTTTTTCCTTGAAAATGGGTTCGCGATTGCACAAATTTTAAGAAGTCGTGATAAAAATCAATAATCTGATTGCAGCCTGCCTCCTCTCTCTCTCTCTCTCTCTTAAAAAGGGAATGTTTCAATTGTGTGATGTTTATTATGTGATGCAATTAAAAAAGAATGTTTTAATTGTTTTTAATTATGTGATGCGTGTGATGTAGGCATAAATTCAATTTAATATGAAATAATGACAAAAAATTTTGTATGAAAATGAGATTACGATAGCAGAAATTTTAGAAAATTCTTCGGATAGTCAATCAAATTATTTCTTCTCTCTGAATAGGAGCGATTTTTTTATTTTTTTTATTTACCAACTGAAAATAACACTTTTCTGCGTTTATTTTCAGTAATACTTAATATATATATTTTTTTATTTGAATCTTTATCAATGTGATGGCTACACGTTGATAAAAGCTAATTTTTTTCACATGCATGCGAAACATGCTTGTGCAGGTTAAACCTTATTTTGATTTTGCGCGAAATAAATTATTGAAAAGTATAGTTAAAAATATTTTTTAAAAAATTCATTGAAAATAGAAACTTAATTTATAATTTAAAACACTGGTATCATTAAAAAGATAGTTTTTTTAAACTTTAACTTGTTGTGAAAATCATTTTTTGTGCAATAATATTTTCGAAAGTTACAGAGAAAAAAACGCCGAAATTTCTCTTACTTTTTAATTAATTAAAATTCTAATTAAAAATTAAAAAAATCGCTCAGAGGTACACATTTCCTACCTCTAAGGTATACATGTGCCAAATTTGGTAGCTGTTGGTCAGACGGTCTGGCGTGTGGAGTGCCAACACACACACACACATAGATATATATAGATGGATATGACCCTTTAGATTTATTATCTGAATATAAATTGATATTTTATTTGTATTCAGTTGGATTACAACAAAAATTTCATGTGAGAAAATGGGTTAAGAGGGAAAATTTTTTCTAATTATTCTATCAGCCAATCAAATCATTTCTTCTCATTGGGTGAGAAGGAAAATAATTTTTTTTATTCAAGAAGCACTTTTGACATGCATACCTGAGCGTAAATTGATTCTGTTATGGAGTGGCTGCAAAATTTCTTATATGAAAATGTTATCACGACCGCAAAACTTTTTGGAAATTTTGCAAATCATTTCTTCTTACTGATGAGGAAGAAAATATATATATTTATTTATTTACTTTTATTTAAGAGACATTTTTGACACACATCACCTAAGTATATATTACAGTACTTCGAAGTTCCGATAAAATTCTTTGCATAAAAATGAGGTCATGATTACAATTATTTTCAGAAATTCTTCTGCGTGTTATCAAATAATTTTTTCACTAAGTCAGAAAAAGGATACTTTTTATTTATTTATTTAGGGGACACTTTTGACACTTATCACTTGAGCATAAATTGATTCTATTATGGGATCGCATTGAAGCATTTTACTCGGAAACGAGGTAGCCGTTCAAAATCTTTAAGAAATTCACCCAGAAATCAATTAAATCATTTCTTTTTTATTGAGTAAGGAAGAAGATACTGGTAATGTTTTTTTTTAATTATTTATCTAAGGGACCTTTATAACGTGCACCACCTGAGTATAAATTGATTCTTTTATGCGGAGGTGACAAAAATTTTCTTTCTTAAAAAAGGAGTAATAAGACACATATTTTAAGAAGTTCTGATGCATCATGACTTGCATCATGTCTTCCTACTCATTAAAAAAAAAAAAAATGTTTTTTTTTTTTTAATTTTGTGATGCATCTAACGTATATCACATAGCTATAAATTTAATACAATATGACACCACAACGAAAAAAATTGTATGCAAATTAGCTTGAGAAAGGGGAAACGTTTAAAAGTTATTCTACAAGATGATCGCATCATGTCTCTGTTTCTGTGAGAAAGAAGGCATCCTTTTTTAATTAAGAGCTCTTGTTTAATGGTGCCCAATCTGGGCACGACTTTCCAGACCTTAAACATATTCCAGCCGTGGGCATTTTCATTGTATGTATAATTCATAATAATAGCTATTGTTATAAGGATGATATCGCGTTTCGCTCGCTTCGTATGTTTGCAGTAACACCAACATCCGACGGTAGCCGTAAAAACAGACGCCAAGTTGGACGCCATAAACGTCATTCAAGCATCAAACCGATCGAACAGCCTTTTGTCCCGCGTCTTTTTTCGTATTTTTATGGCGAGAAATCGATGGCGCTTAGTATGTTATTTTCACGAACACAGACGCCGTAAATGTCGAGATTCCTCTGTCATATGTAAATTTCAATAATATATAGGTTGTAGATTGCAGTTTGTAAGCCATCAAATGAATAAAATTCGCGGCTTTCGTGCAAAACCGGCCATGATATACGACAACAATAAATTCTGGAGATATCCCGAAAGTGCCAATTGTGATTCAAAATCCATGGATTGAGGTCTTCCTATCTTGGTCTTCTTCCCTGTTTTTCTCATTCTACAAACATTAGGAATCACCGAGCATGCGAATGCAAATGAGGCATCGGGACTCGGAATTGTCTGAACTGAAAGACTGCCTGCTTTTTCGCCTCTTTTTAAAGCAGACGCAAACATGGAATATATCGCATAGAATTGCCATTCACCATTCTGGTTCGATTGTGTCTTGCTAGCTGCTGAATTATCAGTCTGAGAATCGAATAGAATTCCGTGATTATAAATCACAAAAGTCGTGAATAACAAGAGAAAAAAAATAGTTCGTCAACGAAAAAAAAAGATGGATTGACTCTTCATTTCCATAATGATCATTGATAAGTTGTTTTCAACGAAATAATCAGAATATCTAAACGACAGAAACGCTGATTTTACGAAGTTTGTTTGCTAATTAATATTTAATTCCTTGACTTACCAATTCACTAACTTTCTAATCAGATAATACATCCTATTTGGGACATTTAATATTACATAAATGTACATAGAAAAATAAAAGGCATTTATGAATACAAGCCCAAGTGATTTTTTTTCTATTTTTGTACGCAAATTAAATAAGCCCAAGTGATTTTTTTCAATTTTTGTACGCAAATTAAACAAGCCCAATTGATTTTTTTCCTATCAATGCATGCAAGTTATACAAGCCAAGCTAATTTTTTTTTCTATCTATGAATGCAAGTTATACAAGCCCAAGTGATTTTTTTTCTATCAATCTATGCAAGTTATACAAACCAAGTGATTTTTTTTCTATCTATGTATACAAGTTATACAAGCCCCAAGTGATGTTTTTATCATTAAAATTAAATTAAATACTACTATGACTTAATTATAAAGGTTGGTCATAAACTTCTGCCCTGATTTTAAAAAAATTATTACAAAAGATCCATTGAACATAATACTGTAAAATTTTTACTTTGGAATAGTGGCGTTCTTAAATTTTTTATAACGTAACAGACTGCGTACCTATTGTAGAAATAGTGACTTATACATCGATTGATATCAAAATGACATCAATAAAAAAAATGTCTAGTTTTGTTGTTGTTGTTTTTAAACGAATTCAAATCGGCCATGTACAATGTACTGTACAATGTCAATTTTGGAGTTAGATAAACGCAAAAGTGTATGAGATGCCCTTAGAAGATATTAACTCACTTAAAGTTTGGATCACAAATGTATCTAGTGAGGCTGCCGAAATAGTGCCCAATATTTGGCGAGAATTAAAATACCGACTTGACATTCGAGCTAACAAGTCTTCTCACTGAAATGGTTCATGGTCACTACATGGTTCATTAAAAATTTATTTTTAACAATATATAGAAACTGACTTATACTAAATTATACTTTTTTTTACCATAATTCTTTGCAATCAAGGGAAGGCTCTGTGACCTTCCTATACATTTAATACCAAAAGTTCTGTTAATTGATCTACAAATCAGACAAGAGTTAAGAGGTTAAATTTTTTTATTCTTTTTTAATATGAATTCTTAAGATTCTAACTGCAGTTTTGTGGAGAGAGTGGATTTAAAAATGACATGCACATTGCGTCAAATAATTTTTGAAACTTCGGCTACATCTCGCTTAATGTGGCACTATCACAGTAACCGCGATTTCGTAATAAACATGAGCGGTTTGTTGGTGTACTGTCAAATTGTGCGCGTTTGTTAAATTAACCCAAACGGTATGGCTGTTTATTGTTGAAGTGTTTTCAGTTGAGTTATTAAGATGGAAGAAAAAACTGTTATTAAATTAAACACAAAACTTTCCAAAAGTGCCTGGAAACATATCAATTGATAAAACAAATATTGTATATGATATGTTCTATTTAAATTAATCAAATATTTGTCTCTGACATAAACTTATTTTCGACTGAAGAGATTCTATAGAGCATAATAAGTAAGAATATCGGAAGAATTAATTCATCTTGGATATCTAGAATTATTGACGAAGTGTGCGTGTAACTTTGAAGTAAAACATTGCTGTGAATATTAAGAAAACGTTAAATATTAAGAAAGAGAAAATCCGAGTCATCCTGCATGAAGAATAGGACAAAAAAATCTTCCAAGTTCATTCCACAAACTTTGTTCAATGAATAAAAATATGAAGTACACGATAAAAGAACATTGCTTCAGCCATTGGAAATGATCCGAACATCTTAAAATGGACGTTACAAATGATGAAAAATCATGTTTTCAATATGATCTTGAAACAAAGCGATGATGTGATGAATGGAAATCAAAAACTTTCCACCGGCCGAAAAAAATTACTAACTATACAATGTTTAATGCTTTCTTCGATAGCAAGGGTTATATTCATAAAAGAGTGTTTTAACTGGACAAATAAGTGCTACGAGTGCATTATATAAATGCTTTGAAGCCCTTGGTAACCAGAATTCCTTGCATTTGTCATAAATATGGCGAGGAAAACAGGTGATGTTTGTTGTATGATAATGCAATTATCACATCTCACTTCCTGTTCATAAATTTTTGGCGAAAAATAACATTGTCCCGTATTGAATTACGCACTCGTTCCGCCTGATTTAGAACCCTGCGACTTTATTTATTCCCAAAAATTAAAATCAAATTAAAAGGATCTTAGTTTGGTGATACTTTTACCATATAAATGACTTTGAAACTTTCATTGATACTAATTCTGGAAAGTATATTGGATCAACTTTCAAATAATTATTAAATCACTGTATCAAGTATATTAGAGATGTATGAAATCATTTTGAAAGACAATATAAGAAAAGTAACAATTTTTTTATTTCATTTTGCCTTACTGATTTTAACATTTTTTTTTTTTTTTAACTCTGTATATGTAACTGCTCAAGTTATTTAATCTCTAACTACGCTAACTGTAACTTCAAATCTTTTTTTTTTCCTTACGAATGTTGGAAAGTTATCCGAAATTAATTTCATTAATGAATGTGTAACAAGAATATAAGCTGATGCATATGTTTTCTATCAATAATGATGAACACTGTCAGAATAATAATTAACATTTAAAAAATTTTAATCGCAACTAGCTATAGATAGTAACTGATTGAATAATTTCATCATTTCTATACTTCGATGAAATCCCTTACTGTTAATTAAATCAATGATAATGTTAAAATATTTTTTTTAAGTTTATTTATTTATTTTTTTGTTATTATTATTTTTATTATTATTTGGCTCTCATTTTCTAACGGTGAAGTTATTCCGTAAATGATTTTTTTTACACTCTTATCTTTCCATGTCTTGTTACTGCTTCTTAGATTCATGTAATTATTACTCTAATTTAATTCAAAAATGGTGAATTCGAAATTTTCTTCTTCTAAATTTGTAATCAAACGTAAGTTATAATCGTTTTCTAAGGAAGAATTTAATTTAAAATTTAATTTAATTTTTCTTATTTTGTTATAAGTTTCAGGATTTCATTTTATATTTGGAAGATATTTTTTTATAAACTTTACGAATTTTTCAGTTGCGAATTTTACGTTGCCTTCAGATTTTACTTGGTAATTTATTTGTCACTGAAATACCTACCACCGAATGAATATCCATTCACTTTTCCAGCTTTCAAGGTAGTTTTCTCAACCCATAAATTCGACATAAATGGACTTAAAGAATTTTTATATTAGAATGACATAAGGTTACGACGCTTTTAAAAATTTCTGATTTTTCAAATTTAGTAAGAAAAAAATTAACTAAAGTGTCATCTTAACTTTAGCATTTCGTTAAAATTTACCCCAAATTGCATTCACTTATAATTACTTTTTTTTATTAATTATTGCTTCATTTACTTATTCTACTTTTTAACAAACGTATAGTGAGAGTAGCATTTTTTTTTTCTAATAGAAGACTTTCAGGAGAAAAAAAATATAATGGCATAACTTAATTCAGAGTATCAAATTTAAATGTGAATTCGTGCCAATATTTTACAAATGTAAAACCGCCAATTTATTTTAGTATTATGAAAAATTTATAAGCATAATATATTTTAAATGTCTATAAGGATATATTTATTTATAAATTATCTAACTGATATACCCGCCGTTGCGCAGAATTAGAATCCTTTGACCTATAACCTTTTTAGCGCAAAAACTACTTTTTGTATAAAATATTATTGTGTACAAAATCCTTTAAGTTATCTAAAATTTTTATCATCTGTTTTTATTTAAAATTAAAATATCAATTAAACCAGAATGTTTTAAATTACCATCGATGCTCATTGCTTACATGAATTATCAATATTTGTTATATAAGAAGAGTAATTTTGTTCACATGATGAAGTATAAGAAATGTTATCCTCGTTAAAGCAATTATTTTATGCTAAGTTTTAAGAATGATTAAATCTTAACTTTAAACAGCAATAAAAACATGGGCAAAAGATATATTAAAATAAGAGAGAAACTGTTAAAAAAAAACAATAGAATAATTCCAAGTAAAATAAGACAAAATTTCTAATAATTTCTGTTTAATTGAATATTTAATTAATTTTTGTACTTATATATACTGACAATATTCTTTCTCAGGTTTTATATAATAAATGCGCAAAATTTGGTTTAATTCGGCTACAGTTGTTTAGGAGAAATGCGGAACACGCATACATGCATACACTGACATAATGTCTTTCATTCATATTAAAATCATTCGCTTTTCACGATTTCAACATTAGTTAAAATATTAAAATATATACAACAAATTCCTATTATCTGTGTAATTAAATGACGCTACAATCGCGGCTAAACGAATTCAGTAGCTAATCCAAAAAGTAATTGAAAAAAATGGAAATGTTTAAAAAAAAAAAAAAAAACGTTGAACGTTTTTGATATGCAATATGGGACCCACACATATAACCTAATAAACTTTGCATAATAAACTTTGCAATACAAAAATACGTAGCGTAATAATTTTTTAATACAAAAAAAATCTCAAAATTCAATCTTTTAATTTTTTTGAATTCATGATTGAAGTTATTGAATATTTTGAGATTAACAATCATAAATAATCTGGAAAGCGGATATTCGGGAGTTTATTATACCTTTTAAGCAAGATTGTGGTGAAAGAGAATCAAAAGATCGTATGTCAAATATGATTCGTATCCTATGATAAGCATTAATATCATTTCCTTACATTCTTTTCCATTTGAAATACACTTACTTTCATACTTCTGTTTATTGTTCTAATCCAAACGCGAGATGAATATATTACATGCTTTTCCACATCACAAATTCATTGAGTTGTCAAACATTGGAAAAGTATGATTACAGATCATCAGATCATTTTCAAAAGTGTTACGCTTCAATACATTATAAGCCCGCCGGACTCTTCCTTTGATTTAACTTTGCATTTGGTGGCGATTGCCGCAAGTATAAGTTATGAATATCAAATCCCAGGACGGTGTTTTGAGAAGTAAAATTCTTGCGGTTGTTGTTGACAAAATGAATTCTGTTAAAATTGAAGATAATGGTTGTTTTATCAATGAAATTCATGAAAAGCATTCAAATTTTGTTTAAATGGATTATGTTATGTGGAAAATTACAATCGCTTTTGGGTTTAGATCGGAACGCTTTAATATCGGTTTTTGACTCTTTAAGATGAAATTTTTGATAAACTGCTTCGTTTCAATTATTTAAATTAAACAAAAATGATTTTTTAAAAAAACAATAGTTTTTCCTTCTGTTTTATTTTTTGAAAGAATTGTATATTGCTTGTTTTTCTCGAAAATCCCCATGGAATTTCGAGAAAAGAAGAATTCGAAGAATAAGAAGCTTCCGATATGGTGGTTGCTCTTGCTTTCCCGGTGGGTACTACAAAGGCTTGAGATTTGCCATCCGCATTCCAATTGTGACATTCCAATTGTGGATACATGAATCACGCCATAACGGCGACTCTATACACTGTGTCCATCTTGGGGATTCGATCGTTCAGAATATCCCGGAAACTGAGACAAGAAGAGGGTGATTCCTTGTGGTTATGTGTCTCGTTAATTCTTGACAGTAATATTTGTGGAATGAATGACAAGCAAAGATAAGAGTATTTTGGAAAGCAAATCACCATAAATCTTAATTAATCCTAAGCATATTAACTTTGTAATTAGGAGAAAGTATCTTTGCCCTTCAACTTTCTTTCATTTTTCCACATTATGACGAGTTTTATGATATAGTCAAAAAAATCCAGTATATATAATTTAAAATCATCCAGTACCTATATCCAATATATATATTTTAAAATTTTCGTTTGCCAAATGGGTATCATATCGAAGTTATTCCATTCTGCCTAAGTATCTGGGTAATTCGGAGAACTTCGTCACGGCAACACGGAGGTGGAAGTTAAAATTGAGACCTAAAAATAATCAACCGTGGTGGTGTGATCCCTGCTATAGGAGACATGTCCCATCATTGAAGTAGAAGTAACTGGTCCCTACATTATTGCGAAACCCACCAAAGAGCGACCATCCACTTAACTAAGGGTTTCTCATTCCCATACTTCATAAAGTTGGTTAAATAAGTACATAATTTGGTGAAGTTCTATCATTTTAATGTAAAAAGCAAAAATTCATTCCCATCCATCGGCTTGTTGCCTTTTTGGTTGAAAGCATTTACAAATATTCGGATAGAAATTGACAAATAGTGAATTTTACACATGTGACCGAAAATTTGATGCATATTTCCAATTTTGATATAAATACTAGATACCAGATTATTTTTGCTTAATTCCGTCCTTTTTAGGCTTTCATATTCATAAACAGACAAATATAATCACATTTTTCCTTTATTTATTTATTTGAATCGGATTTAAAACATATAAATATGTCGAAACATTTGAGATGATTTTTTTTTTTTTTTTGCATTTGTATACACGGATCTATATATATTTATTTCTCTTTATTTACAAAGTTAAAAAGAAATAAATAGATTTGATTTTCTTTTCAATTTTAACAATTCTGTATTTCGATAAATCTTTATATAAAAAGAATATAATTACTATTTCATGGATTGTATTGTATAATTTTATATTTATATAGCAATTTTTTCTACTCCTTTTCCTCCCCCCCCCCAAAAAAAAATACAGAAATTAAATTCCCATTTTTAGAAGACAAAATGTAGTAGAATTCTTGAGAGCTTGGATGATTTTTCGAATTGAAAAATGTTTAGTAAACAATAGTTCGTATGACAAAAATCAGGGGCGTGTTTAAATCTGCAGCATAGAACTTTCCTATTACAACTCGTAACATTTAACATTCATTATGAAGAGAAATAAAAAATGCTATGAATTGTTTTCATTGCGACTCTTCAATTGTCATAGCGGCAGTTATATAATCTGCTCTATATTATTGCCAACTCAAAATTTACTACTCTTATTCACCAAAGATGATTCATAATAATAATTGAGAAAAAAAAACTGAACCGACAGGAATAGTATTCCTAAAACTTTCTTGCATAACAGTTTAACTCCTTAATCTTCTCCTTAATCTTTATCAATATAAACTCCTTATCAATATAAACTCCTTAATCTTTAACTCCTTGATCTTCTTGTTTTGAAGAACATAAAATTCATGTTCTAAATCTTTCTAATATATAGTATTTTAAATAAAATGTCCTTTCAATACATTTTTGGTGCTATCCGCAAATATTGCACATAAATACCAGTCAAAAACTAACAATTTAGTTAAACCAACGCAGAAGGATATTTAAAATAAGTTTTCCTTTGATTTTAAATGATAATTGAATACCTCTCTTAATTTATAAAGAGAAGACATTATATAAAGTTATATTAATTGAAAATTGTTATCATTATATTAAAAAGATATCAACTTTGTTAGTTAATTAGTTAATAATATAATTCTCTATAATGTAGTTAACGACGTAATTAATTTAGTAATGTCTGCTAACGACACTGAAGACAGAATTTGATATTTAAAATTAATTAAAATTGATATTTAAAATAAATAGAAATTTTCAGTGATGGATTTAGACTTTTTACGGCCTTAAACTGTCTATGTTAAGAAGCCTAACAAACCTAGTAGATTCAGTTTCAAATTTTTGACTTAATCAAAAGCTTATTATTTATTTAAATTATTATTTTTTAATTTAGTAACATTTAAAAATGTTATTTATTAATTTATTAAAACTCACGTTTTTGCGCAATTTTATTTATAAGCAAATACTTATAAGTTGTATATAATATTGCAAGTAATATTATATATATTTGACAAGTGCATAAGTAACTACTTAGTGTAGAGAAATAAAGTCACAAGCGAATATAACTGATATAACTTTAAAATTCAAGATTTTAAAAGTGATAATAGCACATAGGTATACTACTTCATTATGGTTGTATGACAGATGCGTACAACCATTTGCGTACAGCTCATAAAAAAGCCAATAAATCACGCGTAGCTCTTTGAAAAAAGGGGGTAGGGAGTAATTAGTCTAGGTTTGCTAAAACATATGTTATCTGTTGGCAAGAGTATTTGGCGAGAAAATGTATTGGTATTTTAACTAAATTTTGATGCTTAAACACAGGGAAAAAACTTTTTTCTCTATGTGTATATGCTGGCTCTGTACACACCTTGCCGTCTGCCTATCAAATTCGGCAAATATATATTTTGGAGGGTAGGAAAGTGATTTTTTGAATTTTTAATTAGAATTTTAATTTATCAAAAAATAAGAGAATTATTTGATAACTTTCTAAAAATTTACAGTAAAAAATAGTTTTTACTTCCAAATCATATAAATTCTCTGCATTATTCATTCAAAATCAAAGTATGCTAAATATAGTTCTCATGAAATGAAAATCAATAAACTTTAAAAAAATCCGAAATAGAAATTCCATTCTAAAAAAAAAAAAAAAAAAAAAAAAAAAAAAAAAAAAAAAACACCTGAACTTAACTATTACCATCACAAACGATTCCCATTGTTTTAAAATAAGTGGATCATTTAAATGTGCATTTCAGCTAATTAATAGCACACAAATCAATAAGAGAATTTAATAGTGATTAATTTACTACTATTTGAAATTAAATCTGTTCAAAGCTTTTGAATTTCTGGAACTCAAATAAATAATTCAAATACACAAGAAATAAATAATTTAAGAAGCCTGATATAATAAAAGTACATCTTATCTTATATTTAAAAATCTAGTATTCTCTTTTATGTGAAAACTTTATCTTTTCGTACGTAAATATAAACGGAAGATCTTGACTATAAAACATACATGCTATCTAAGATCTGTATTCTTTTTACAGAATAAAATTAAGCAAAGACTGATAAACCAATAAAATTAATGAATTTTTTAAAATTTTAAGATAATTTACGTAAGACATAATATTTTTTGTATTAATATTTTTAAATGCACTGAATTGTATATTTTTTTCTTCCAAATATACGTGTGTTAAATTTAGTATCTCTACGTCCAATGGTCGATATTTTAAATAGAATGATAGACGCATATATATACATTCACTTTCATTCTTGGAAGAAAATCTTATTTTGTTAATTAAAACTTTTAGATTAAAGTCTGAATATTCCACACTTTAATTTTTGAATAATTTTAAACGAAAAATTTGGAGATATCTGTGAAATTTAAAATATATGCTTCCGTGTTAAAAGCCAATTTTTTCCACCCCCCCCCCTCATCCTTTGTGTGTGTGTGTGCGTATGTTATTAGGTAATTTTTTATTTAAGTTCCTAAAACAGTCCTTATTTTATTTTATGAATTAAAAATAAAACTCAGGATATTTTAATGGAACATTACAAATGAAAATGGAATAATAATACGTAAGAAAGCATTTTTCACAATTTTTAAACTTATCCCGCATTTACTATTCATTTGATTTTTATAATATTGCAGTGTATTGAATACTATGATCTAAGAAATCATTTAAATTATTTTTTGTACATAGTAGCATTAAAGAATTAATGCTCTGTGAAATATTCCTTCAAATCCAATACAAACTCACAAAACTTTTAGCCTATATTGAGAAAAAAAAATTATAACTGTTACATAAGTATTATAATGCAGTTTTTTTTTTATTTAGCAATATACTAATAGGAAATTATTCATTTTATTTTAATTACAAGATTGCAAATTTCTATAATGGAAATACTATAATGGAATACTGAAGATTTAATCAAAGTTTCATGTATTATGAATGAAAGTAAATTACAGAAATAGAAGTGAATGTTCACTTATATAGTTATGAAGAAATACAACATCTCTTTAACGACTTCTTTAATGTTACAGCAAGAGTTTCTTCTGCAATGCAGTAAAAGAAGTCTGACTTTATTTTTTTAAATAAAGAAACTAATGTTCTAAATTCATTTGCTCTTAAAATCTTATATGGATCTGGACTGGACTTCTGAAAACTATGGGCTCATTGTGAGATAACCAGACTTTTTCCATAGCAAAATATCTGCAAATTGTGCATTGTTTTCACGAAAAAAATCGCTTAAGAACGTCCGAATCAATGGTAAAATCGAAAGATGCCCTTGAAGCCAATTCTATTAAATATAATTAAATTCCCAAGAGATTTGAATCTACTATACAGGAGCTGTTATGTCAACAGTCCAAAAAAATTATTTAAATAATTCTAATCTAAAGGGGGACAAGATTTTTAAATAGGTAAAGTTGGCAATTGTCAAGGAACCCCTCAGCTCTTGATAATTTTTAATAGTTGTAGAAAGGTAAATAGTTTTATACTTTCATTTAATGACAGTGGGCCGTGCAGTCAAATTTATTCAAGTTATAATCAAAATTATAAATTAATTTTGAGACTTTACTCTAGTAATATTTCTAATTACCATTTACTCGTTATGCTATTTTATAATTCTAAAACATTTGAAGCTTTACAGTTTAAAGAAATATATTCCCTCCTTTTACAATATTGTTTAGAGTGTTATAGAAAGTTTTCTTTTGTTTTCGATATTTTGCTTAAAATTAATTTTACGTCTTGACAGTGCACTTTTTTTATTTGTACAATATTGAAATGGACTTTTTAGAAAGGGACTTGCGACTTCAGTTTTCAAAATTTACTACTTAAAATTGGTGAATAAAAATTAAATTAAAATCAATAAAAAATTTGCAGGGAAAAAGGGGCTTTGAGATTTGCATTATCTTAGGGCCCCAGGAAGGTTTAAAACGGCCATGAATTCTTTTGAAATTAGAAATAATTACATTGTTTAAAATATGGAAAAAAACGCATAGCTAATAAGTAAACATTTCAATAAAGGGGTAGATGTATATTGTTGAAGAGTATTTTACCAGAACTTCATTCAACACTATTTTTAATGACTTTTTGTACATATAAGAACGATCTTTAATGAAATTAAAGTTTC
The DNA here is from genome assembly GCF_947563725.1 of Argiope bruennichi. Lineage (NCBI taxonomy): Eukaryota > Metazoa > Arthropoda > Arachnida > Araneae > Araneidae > Argiope > Argiope bruennichi. Next base: position 98,391,560 of record NC_079156.1, on the reverse strand, counting down.
TGAAGAACATATACTACATATATTAATGTAAAAATCCTTTTTCTTAATTTTGTTTTATATTTAACAGTAGATTTCGATTATAGTTTAATGAATAGTGCAACTAGAAGAAAATTAAATTTGAATTCAGCTAATATTTCCTACAAATTTTCGCAGGTACAAATGATCAGTTAGCAAAATATTAATATACTTCTGATTTAGTAAGCTGCTTATTTTACGCACCTTATACTTAAAATATTTCCTACATAAAGTGCAAAGTCGTATAATGAACAAATAATTTATCTTTATCAGAGTACAGATTTTTGAAAAAAATGTAACAACATTTAAATTAAATCTACGATGATAAACAGAAAAGTTTAAATTTGAATGGCGTTCTACTCTGGAAACTGATTTTTTAAAAACAAATACAAATCCCTCCTTACAAATCCTTCCAATTCCACTAACCTCATTTAATTGTACTTTAAATTTAAGAAATAATTTTTAATTGCCTATATTTAAATAACGAACTTATTGAATTAAATAAACGAATCAAGAAGAAATAAATCAAAAATTAATGAAACGCAAACTCTTTCGTTTAATGCAAAACGTTATATTTATGTAAAGTAATGCATTTATATCTGAAATCTAGAAAAAATGATTATTATTTCGAAGTGGGTACACTATTTATATGAGCAGAAATATCTTTCCCCAATGTTTTTATCTTACCTTTTTAAATATATACATTGAAAAGCAATCCATCTTTCATAAAAAGCAAGTAGAAGTTACTCCTATAGTATTAAAACGCATGAAATTATATTAATGAACGTATCGTTAAGTATTCGAAATTGTGTCAAACATCAGGCTAACTCTCGCCAAATATGACACTTTTAGATAACGTTTAAGATGTTGTAACCTCTTCTAGAACTGAATCTTCTCAGTAACACAACCGCATTGTAAACGAGACAACTGATTGACAGTTTTATGATTCGTACGCAAATGGTTGTACGCATCTGTCCCACTACCCTTCATTATTTTTGTTTAACTAATTATATATATATTGTCTTATAGTGTTGATTTCCCTTTTTTCCCCTTAGAGGAAGGAAGCCATTGGAATTTTTGATAACATTTAGGCGGGAAGTTTTATTAATTTATTTACTATTATTTGAATTTTTTTTACATTCAATTTATTCATAATAAATGAGTTCTTTCATAAAAATAATAATGTCATGCTTTCGTATCATTACTTTTTTTTCTTCTTGTATGATTGAAATACAACTCAGTAGAAATGATTTCATTGAAAAAAAAATAGGAAATGGTCAAATTAACTACAAAAAAAAAGTTCAGTATAATTTTAAATTTGGAAGCGAAAATCAAAAGTGAAAATAAAAATTATATTAAAAATTTAAAATTGAGAACTACGTATTTTTCATTTTTTTTCAACCTACTCATAAGCATCACAGTTGAAATAAAACAAGTTTGAAATAAAAATGCCATATCACCTTCCAAATATCCTATGCAAAGATTGAGTCTGTTATTCAAATTACAAACATTTAATTTTTAAGGCAATTTTATTTTTCTCAATAACTTTAATTTTAAAATATAATCATTATTTTAATATTATAATTATCAGTTTTTAAATGCATTCCAAACTTGGTTGTCATTTATTTACGAATGAGAACAATCTAAGTCAGGGGTGGCGAACCTTTATGGATTTTTTCTAAAGAAATATCTAATGAGGTATAGACGTGCCGTCAAATAATTTTGGCCAGTGATTTTTGGGAAGATAATAAAACTAGATACTAACAACTCAAAACTCTTTGTTTACTACGAAAAAATACATTTTGCGCTGTATAGTTGTATTTGTTTTAGTTATATGTGTAATTCAAATTAAAGTTGCATTAATGTGACTTCCGTTGTTGCAGATTAGATGATAAATAATTTATAGTGGGATTGTAAAATGTTCAGAATGCAAGCTGAATTGGAGTCATCTGCCAAACGGTTTCTAAGCGAGTCTTTAATGTTATTCCTCTCTGAGAATGACTCGCAGGCATAGATGAAAATATGCTTAAAATAGAATGAGCCAGCTTCTTCAAACAGTTAAATGTATGCATCGAATTCCATGTTTTCAAATTTCGTTACTGGCATTTTTACTTATGTTGCTTGCTAACCTTTTTGTTTCAATCAATTCCAATTTTTTCCTGATTTCAATAAATTTTTGAATCTACATTGAACAAGACTGGAAGTCAATCAGTTGCATTTCAAATTCTTCGATCTCTAACCATTCGAATTAGGACAAATTCAATTTATCAAATGAAGTCACATGCAAGCCATTTTGCAAACCGTAAAATACAAACCGTTTTGATCGGCGGCGTGCCCAAAGTATTGTGTCGCGTGCCACTGGTTTGCCATCCCTGTTCTAAGTTCACTGCATTTAGCTTATAATTTGAATCACAATGAATATCCACTATTTGTATACAAGTAGGTTCCGAAAGTATAAATTTTTTATTACATATATGTCGTAAATATATCTTTAGGAAGTCAAAATTAGACACTCTTCTCTTTTATATTACTGTTATGCTACGATTAAACTTTCAATGCTATAGTTTTGTTTGATCATAATGGTAAATAATTCTAAAATATCCATTCAATTACCAAGACTATAACTACACACACACACACACACACACATGTAATGGTATTTTAAAGTCTAATTTAAACTTAATTAATTTCCTAATTTTTAGCTCAATTCAGCACAAATTAACTTCATTCTAATATATTCTCTTATTTCCTGATCCCATACCACTTTTTTCTATTTAATTAATGCAACATCCCCTCTTGAAAAATGCTTTCGTCAGCGGTTCCCACGCTCCGAGTGAAGGGGCAAAAAAATTGCTGACTTAAACAAATTCTTTTAAAGATCCCTATAATTTCCTTACCTAAATTCGACACGTGTAGGAAATCCCTACCAAAATCTCACTATATATATTCACAGGGATAAATTTTTCATTAGCTTTTCCTCATTTCGCACTGTGTCGTTCTGTGTTAGCGTGTTCGTTGCTGCTGCTTGTACATAAATCATGCCTCCCGAGATGAAATAAAACCAAGTTAAAAATTCAAAGTGTCTTCCCTGTCTTCGGCCACGATTCGACTTTCAAAAATTATGTGTTACATATATATACAAGTCGACTATATATTCTGAACCATATGCGACCAGTAGCGAACATGTCACCCAATTCTTCCATTGCCTGGGTACTGGAATCTACTGTCCTGGCATTTAAGTATAAGCATAATTATAAGTTTGTAAAAAAGAATGATTTTAGTCCTTTATTCAACCAAGCATGTTATTGAAGACGGTCAGTGAACGGTTGTTCACTGATTTAATTCTGCATTGTGCATAAACAACAAAGAGTATTCTAGTTTTATTTCCTAGAAAATTTACGTTTCATTTTTGGCCTTATCTTCGAGCTAAATAAGTTTTTAAAATTTTTTTAATTATTTAATACAGTTTGAATTATGAAAATTTACTTAAATATTTGTATATGTATTCCAGGAATCTGAAAAAGAATAGGAAAATTAATTGTGTATCCGGTCTTTTAACTATTCGCCCACTATTTGCAAGCATTTTTAAAAATAAGTAAAAAAAAAAATGAAATTCTTTATCAAATCAAATGCATAACTGAAAACAATTACTAGCATAATGTAAAATATGTCAGTAATAAATTAGCTTATTTTACATGAAGTTGCTGTATATCAAAATATATTCTCTTTTATCTTCAGGTAAAATCCATGTTATATATATATATATAGAGAGAGAGAGATGGCATGCCTTATCTTCAAATAATGGATGTTAAACTGGTAAATGAAAATTATTTTATATGGGTTTAATTATGAAAATCAAATGATTTACTTATATATAGAAGAACCAAGTGTCTGGAAACATAATGTAGATGTCGATCATTTATGCTAGCATCTTACTAACTGTCTATAATCGGTTTATAAACATTATTACAAATTGTAGAAAAGAGTGATTAAACATTCTAAAATCAAACACAGAATCGAAAACAACGTAATGTAAAACTAGACAGTGATAAACTGACATTCTACTTGATGTTTCTAGACATCAAGATGTATTCCCTTTTTATCTACAGAGAAAATATACGTTTCATTTTTTGGCCTGCCTTATCTTCGAGTAATAGATGCTAAGAAGGTTCATAAATGGAAATTCTTCTGACTATCGCAAGGGCAAAACGCGAAATGTTGAGGACTTTTTCTACATTTACTGCTACGCACGACGTCCTGTGAAGTCGCGCGCAATCATTTTTGTTGGTAGATTTTCGCGTACACGAATTAATGGGATGTGAAGGCTTTATTATTTGCGTCAAATTATATGACTTGGAAAGCAATAAAATGATTCAGTGAACACAAAATCTGCATTTTTTAGTGGTTCTTACGGAGCATTTTAATATTCATTTTGTATATGTTTGTCGTATTAAAGTTACAGTGGGGTGATATTTTCACGCCACAGTAGCAGGTCATCTGTTTCTACCCGCTTCTGTGAAGTTTTATGGATTTTTTTTGAGATAGCAGAAGTGATGAGTTAATTTTCTAGGCACTGAAGTTCAGATATGACTTTCAGGTAAATGAAAAGTAAACCAATGACAAGTTATTGTTGGAATTGTGTAATGTTATTTTTGGAAAAAATCACATTCCTATTAATTTCGCTTATTTTAATTTATGTTAATTTTGGATTATTAGGTAGAAAGCTGCACGTATCTCCTATAATCACTAAATCGTAATAAAGGGGAAAAAAGGAACACCCTTCTTTTGTTGTGCGAGAGATAAGAAATCATTGATGCAGAATTTTGAAGAGGTTTGTGAGGCTCTATAGAAAATGGTAACTGAATATTTCATAAAATAACAGTTAATATTTATTAACTGTTATTTTATGAAATAATAAAGATTAAAAAGAACTCGAAGTTCTGTACTTTATTTCATCCTATTCAGGAATAATAGGAAAATAACAAGTCATTTATGAAATAATATTACACACCGCCAGTGAAATATATATATAGCACTTCTTAGAATCTCATTGATATTAGTATGTTTTGGGAAATATTTAATAAAAAAGGCTTATTATATTATGCTTTTTATTAAAAGCTCTAAATTGAATCGACTAAGGAAGAAATCATAATGAAGTTGAAATGTCAGGTAATTTCGGCATATATGCAGAAGATGCTATGATTTAGGAAAGCTTTTCACACGGCATTCATGTGATAATTTTAAAATAATTCGATTTGAATATATGATAACTCAATATTCCTAAAGTATAAAATTCGCATCACTTTCTTAACGTTAATATATATCAACTATAAACGATCAACAATAAACGATCGATTAAAAAATAAAAAAAAAGATCGATAAAAAAATCAATATAATAATGTATCATATAATAATAAAAAGTCTATTAATAATCGATTCATGCATAAATATTTAATATCAAATTCTTTGAGTGAATATCGAAGAAGAAAAAGACAAATTTATGAGTACAATTATTAAAATTTTTGATATTTAAGTAGATCCAAAATCTTCAATGATAACTTCATTCGTATATTCTTAAAAAAAATAACATACAATATAAGAATTCGCCAAGACCTTTGTAGAACAATTTGTAACACCAAATACAAATATATATATGTAATAATATTTTAAACTCTTAATTTAAACCATAGCTTTATCTTAATTTAGCCCATAGTAATTTCATTCTCTTATTTCTTTTCCACTTTCGGTTTAATTAATTCAACTGAAGCTGTGCAAAAAGTAATGCCCCATTAGTACTACGTATCAAATAAAAGTGTTACCTCGGTTGCCCTTCTCAAGGGTATCACATGTATTGAATTGGCGCGTGGCAGGAAATCCTATGTTATATAAGACTAGTAATCATTTGTTTCTATCCTTTTTGCCTTTTTTCTTTCTTCTGCTTTTGTGCCGCACTGCGTCTTCTTGTAAATAATTATGCTTTCACGAAATGGATATTAAAATTAAATTAAAAATACAACGTCTCGTCTATGTCTTCAAACCTGCCTTCTGCTGCAAACAAAATAATGTTATATATATATATATATATATATATATATAGAACCTTACAACGACAACTACGATTTTCAAAAATAAGATAATTTAACATCATGACTGTTGGCACATCTCCGAATACAACATGAGACATTTTTTTTTTTTTCATTCCTTATTATGCGTGGCTATTTTTATCTATATAATTATTTATTCTTACTAACGCATTAAGAATATTTCAAGGGTCATAAAATACACGTTAGATTTGATAAAAGGATTTTGCTAGCGGTTAATGTCGCATGATTACCTTGAAACATTTGGCTTTTCTTGGCGATAGTGGCTGTCTAATGTCTCTTTCACTGTAGTCTTGCATTCAGAGTTCTAAATTGAGTCATTTGATTGCGGCACTGGTAAAGAAAATATATCTCGTAATGTAAACCAATCGGAATAATCTGCGGATTCTATTTCTATTCATGTTCTTTGCTCATGTGCATGTCATTTTCAGAACAAGCCATTAGTCACACTTAAGGAGGCAGTCACATTATCATGTGCTGTTTTACATACAAAGAGTTTTGAGAATATATGAAATGTATTCTTTCTTGATAATGGCTGATTATCTTGACACAGTATAATCGTTAACATAATTGAGTGTATCGAAAGGTTATCGATAAGCATTATGTAGTTATTAAATGAATGAAATTGCAGCATCATTTAATCATTCAAAATTGGAAGTCGTGAATTAAACTTTCATATTAAATCACTGGTTGCAAGATATAACTATCTAACGCATGGTGATAAATATTCTATCGAAGAATATTGAAATCCTTAGTCCAAGATATTGTAACAGGATAATGTTTCAGTCTTGATTCGTCTCTTTATATTTACATGTATACTTTAATTCTCTTAGTTATAGCATACAAAAAATGTATCTAATTTCATCAAAATGTACGTGTCTATAAACGTACTTATTGAAACAATGGAAAGATTTGTTGTAAATTATATTTAAGAAATGTATTTTAAATATGTAGATATTAATATAACTAAAGATTTTTTTTTTAATTTTAAGGTAATTAAAAATAGTTTCCGTGTCACAGTATGTTCCGAACTCACTGAAAACACACACACAAATTAACACATTGGCTGCCGCGTGACTTGCTTATGATTCATATGTATTAACTAATTGCAACGATCTATCTAATTGTAATTAGATGAACAGTATAAAATAGCAAAGAAGGGGTCGTCTAATTAGATAGATGGTCCAAATATCAGACAACAGTTGTGACAGCGAATGTGTTACATTTTTTAAAAGAACTTTCTTATTTACTACTTAAGAAGTAACTACGTGCCGATTTTGATAGCTCTGTGTCCAGCGAACGATCCTGATATGTGAAATAAGCGGATTCCCCCCCCCCTCCCATTTTATTAAACTTTTTTACAATCATGTCCGTAAAAATGAAATTTCGTAATTACCCTTTCAGTCACTTCCACCTAAAAAATTTGGACAGTTGTGCATCTTAATATTTTAATATTTTCTAAGCTTAATTATCAATAACCCAATTAAATTTAATTAAATTTCAGTGAGTGTGGTATTAAAATGGCTGAAATGAACGACAACGGAGTTATAGACACATAGATATTCTATTTCTGCTGCAATTAAGCGTTTGATATCATTCAAAAGTTATCTAAATTTATGTACTTGAAATATATTTCTGAATGAAAATACAACTAAAAATCCAAAAATTTGATGCAACTAAAAATATAAATTTGCCATGCTTTTTATAATATACAGGAGGGTTTTTTTTCTTTTACTTATTAAAAAAACAACTTTTATAAGAAAAAAAATATTCTAGTTATTTTCGAAGAAATCCAAAATTCAGCTTGAAAACTGCATTTGCAATAACATTTTTCCCCGAGTCAATTTTCGTTAAAAAAAGTATTATTATTATTATTATTGAGGAAAGCTAAAGTCCAAAAATGTAAGGAAAACAAAGAACAATAGTAAAATTTAAGATGACAATCTTCATGTAGTTAAAAGCAACGGATTGATACCAATTAATTTAATGAGTTCCGAAGACAAAAATTTTTACCTCTTCATTATAAAAAAATGAAAAAGAAAAAATATTTTCGCTGTTATAAATGCGTATCAGAATTTTTTCAATTTAAATACAATAACATAATCTAGAACGATTTATTGTTTCCTTTCGGAGAAAATTTATTCCATAGTTAATTGGAAACCTGTTCTGTAAAAGAATTATTTTATAAATGTAAAATTTAATGCAGTGTACATGTTGAAACCATGTTGTAATTTAAAGTTAAAAGTTAGTTTAATTAATTTTTTAATTATCATTTTGATAATCTCAGAATTTATATTTTTTAAATGTTAAAATCAATTAAATAATAATTAAAATAAAATTTAACTGATTATCATGACTTATAAATTGAAAAAAATAATTACCTTTATTCTTAGTAACAATAAAAAAAAGCAATTTTAAATAATTTATCTGTCAATAATTTAAGTAGAATCTTAACCTTCTATTTTATTAAATGAACACAAATACAAACTTTTGTGTTTGTCACTAAATTTGACATCGTATTAATTGAAGCTTTTGTATCTTTTCATAAATAGCCCCCCCCCACCCCACCCATCCCTTCAAAAATTACAGTGAACTCTTGAATAATATGCTTTCTTACAAAATAGATTTGTACAATGCGAGGAAGAAATGGCAGTTTTCATACAGTGTGATAAATTTTTCCGAATGATGCACAACATATTTTTTTTTTTCATAAATTTTCATTTTGTGTTTTGAAAAGCAAATATATGCACTTCCTTGTGCATATATGAACAGTGAAATTGACAATAAAAGCAAAAACAATATTTCATTATCAGAATGCGTTGTTACAAATTAAAAGTGTGCTGGAATTTGCATAAATTCGTCCAGTAACGCAAGCCTTCTTCTAACGTGAAACGCATCCTTAGTATTGCCTCGAAATAATCTGAGTGTTTAATTTTCTTTCATTTCTAATAAATATTTCGTAATAATAATAATCATTTATTGTTCACTGTACTGAAACTTTTATTTCGCGGTACATATATATATTTTTAATTTTACCGTGTTGTTTTTAATTTTTTTTCAATTTTTACCGTTTATTACTTATTGTAATAGCCGAAAATCATGATCATATTCGTATGCATTAAAATATACTCTTCTAGTTTTGATCCGAATAATCTATTGCTGATATATTTCAGACATTTTTCATGATTCATTTCAAATATTCCCCTTATTTATACAAGATATTTAAAATCTTTTTTTAACTTCTTGGGAGTGTAATATGGTAGCATTTTTAAGAATTAGTTTGAAATTTTAACAAAAAGAAATTTTATAGACAATTTTTCAATGCTTTGAAAAAAAAAACGATAATAATTTATTACTGCATAAAACGTTTAACGTTGTTAAATTATTGAAAAATCATTGAAATATTTAAAATTGATTGAAACAAGACAGGAATTTTTACATTATTTTCATTATACTTATTCACATTGTGTCATAACGATTAAAGGATTACCAAAAAAAAAAAATCGATAAAGCAAATGAAAAAAATATTAAAGTATCTAAAAATAATGATTGACATAAGAAAGGAACTTACATTTTCCCCTCTTTATATACATTCATTTCATTATTTCATAATCTATTGGTAAAAAGAGGAAAATATAATCTTATTGCTGCGTTTATGATAGATGTATTTCATATTCATGGCTATTGAAATGACAACCGAAAAATCGATGAGATAAATGAAGAAAGTCAATGAGATTTTCGAAAAGTAATGATGGAATCAAGAAACAGTTATCATTACTTTCATTACATTTGGTAAGACTTCTGTAATTCGTAATCTGTTAGTAAAGTAAGTAAAATACATTCTTACTGCTGCGTTTTAGATAGACTTATTTAATATTTATCCATATTTTGATTTACTAATTGCCACTGCATGAAACATTTTATGTCATAGTAATTCAATAAATATCTAAAAAAATCGATAAAACAAATGAAAAAATATCAAAATATCTAAAAATAACGATTGAAATAAGAAAGGAATCTTACATCCCCCCCCCTTGTATTCATTCATAATTCATTATTTCATAATCCATTGGTGAAAAGAGGAAAATATAATCTTATTGCTGCGTTTATGATAGACGCATTTCATATTCATGGCTGTTGAAATAACTACCGAAAAATCGATGAGATAAATGAAGAAAGTCAATGAGATTTTCGAAAAGTAGTGATGGAATCAAGAAACAATTATCATTACTTTCATTACATTTGGTAAGACTTCTATAAATCGTAGTCTGTTTAGTAAAGTAAGTAAAATATATGCTTACTGCTGCGTTGGAGATAGACTTATTTAATATTTATCCATATTTTGATTTACTAATTGCCACTGCATAAAACATTTTATGTCATAGTAATTAAATAAATATCTAAAAAAAATCGATAAAACAAATGAAAAAAATTATTAAAATATCAAAAAAATAATGACTGAAACAAGAAAGGGACCTAACATTATTTTCCTTATATTCAATAATATTTCACTATTTCATAAGCTACTGGTAAAAAGAGTAAAATATACCTTATTGTTGTATTTATATGTATTTCACATTTATGACGGTCGAAAAATCGATAAGTAAATGAAGAAAGTCTATGAAGTATTCAAGAAGTAATGATGGAATCAAAAAACATTTATCACATTAATTCTGCAATTCGTAATCTAATAATAAAATAAAATAATTAAAATTTACTCAGGTCAATCTCAAAAAGGATAATTAGAACTTACAGGAAAATCATTTTTCTCGCTTTTTTAAGTTTCATCTGCGTTGAATAAACTTCAAGAAGGAAATAATTGTATACTATCTGATTAACTTTCATCAATCAAAATATAATTAAAAGATAAAAAATAGTACTCAGCAAAAAGATAATTTAAAAAAAGAATAGTTACAATATATCTAATTTTATCAAACAGGGAACCGGATTAAGTATTTATCATCCAATTTAGTAAATACTGATTCACATTTGAGAGTTCACTGAGATTCATTTTACCGATTGAATTTGATAATTTTTATTATTAAATCTTAAAAATAATATATTAAAATCAGATCATACAAGCAAAATTTATATGGCAATCCGATAATCCAACATGTAAGAGTTGCATTTCATATTAAAATAGTAAAGAGAACATTTGGTAATTCCAGTCATTTCATTTCCAAAATGTGTAATTATTTTTATATCGTTCTGTTGCAGCAGTTTCAAATAAAACTACTAAAACATTCATTTCAGAAACTTTTTCTGAGTTATTAAAATAAAATTTGTATAATCTAGAATCAAAAATTTTTTTGTTACACCTCTAATAAATTTTGACGAAATCACCTTTTTACAATATAAAGATAGGCATTCATTTCTTTTCATCAAAAAATATAATTTTTCCAGCTTGTTTTCATTAATTTAATTGATTGATTATAAAGATATGCACGGAGAAAAAGTCTTATTTCATAAATCAGAATAAGATTGTAAAAAAAAAAAAAAAGCATTTAGATTATTTTAATCCAACTAATTTTTCTAAATGTTTTGGTTTTTAAAAAGTACTCAATGTTTTTTAAAGATTTAAATCTTTGTATTTAGCTTTCATCATTTAATTCCTTATATTTAGCATATATGTTTTAAAGTGTATACTCTTTACAACTGGCTAAATATATTTTGGTATATTTTGTGTTAACAAATTTTGTTTATGTTTATTTTTATTATTTAAATTTTGGGGTTTTTAAGCTTGCTTTTCAGCCTTTATTTTTTTCATTCTTTTTCTACTTTGGATTCATATAAAATGTAAAATCAAATTGTAATAGTAAAGAAAACTATTTATAAGAAACAATTAGCTCAATTTTGCGCATTTTCTAACTTAAGCGATCGATGAAAGGTATCCCAATAAAAAATACCCATTATGGAACTTAAAATTACGTGTCTGCGATTATTTTTTATCCCAAAGAAAAATCTAAGTATTCAATAAATCCATAACATGTAACTAAAATCAGAAAACATTCAGATTAAACCATTACTATTAGAATATTTAAAAAAATTTAAACACCATTTATTTATTATCTGACTTTTTAAATTTCTTTATTCTAATAACAAAGATAAAGTTTCCATTTCTTTATCCCTAGAGCACAAATAAAACTTTCATTTCTTTATCTTTATAACAAATAAAAATTATTAATAAAACCTTTCTGTAATTTTCTATTACTAAATTAGAAATAAATAGTTTTTAATTATACAATTTTTATTCCATATAATTCCAGAGGAAATCGATTTCTTTACAAATATTTGGATTATTGAAAACTACTAACCATAGATAGTTTTAAAAAATAATTTTAAAAAATCATTGATTGGATGTTTTTAAAATAATTATCAATAAATTTCTAGTATTATGATCTAAATCTTTATATTGTAGTAATTGTCTTTTATCTTTATTATTACTATTATTTCAAACAAACTTCTTTAAAAATATTTACAGATTAAAATATATGGCATTTTTTATGAACATATTTTCACTAAATGTTGCAGTTTATTTAAAAACGCAAAACCAAAAACAATTTTCTTGAAATTAAAAAAGATTTACAGATATTTAACATTTTCTATGATTATTCTTTCATAATATTTGAACTCTTAATTGAAGAAATGTCAATTGTTAAAAGTTCACGAAATTGTGACTTGCAAACGAACAAGTAAAATTAAACTGAAAAAAATAAAGATTTTACTTTCTAGAGAAGACTAATTCTTGATATTAAAAAAAAATTAATAATAACCAAATTTTTTTAAATATTCCTTTAGATCTTAATACATCTATTTTTTCGAACGATAGAATCAAACCAAAATACCAATCAGAATTTCTGAAGACCGAAATCAATTTTTAAAAATAAACAAGAGATTATAAAAAAAAAAAATCGAAAGAAACGAAAAAATTATTTAATTTTCTGCTCCACTAGTATATCAATCAATGACGAAAAAAAAAGAGAAAAGAAAAATCGATATCAATAACGGCAAAGCCGGCTGATTTAAAAGAAATATCACCAAACTACAATTAAGGGAATGATACTGATACCCTATCTCCTGGCGCGTCAGAGTCCTTATCGAAACCGACGTGCCATAACTAACTGCATCCATTGTCACCGAACAAAAGAATCAGAAGCCGCAACAATAGGGGAGAGCGCAGGCAGACAAAAGAAAACAAAAGGGCCTCTTTCAGATTCGCTAATAGTGAAAACCCGCCCCGAAGGGCTGACCGATTCTTCAAAATCATGCCTCCATCAATTGTCGGTTTTGGCGAGATTTTTCCGACTCTCCGCCTCCACTTGGTGCCAACGTCGACCGCTGGGGGGCGACAGCGTACGGAACGTGCGAGGGGGAGGGGTCAAGCGAAGGCCGTGGCGTCTCGCAGTCGGCTCGTTGCGACGATGTGAAGAACTTATCGCCTGCCACCAGCACCCTTCGGATGGCAGAAGTGATAACCGCACAGTTAAAAAGCTCATCGCCAACACTGCCGGGAGCGATTTCTGCAGTGCTCTGGATTCTCAATCCCTGTTCGCATTGATAAAGTTACAAATTGCGTACGCAAAGCCAATCGTCGTAATCAAGTGAGTGTTTACTTGAAACAGCTTGTCTTGGAGGACTGCAAAAAACATCCAGATAGCAGGACTATTTTTCTCTACGTCCGTGTTTTGATGGGACATTTAAAAGACGGATCTGCACTATCAGATGAACATTCTGTAAAGTTGTTTCGATCGTTCAACGCGTACTGCCCGTCTTTGAGCTGGAGCGATAGCCGTGTAAAGAGGACACTGGTATAGATAGATTTTATTTCTGATTCGGTCATAAACATTGAAATTAAATGAAAACTATGTGGTATTCTAGAGATAAACGCTACTTATTAAGTGTGCTTCTATCCTTTATGGCGAAATAATTTCGGAAATAATAAAACCAATACTGATAAAGAAATAATCGCCTGATAAAAAAGGCTCCAAGGACTTCTACCATACAAAAAATATATAAAGAAAGACTTTCAGAATCTTATCTAAACAACACCTGATCTAGTCATACAATTTGTGTTCCTTCTGAATCTTGTCATTCAATTACTAAGTATATTCAAACAAAATTTATAATCTTTTTAATCATTTTTTATAAAAATTATCAAGATATATACGTTTATATTAATAATTTAATAAATTAACAACAAAGAATATTATCTCCACTTAGTCGGTTAGAGAGATCACGAAAATTGGCTATTCTTTCTTACAAGATGCTGATTGATGCTCCAGAGAGGTACGAATTAAACGAAGTTAACTACCAAGTAGCATTATTTTTAGAGGACTGTGGTATCACCTTGAGAAGGGACGCTATCGACTATCTGATAGGTTAAGCAAAAAACATCACATGACAATTTAGAAAAAGAGTCCGACTGAAAGTGTCCACTGCAACGGAGGATTACCACATGTCTTTTGGCAAATCGAAATAAATGCAGTCTGAGCAAACTAGAAGATAATTAGGAAACAACACCTGACATTGCAATCCTCGTGAACCACACAGCAAAGGACTACTACGGTGGCATCCATGCGATTCGAGCCGGCTGACTTAGGAGCCGGAATGGCTTTTCACCCGTTCCTGCACGGGCCAGGGGCCCGAATGCCCCTCACACAGTCTGACTTTACCATGAGTTCCTTGCTAACGCAGCCCCACTACCTGACGGCGGCCCTACAGAACTTCAATCCGGCCCTAGCGGCTGCCTGTTACCCTTCGCCGGCGGGCGCGGCCGCACTGTTCCCGAAGCCTCCACCGCCACCCCATCCACACATAACCGCTGAAGATGTTCTTGGGGCACATCTGAGGGGAGCGCCCCTGCGCACTCTCGAGCCAGAAGACGATGGGGTCAAAGATGACCCCAAGGTGATCCTCGAGTCAAAAGATTTATGGGATAAGTTCCATTCCCTGAGCACTGAGATGATTGTTACAAAGTCAGGAAGGTGAGTTCATTTGAAACTGTTCTGTGTTCTTTTTAATTCTTAATTCGAATGTCTTATAAACCAATAGCTTTTAAGGGTGTTCGTGTCAGCGATTTTGGGTATTATAACGGCGTAACATTTGTAAATTCCTTTATGTTGTGAAGCTAAGCATAAAAACTGTCTTGTTTTTTATTATTGTTTATAAATTTTAATAACAGCCAAATAGGCATACCTTTAAAGACGATAAATGGTAGCTACTTTATAAATGTTTCTAAATCCCAATGAATGTTAGATTATATATATATATATTATTTTTATTGTGTTACCTTTTTAAGAGTAGTTTTTAAAAAGTTTTAGGTTCAGCTTTATATTATTTTATTTGTATTGAAAATGCCATAGACATTCTATACATTCGTCAGATACAAATGTTATAACACAACTTTTTTCAACTGATCAAATTCTATTAACTTTTACAATAAGTTTATTCTTACGGCATTTCTTAACTTATAATGAAATAAATTAAAAAATAATTAAATATCTCTTTCTCTTATTTATATTAAGAAATTTTATTACAGATTTTTAATTATTAATCCTATCTTCTTTACAAATCGTAAAGTATAGAATTACATAAAAATGAATAACAGCCAATCCCACGTGTTACATTTTATTCCCTCCTCAAACACAATAAAGAGTAATATGTTTAAAAAAACTAAAACAAGTTTTGTTTCTTTATCATAATAAAGTTATTGTTATTAATAATATATATGTCTTTGTTGGAATTTAAGTTCAATATATTACATAAAATCCCTCGAACTCTATGCATTATCCGTTTGATTTCACTCTGATATTAAAGTGTTTTTTAATACCTTCAATGTTTCCGTTTACACGTCTAGTTTCATCTTGTACGTAATAATAAAGATGTTGTAATCTGAAAAAGTAAACGAATTATGTCAGAAGTTAGATTCGATTCAAAGATAAAATTTTATCTCCTTTTTTGTTTAAAAGTTAACTTTTGTAATCATTTTGGCATCAAAACAAATATTCAATTTAGATTTTTCTAATTCAGCATTTTTAACACTGCTTAATGATCAATATATTCTTCAGACTTTAAGTTAATTTTATTATAAAAACATATTTTATAGAAAAAATAGATTAATGTATTTAAAAACATT
Source organism: Argiope bruennichi (assembly GCF_947563725.1). Classification (NCBI taxonomy): domain Eukaryota; kingdom Metazoa; phylum Arthropoda; class Arachnida; order Araneae; family Araneidae; genus Argiope; species Argiope bruennichi. The sequence goes on along the minus strand of NC_079156.1, from coordinate 98,375,309 downwards.
TTTACAACAATTTTCGGGTTTGTTTTATATGTATAAAAAAAATAAGTACAGCCTTAGATTGTTATTTCTTGCTTATTTTGTAAACTAAATTAAGAAAGATAGAACTATGAAGAAGTTAAATTAGAGTACAAATGCTTTAAATGTATGGATTTTACTATAAAATGATTTCAAAAGTTGTCAATTAGTTATCATAATTCAATTTTATCATTTCATTTAATAAAATAGCTAAAATCATTTAAACTTTCACATAAAGGTATAAAAATTTTATGTGATATAAACTAATATGATGGGTTTTTTTTAATTACTTCGAGAAATAACATTTCATAGGTCGTAAAATTATTAGAAATTTATAGCTGTTGTATTATTTTTTGCATTTTTATAGTTTATTTTGTCATTTTTTTCAAATATTTCACAAATCAAAAAAATATATTGTAATGAAATAAAACTGTATTTTTTTTCTAAACAATTGATGATAAATAAAATGAAATTTATCTTTTTCTCCGTCATGATATTTTTTCTTGAAATTTATATACTCAGTAAAGATTATTTGCAAGAAACCTTAAAGAGGATTATAATCTTATATCCTTCCGTCAATAATTTCGATGGCAAATTCTTTTGAGTTTTTTTTTAAGTAATTTTAATCAAACTATGCTATCTATATACAAGACAGATTTTTCGAATATTTGGTATGCAATTATAATTTTTTTTTCTAAACGTTTAATTTCCATGGAAGCGGTTATTTATATTTTTTAAATCAAACTCTGTTTTTTTTATTATGAGGTTTGTATAAAAATTGAAAGTATCATTCTTTATAATTTATTTAAGTTAGTTTAAAATAGTAAAGTTATAGTGCAATGGTATTAAAGAACTCTTCTTTATTACATTAAAAATATACCATTTAGATAATGGTTATAAGACAAAAGAATTTTTTTCATTGTTTGCAATATTTATTATAACATTTTTGCATTATAATTATCCTAAAGTACTGTATTCCCAATTCTCCTTTTTATTAGATATAGGACTATTTCCATAAAGTGTAAGCAATTGACTATCATTTACCGAATCAATATTTGAAAAGGCATTTCTTTAAACAAAATTTAAAAGCAATTTTATTCAGTCAGAATTTTTTTTATTTTTATTTTATTTCCTCATATATGGAGGCATATTTAGAGAAAATTTTGTATTGTATAAAAATTCGCAAAGAGGTTTGATGAGTTTCGGCAATTTACAAATTCTAAACACAAATTCATACCAAAAAAAAAACAAAAAAAACAAAAAACAGTTATTATTTTTTTTACGCTGTATTTTGTCAATCAAATTAAAAAAAGTTCACAAATAAGGATTTATTTAAATATATTTAGAGAATTTAGTTAAACATTCGAGGTAAATGGATTTTTTTTTTAAAAATATTTTGTTTATTTCTTTTTACTCATTTCCTAAGAATATTTACTCATATTTACTTATTCCCTAAGAATATTTATTCATATTTACTCATTCCCTAAGAATATTTACTCATATTTACTCATTCCCTAAGAATATTTACTCATATTTACTCATTCCCTAAGAAAATATATTTATTTTGTCAATTAATATTAGTATTACTACTCCAATAGTAAAATATTAAATTATTTTTTATGAGGGGAATTAAATTAATGTTGGCTCTATTTCAAAATTATTTCTGAAATTTCTCTAAAGAAGATTCATTTTTACTTAAGTTATCTAACAGTCCATTCCAATTTTATTTTAACTTCCCTGTAATCTGTCTTGAAATGCTTATTTTTATTCGTTATTCTTATATAAGATTTGTAAAAGTAGCATCAGGCCTATAAATATATCCGATAAAAGTATTATTTAGTTGTTATTGATTGTAGTTGGATGTAGCTGCAGTAATGTTTGCCCTTACAAGGACACATTCCCATTATATAACTTCGCGATAGGGAACTATAAAAGAAAGGCCACATTCTTGATCTTTTCATTCTTAAATGCTGTTCTTATATTGAATCTGTTTCACACATGAGTATCTTTTTTAATTTAACAACTAGTAAAAAATAATATATAATTTTCTTTTTTTTTTTCGTCATTTTCTTTTTAAATTTTGATAGAGTTAACTCGTGATTTTCTGTGAATTAGTAATACTGTACCGGAAAACATACGTAGATAGAAATGTGTTAGTATTGCTGGTTTTACAATGAAACCACAAATAAATCTACAGTTATTTCACACACAAAACATATATTAAATGGTCATATTAATACAACAATATGTAAGGAAAGAAATTTGCAATTTACTTTGCTTTTTAACGTAATGGACTCACATTTCTTATATGAATTTGTAAGGCACCTTTGAAAAACATTCATAGATTGAAATGTGTAATAAGTGAAACCACAAATAAATCTGCAATCAATCATATCTTATGTTAAACATTATAAACTATTTTATACGTAAATTATGTATTAAATGTTCATATTTATACAACAGTATGCGAGGAAAGAAATTGCTATCTATTTTCGTACTTTTTAATGAAACGGACTCATATTTTTTATATCAATTCGTAAGGTCCTTGGGAAAAACATTCGTAGATTGAAATGTATAACTAGTATGAATTCTTCAATAAAGCCACAAATAATTATGTAATCAATCATAAGTTTGCCCCTATTTAACATACAAAATGTGAATTAAATGACTATCTTAATATAGTAACTAGTAAGCAACGAAAGCTGCAATTTATCTTCCGTAATTTTCAATGCTTAGGTTTCATATTTTTCACATTAATTCACGTGGATTCATAAGACGTGGAATAAAATGTTCATAATCACTACTGGATTATGTTTTTCAGTTTCTTCGACGCAACTGCAAATCAATCCTTAAAAATGCCTTATCTTGTTCAAGTGCGAATTAAGTTGAATTACATTTGTTTGATGGAATGATTGTATAGAAACATTATGATGATATTGGCGAATTAAGGATTAAGTTAGGATTGTTACAGAATATTGAATATTCATTATTTATCTTGAATTACATGTAATATTTGTAAAAAAAAAAATATTTAAAATTCGCATTTCTTTTAAAACTTTATCTGCTTAAATTTTTCAAAAGCATATGTTAGATATAAACAGTGTCTGTTTATATCTTGCATATAAAGAATTAATTTTTGTCTTCCGCAAATGAAAATTAATTCTTTTTATCAGAAATACAGAGGAGGCGACTTTTTAAGAAAATTATATTTATAATCAGGAACTAGGATTCGTTTCTTCAACGAATTGCGATTGTTCTATAAATTCTAAGCGAATTAATGCGGAACTTAGTAAATTTTACTGTTTCTGTAAATTTGATTAACCATTTATATGATAATCAAAAAAAATTAGACAACAGTTTGGATTTTTTATTTTTAGAACCTATACGTTTATTAGAAACTTAACGAATTTTCCAAGAAGACTCAGCAGTCGATTATTATAGATCCTATAATTTTCTTATTGACTGTATTTCGCTTTTTAGATACGAAAACGTTTATTGATTTCTATATAGAAATGAAACAAAATTTGTAGTATTCTTTGAATACAACTCGTCATATCCCTAATTTTGAATAACAGTTTGGTATATTTTTTGAAGAAAAACAGCAAACGATTAATAATATTTATTTATTTATTTGCAAGAACCGACTCAGAACTACATTAAGAATTTTTTTTTCGTTCAGTTTTCCAAATATATTTTTTTTCTTTCGAAATTTAGAAGAATTCTAATTAGTTTAGATACATTTAATCTCGTATTGCATTAAAGTTTTCTTCCCTTGTTCTAATTGAAGTTAAATTCTAAATTGAATTATTTTTCAAAAGGATATTTTGCTTTGTTTTGCTATTAGACTGACATTTTTTAAATTCCATTTTTTACATGTAAAATAAATTATACAAATTATATTCATTTCTTCTTCAATTTATGGATTTAAACATATTTCTGAAAAGATGACACTTTTTAATTCAAAAATTCATCAAAATTCCGAAATTTATTCATACAAGAAAAGCCTAGAATAAAAATTTGAAATTTTTTTAGAAGAAACATCGACGAAACTTATGAAATACATCTTTTTTACATGTTCTTCACAATTGCATTTAATATAAAATTAGCTTATGTAATTCATATTTTCAAAATAATGTAACTCTCTGGTTTAAAAATTCCTAAATAATATAAAAATTACTCAAACGAAATTATATGTGGACATAATATTGATATTTTTCCGACATTAATAATCTAAACACAAAATGTAAAATTCAAAGAGAATGCTGATTATAGACTTCAAAGAAAAAAACCGCTGTTTAATTTATACATGTCTTATATTCAAAAGACTTTTGAACATAATATAGCAAAAGCCTTAAATAAATGTTTAGGTTTTATGACCACTGTAACAATAATTTACTTGCAATGTCTCATAGAATCCATATTCAAATCTTGAAAACGCATTTCTTTTTATATTGAAGATCAAAGAATACCGATAGATAACATTGCACTACAATTGCCTTATCTAGATTAAAAACACACTATACATCAAACAAAAATATTATATCCATTCTCCTTTCAACGTTTTCTGATTATTATGAAAACAAAAAGTTTCTAATACTATTCTGTTTTAGCGCATTTAAGATGTTTTTCCATAAAACCGATCAGATATGAAATTTTTTACAAAAAAAATATCTATTTAAAAACACTCATGACGAAAGCCGAAAAAGCATCTAATTAGTTGTAAAAGAGTTATATATACGATTTTATAACTAATTAGGTTCTTTTAAAACTTTTTGCGTAGAAGAAGTCACCTTTGAAAAATGTTTATCATCTTCGAGTTTTATGACAACTACCGCAGTGGAATATTAAATCTATATTTTTTTTTACACATAGAGCATATATTGCCTAAATCATATCATTAAAGTTATCTGCCAGTGCAGTTCGCGAATATGTAGAGATAGGAAACAAGGAAAATTCTAGTCTTCTATATGTGTACAGAAAGTGAACTAAGATAGAGTACATAATTAACGCTTCTTCGCACATGACGGTTCTGCTTCGCGGAAAAGTCGAAAATCATCTTTTGCATTGAATAACTATTATCTATTATTCTAACAGATCAGTTTTATAGTTTTCAGATTTGCATATAACTCTGTAGATAGCAGTCTTTGTTAGTTTTTATATCCTTATCTAAAAGGTAAAAAGTTAATTTTCAAGGACATTTAAAGAACTGTTAAATCATATGAAGTTTTAATAAACTAATGCTTTCCAAAATGTAGAAAATATCTAAGAAAGCTAATATAGCTTTTTTTTTTTCCTATTCTTTCCAACAGAATACATTTTGAAGTTGGAATTTCTTCAATCTTAAATAGCGAAAAATTCACAATGCTTTTTTGTTTTTCAAGCTCTTTAATAATTATAATGAAACAAATTGATTTCTTCCTTTCTTTAAAACATTTCATTAAAAGTAGTTAAATAATTATTTTAAATTTTATTTAATTTGCCTTCGTTTCAAAACTTTTTTAACGAAAAAAAAGGTCCCCCCCCCTTTTTCAAAAATAATCGTTTGTTGAAGCATGAGTTAAATTAACCGTTTTTTGAATCATTACAGAAAGAGTAAAATACTAAATTCATTTCAGAATAATTAAGTAAAAAACAACTTTCATTAAAAATTCTTTAAATATTTTTGATATAAATGAAATTTTATTTATCATTGCTGAAACTAATAAATAAAATGTGGTACAATTATCAAGGCTGTATGTATACAGTACTTCAATATAACATTTATTGTAGCCGTATTTAAATTAATCGTTTATTGAAGCTTTACTGAAAGTGAAAATATTAAATTCATTTCAGAATAATAAATTAACAAACTACACTCATTAAAAATTCTTTAAAGTCTTTTTGATATAAATGAAATTTTACTTATCACTACTGAAATTAATAAATAAAATGTTGTGCAGTTATGAAAGTTGTATGTGTTTAGAATGAATGAATTAATTTAATTTAGTAAATGGAATATTAAATAGATTCAATTCTATATTAGAAAACGTAAATTTTATAATGAGAATCTAATAAATTAATTAAATTAGTCATACTTTAATAAATAAATATCTAACATTAAATACATTAGAAATTTTCGATATTGTTTAATTTTTATATTTCTTTTCTGTCTCTCACTTTCTTTTCTTTGTCTAAATTTCATCAATTTGTGTCTTATTTCGATCTTGCAATTATGTAGTTTAGATAAAGTTTCTTTGGTCCGCTCCTAACTCAATGCGTGCTTTTTGATAATACAGATTGTATTAAAATAAAGATCTTTTTCGCTATAGAATAATGTATATATAATATTAAATTTTTGAAATGAAAAAAAAAAATGTTTTACCGTTCTTAAATAGAATAATTGGCAACAAAAAATAATTCGCTGATTTTTTATTAAAACTAAAATTGTTTTCGTTGTAAAAAAATTACATTTATTTCACAATGTTTAAAACCCTTATAATGCATTGCAAACGAGTTACAGTAAATGATTCTTTAAGTATTCTTCTCCAAATATATAAATATTTATGTGTTTAAATTATGAATCAAGTGTAAAGGTCCGAATAAAAATAGTTGTAGTTTATGTAAATTTAGGTCTTATAGCTCATTAAATTCGTTAGTGGCTGTAAGCAATCAGGCATATTTAAATAATCATAATTTATAGAATAATCTGATGGAACAAAATCTAGAAATATTTTACATTTTTTTTATTTATATATTCCATTAATGCATATATTGAATTCATAAAGTAAAAAAAATATTTAATTTCATTGTTAGAAATATGCAATGAAAGATTTTTACCCATATTTCATTTTGACCTTATGATAATAAATTTTATTAATTAAATTTATTCGTTTTAACGAATAAACTACTAAAGAATGTACTAAAACCAATGATACTTTTATGTCAAGACTTAAAATAATAGTTAAAATACGATTAGTCTTTAATTATTGATTATAAAAGTATTCATTTCATTGAAACATGTTTAAATGGTTGTTAGTGTAAAAAAATGAATATAATAAATATATATATAAATTTTTAGAATCATTTAGAATAATAGGAAATATTTCGAACATTATATAAATAAATTATATGGATAATATTTTCATTCATTACAGAATGATGCCTGAAACTGATTGTAACCCATCTTAAGATTTCAAAACAACAAAACAATCACTCCTGCAATCAAAACGATATTTTTTTCTTTATTACTTGCTTTAAGTATATTTACTTAATAATTGTTTAAGCATATTTATTTTATTATTTATTGATCATATTCATAATCAATATCCAGAAATGTTTTATTTTCATCAGTTTCTTCCCCTTTTTTTTGTAATTAAATCTTAATTTTTTCATGAAATATATTTCTAAAATTTCGGCTTGAACTTTGTTTTCTTTAAGTCATATGTCGATATATTGTAGCTTTTAAGATACTTTTTTATAACTATGAGGTAAACTTGTAAATAGAACTACAGTAGAATATCATTTTTCCCAACCCAATTATACGAATCTTCAATTATTCGAATCGGTTTTAAGGAAATAAACGTCGAAGGTTATCAAAATTCTACTTATTAATTCTTCAAATGAACTCCTTTCTCTTTGACTGTTTTCGTCATGTTTATCGACAACGTTAAAAAACATGTCGGAACTAACATGTCATGTTTAAACTAAAACTGAGTACACACACACACACACACACACACACACACACACACACACACACACACATACACACACACACACACACACACACACACACACACACACACACACACAGTAGTGTTCGCATTTAATTTTAATACTCATATAAGTATGCAAGGCATTTTGATATAAAATTCAATTTATAAGTTATTTTTTTATAAAAAATTACAAAATTTTCAAATTTTGTTCGTTCAAATTAATATCTTAAACCGAAGTACTTTATTATTTGATTATTTTCAAATGTTTCTCAGAGTGTAATTGCCATCCAAAACTTTTTGTCTAAAGAAAGTAAAACATTTTTCATTTGAAGCCTTGCTTCAGCTATTAATTATTTCTTTTAGTTATTAAAATCATTTAAACTTGAGTCGCCAAGCCCAATACCATGACAAATAGACTTGCCATTTCATTCCTTCTGAAAATGGCAAGGCCAAACTAGTTATCTTCAATCTTTTTGTGAAACGAATTCGCCACCTAAAACAGACGTGCGATATGAAAATCTTAAAAACTAACCACGCTGTCAGATAGTGGTTTCAGTAGGCATACTAGATAATGTTCTCAGAGCGTTGGCCGATAAAAGTTTATGATCGTACAGAAATTTCTTTTCAGAAGAGGTGGTATAAAAGTTGTAATTTACTACCTGCCATTTGAACACCGCTATAAAAATCTATCAAATCTCATTTCTAAAGGTGACATCAAACACCGACAATGGTGATATCAAAGCAATCCACGGTGAAAAGTGACGCTTTTTCGGAAAAGCAATCTACGACGAAATGGTGTGATTTCGTTGAATGAAAAAGAATAGAATGACCTTTTGAAATAAATATAACCATTGCTCATGTTGTTCAGTATGCCAAACAACAGTACCTATGCGCTGCATCATTTTTTTCCCCGCAAAAGCTAATCTCTGAAAACGAACTAGCAATCACTTCTAATTAAAGTGGCACTATTTTAATATTAGCAATCTGCTGCGAAATGGAGTGATTTCGTTGAATGAAAAAGAATAGATCTTTTGAAATAAATATAACCGATACTCATGTTGCTCAGTATGCCAAACAACAGTACCTATGCGCTGCATTATTTGTTTTTTCGGCAAAAGCTAATCTTTGAAGATGAAATAGCTATCACTTTTAATTAAAGTGATTTTTTTTTAAACAAGCAATCTTCTATGAAATGGCATGATTTCGTTGCATGAAAAAAGAATAAAATGACCTTTTGAAATGAATATAATTGATACTCATGTTGTTCACAATACCTGTGTGTTGATTTTCTTTTCTTTTCTTTTCTTTCTTTTCTTTTCTTTCTTTCTTTTTTTTTTTTTTTTTTTTGCAAATGCTAATCTCTGAAGATGAAATAGCAATCATTTCTAATTAAAGTGGCACTTTTTTAATTCAAGCAATCTCCGACGAAATGTTTGATTTCGTTGAATGAAAAAAGAATAATTAAATAAAGAAAAAAATAACCAATGCTCATATTGTTCTGTATAATAAATAACCATACATATCATCCATTGCATCAATTGTATTTTCCACAAAGACCTATCTCTGAAGCCGAGATAGCAATCTCTTCTAATTAATTAAAGAGACACCTTTCAGTGAAAGTAATTTAAAGTGAAAATTAAATACAAAAATATCAGTTATATTGGTTAAAGGGAGCGTAAGTTTCGAAAAAAAATGTTCGTTATACTCAATAACAACGAACATGAGCTTTTATATTTTGAGCTCTATCACGAACAATTTTGTGTGTGTGTGTGTGTGCAAAAACTGCAATATGCAATAGAAAAGTTCGAATTTGTTAAAATTATATCGTTCCAAAAAAGAAATCTGCTAGTGGAAAAATGTGATTTCGTTTAATAAAAAATATATATATATATATAAAGACCTTACAAAATAAATATATTTTCAGATTATTCAAAATAACAATTAATAGCATCTATGCTTTAAATTAAATTGAACGTTGCATAATTCGAAAAGAATTATGCTATAGATGACAAAATTACAATCACTTCTAATTGATTAAAAGTGACATTATTTTAAAACAATCTGCGGTAAATATTTATTATTTCGTTGAATTTGATCGAATTCAAATATCATTACATTTGAAACTGAATTTGTCAAGCAGGAGAACAATTCTTTAATGCAACTGAGACATTACAAGTGATGTCTGACGTTGAAGTTATTTATAATTATTTGGAAAAATTCAACTTAAATATTTGTTGTTGGTTTTAGATTTTGTCACTAATTACATATCACTGCTATTTTTTTTAATAAAATGAAAATAATTAAGGAAAAGTATGTACTGTATAGTATTTATTTTTTTGGAAAATTAAAAAGAAAAAAAAAAGAATTTGCTTTAAAATTAACTTTGCAAATATAGTTAAAAAACATTATTATTCATTTAGCTATTATGCACCAAAATTTACCTATTTTTCGACAAAAATTAAGCTATGAAAATGAGAAACAAAGTCACTGTCGACTGACTAAAACGACGCTTTTTGCTGAAAAGCACTTTGCGGGGAAATAGTGTGGTTTCGTTGAATAAAAAAAGAGTAGGTTGACCTTTTGAAATAATTATAAGCTACTTTCGTGTTGATAAATATGACAAAATGTAGCATCTATACGTTAAGTTATATTATGCACATTTTTTTGACAGAAATTAAGCTATGGAGATGAGGAAGTAGTCACCTCTAATTGATTAAAGTGATTACCCGGACCATCTGTCTTTTTATAATAGATCAGCGGCAGGTGTTGGTTTTGCTCTAATCTGATTGTAATTACCTAAGCCTGATTAGAGGAGCACCACTAAGTTATGATCAAATTTAAACATCAAAGAAATTGAGAATTAACTGTAAAAAATGTATTTTCATAAAATGTGACGAATTTAAACATCAAAGAAATGGAGAATTAACTATAAAAAAAAATGTATTTTCATAAAATGTTACGAATTTTCTCTTATGTGAAAGATATTTTTAAAAAAATTTTAATTTAAATACCTGATATCAGTTTTACCTTTTGCATTTATTTAATAATCGATTTTATATCATGTCTCTGGAAATTTTCTAAATGGCATTATAAAATGTGTTTTTATAGTATTTGTTAAAATGATTTGATTGTATAAAATGTTTTTAAACAGGTTGAAAAAAATTGTTTTATGAAGAATTTTGTAAATTTCGTTGATTATGATTAGTTAACTCTGTTGATTGATGATGTAATTAAATTATTCTGTTTGAAATACTTATTAAATAATAGTTAATATACATTACAAATTTTGATTAAAATGATAGTAGATGCATTTGACATTAGAGAAAAAAATCTTTTCATTATGTTTTATGTCTTTATTTTACTGCCCAAATCAATAAATGACAGAAACAAAACAAAAAATGTAGGTCATAAAATTCATGCTAAAATCTGACATTTACCAAAATACGACAATTTAAAAAATTAATGAATTATAATTAAATTAATTCTTAGCAGGGTGCAGAAAAGTAAAAAATGTAAAATATTGTAATTAGCATTTTGCAAGCTTCTGTGAACAATCTAAGTGGGATTTGAGTGTAATTGGTAAAGAGAAATAATTAATTAAGGTTTAGTTTAAATATCACTATTATCAAAACATATTTCATTTTTATGAAATGAAGTTATTAACTCTGGTTTAAATGTTTCTGTACTTAAATAAACCTTTGCAGATTAGATGTTGATGTTAGTTTTATTAATTTTATTTTTAGAATCCATACAGTTGTTTTAAATTTTTCTATATGAAGAAAAATGCTGAAGGTGAAATAAAATTGTTTGTTGATTAAGATTTCTAGAAGGAAAGAAATTATATGTATTTGTGCTCCTTGTCTTTGATGCGGAAATTGGAAATATGAAAAAAAAAAAAAGTTAAATAGATTAATAAATCAAAATTTTCACTTTTTGATGCTTTTTCGAAAACAACTATTTATTAGCAATTACTTGTTGCAAATGCGCATTCTTTGCGATTTTACTTCTGAGCGGAGAATATAGTTGTTCAGCTTCTTTAAGAAACTGAAATAATGTTTTATGACTTCCTGTATTATCGCTTACAATAAAAAAATTGGACTGCGCAAAGCATGATTTGTAAACACAATTATAAAAGCTGTTAAAAATTTTTAAAGGAATAAAATATTTCCGAGGTTTTTTTTTATTATCATTGTTTCTTTCCATTGCACCGTGTTTGCTTTGAAATCCCATTGGAATATAACAGAGAGCTAGTAGTAAAAATGTTAATGCTATAAAATAATGTTAGAAAAGTATAATATTATTTCATTTTCAAATTTTGAAAAAAGTGTAAACAGAAAGAAGTATAAAATAATTAATAATTTATATTGGCTGCGAATTTTACAATTGTTAACATGGTTTTAATACGTTGAGTTCTTTTTCGTTTAACCTCTTTAAGTCCTTTTTATGCCGGCGTACTGGCATAGGGGTAGCGCGTCTTCCCCGTGATCTGGGCGTCCTGGGTTCGAGTCCCGATACGGGCATGGTTGTTGTTCTTCCGTTCTATCTGTGAGATGTGTGAATGTGCCCCCCTGTAAAAAGGGGTTGTGCAAGCGAATGAGATGTGTGAGTAGCTAAGACGTACTCTTGGCCCTAGTTGGCGCTACTAAAAAAAAAAAAAACAAGAGACGCTCCCTTGGCTTAAAATCGCTGACTTCGTCAGCGAGCTTGTACATGTCAAGTGCCATTATAAACAACAAGCCCTTTTTATAATGATTAGGAGGTCGTTAAGTTTTTTTTTTCCGTTTAACTTCTTTTAGTCCTTTTTATAATAAACTGGAGGTCCAATTCCTTTGACTAATTATATTTTTTAATTCATCAGAATTTTACAACACTTCAAAGAATATTTTGACCTTTATTACATAAAATGACTAAAATTGAGGCAAATTGAATTTTTATATTTGAATTATTTTTATATAAAATTATTAATTATAAATTCTAATCTTCTTTAATATTCAGAAGTTAGCTTTTATTTGCAATATAAAGAATTCGCGTAACTAAGTATTAGTATAATTTTATAAATATTTTTCCACTTGCCATTATATTATGGAAAGGTATATATGATTTTTAAAAAATATCGGAAATCTCTTTATTCGTTTAGAACCTCAAATTCATTTAGATCATCAACTGAAAAATCTAAACAATTCAGTAGATTTTTGATAGTTTATTGAACTCCTTATTCTCCTCAATTCAGAACTATTTGAATTTTGAATTTTTTTAGTATTTTTTTAAAATTTTTATGAGGGAGAAAAATAGTCGAATAGGCTGCTTGTAATGAGCTCTGGCTAATGTATACTATAATAGCATTACAAATTAATAACAACTTAATAGTGTTAATAATTAAATACTCATTGATATAAATTTGTCTTTATAACAAATAAATTAATATCAATCAGTATACATTTATATCAATCGGTATTCATGACTATTACTTACTATTTTCTTGTCTGTAAGAATCAATTCGCTTTCAGTTATTTGTTTTAATCTTGTGTTGAATTTTTAGACTGTATTCCTAATAATTCGCTTTAAAATTTAAAGAAATGTTGAAGAGCAGTCATAACTAAACGCGGTCATTTTAAAACTTTATTACTGTTTAAAACTTTTTATCTTGCCAATTAGATATCAATTAACTTAGAATTAGTTTATTTTATGAATATTAATTTATTTTATCCATTTTAATCCATTTAATTTTTTATTAAATATTTCGTTTAATTTTTTGGATGGATTATTTTATTAAAGTGATTTTTCTAGCATTAAAAAAACAATCTTGTCGAGTCAATTCGATGAAATTTGTTTTCAAATCAAAGCTGTGCTTAGTGCTCACGTTGCTTGTAAATATCGACAAATAATACACATTTATGAAAGTATGACGTCATACAGAACTGAATGCCCTTTTTATTGAGATAGTAAGTCTACCCAAACATGGGCTGTTTATCTTTGGTCCATCCTAACATGATTGAATCTTATAAAAAGCAACCATCTGCTTTCTCATATGTTTAAACTTTGTTGAAACTTTCTTAGTAATTTTAAAAGTTATGAACAAAGTAAAATTCATAAAAAAAAATATGAGCTGGAAACAAAAATCAATAAGAAAAAAAAAAAATTGCACCTAAAAAGTTTTTTTTTTTTGAAAAAAAACTAAGAAATTTTAAGTTTTATGTGTAGAGTAAATATTTAACTGGCGGACCACATGATTAGAACGTGACAGTTGCTAAGCATTGGGCACGTCAATAAAAATAAACAGAAGTTATAAAAACCGCAAAAAGAAAAGGAAAAAAAAATTTTATTTTATTTATTTTCTTTTTTTTTTACCACACCTGTGTTTATATCAATATTGTTGAATGTAGGCATTGCTCTGAAACGCCAGAAAATGATGTCAAGAAGATATATATACATGCATATAATAACAGATAAAAGGATTTATTTTTTTCATTGGTTTTGATGAAGAATTCTTCGGTATTTCGTTTTTTTTTGGCATTTAATCTTTGAAATAAGGACCTTGATGAATTTATATTGCTGGAATTCGGAGTATGGGATTGCAAAAACAAGTTAATAAACGAAATTGCATTTTTGTATCCTTTTTATCAATATAAAGTATGCAGGTTAGTCCTGAGATTCAAGAGAAATTTGAAATAGTAGTAACTTTGGAAATATATGTGATAGAAAGAAATCGTTAAAAGTAATCGGAAAGATGAATGTACAAGTATCTAGAATTATGTACATAAAAAAGTTATGTTTGTTAAGTTATTTAACAAATAACTTCTCTATCATATTATAAGCGACAATGATTTCACCTAAGGGGAAATTTTTTTTTCGTGTAATTAGATAAAATCTATTGCTGTTGTCCCAAGAAGGCTTTAAGCCTAATGGAAACGTTACATTATTCCTTTTTTGACCTACTACAATTCCATATTCATAAGTATAAACAATTTAAGCGAGCTAATTTAAGAATGAAATTAATTTCTCTTCAACATAATCTCTGAATACATATCAGTCGAAAAAAAGTCAACAATAAATTAAATTATGAGTAATAAAAATGAAGTTGTTGGGTATAAAAGTCTAGATATATGTTACTTTCTGTCTTTTTAATTTTTTATTTTGTTTCGCTTATACTTATAAAACTACTACTATTTTGAAAGTGCACACGAAATTGATAGACCACCTTGTATACCAAGAATCTGAAGTCCATTTTAGACGAAGGAAGTTTAAGTTGATTAGATTTTAACTAATTGAGTGGTTAATTAATTTAATAATTAATGAACTGGTTTATTTTTATAGTTTTTAAGGTTTTTATAATCTTTCTTATAGTTAGTAGTTAAAAAGAATTCTAGAATAACCATTTAATTGTTAATTTTGTTCTATCAATTATTGGTTGCAAGTTCTAAAAATAAAATTTCTTGGTACAAAAATAAAAATCAAGCTTTATAATCTTTTTTCTTTCTTTCTTCCGCATGTATTTATAAACTACTACTGTAGCACCTCTTTTTCCCCTTGAGCAGAAAGCGCTCCCTTGTGGCGTTTACAGACAAGCAATTCAATGGGAGACCTGCATCCTCTGGTCGACTTTTTCCCATACGCAACCCTTGCGCTAACGCCGACTGCTTTCTGTTGGAAACGGTGGAATCCCTCCACCATACTGTTTACTTTAGCTTAACTGTCTATGTGTGTTTGTAAATTTTGTAGTGTAGCTGTGTTTGTGTAGATTAAAAATACTACATTTAAAACCAGGCAGTTCATTAGAAAATCATAACATACTCACTATAATACTAATTTAGTTTTTGTGAAATTTTTAGATTAAATGTCTCAAACTCGTTTTAGGAGAAAGAGTTTTGAATAAAATCTAACCAGTTTAAAATAATCGAAAGGGATTTTTTTTAATGTTATTTATATTATTTTTTTCTTGTTGTTAATTATGTGAAAGTCAGAAAATATTTCTAGAATATTATTTAATTTAAGTTATACCATGAAATGAAAAATAAATAAATAAACTACTACCTTTTATCCTTGACTTTTAAATTTATTTATCTGCTACCTTTGTGCCATTGTCAAGATAATTATCTTGATGTTGATTAAAAGATTCTTTTTTCTTTCAAGACTCTTATATAAATTAAAAAAATTACACCAGTGAAATTTTTCGGGTTTTTGCTGTACCAATGCATAGAAAAATTGAACAACAAAATATAAGATTAATTAATAAGTTTGAATATCATGAAATTATTTCATAGATTAGAATAATTAATGAAAAAGTTTGTTTTTTATTATTTTTTAACAATCACAGAATTTTTTTCTAATGAGAGTAAATAAATATGTTTAAATAAAATATTGTTATGAATATTGATTTAGACAGTTATTTTGCATTGTATGATTTTTTTCCCTGAGGGAATCAAGATGCCTTTTCTCAAAGACCAAATCAATTCTTAGATTAATGGTATGAATAATGGGCATCACAGAAATATCTTGAACAACTTTGGAGTAAATATTTGGAATTTATGAAAATATTACACACACACACACACGTGTGTGTGTGTGTAAGGCTTTTGGAATCCTGTCGGCTAAATAATATGTATTGTTATTTTGGTTGAAGCAGAGTGCAGGTTTGAAGCATTGACGAGACTTTGTATCTTTTAATTTCGTTTTAGTCTATTCCGAGTGGCAGGCATGATTTTTTACAAGAAGGCGCAGGTGGTACAAAAGCAGAAGTAAAGAAGAAGCTAAGAAGGCAAAAGGGCCGAACAAATGATCACTTGCCTTATATAACATCGGATTTCCGGCCATGTGCTAATTCAATATACGTGGTGACCTTTGACACCTTTTCAAGGGCACCGAAGGGATCATTTTCATTTGAGAAGTAGTACTGATGGCGCATTATTTTTACAAAGGGATTAATTAAACCGAAAGTGGAATTGGATCGCGAAATAAGAGAATATTTTAGAATGAAGTTACGATGGGCTAAATTAAGATAAAGTTTTGGAAACTAATTTGGATTAAATTAAGAGTTTAAAAAATCATTACATATATATATTATTTTTCATCTTTTTTTAATTGTGTGATGTGAATTCTAATGAAATGTTTAAGCTTGGATGCTTATCATGCTAATTTGTATTGAAAAATCTAAAATAGAATAGGTACTATGAAATTCAAGAGATTTAGGGAACGTAGCTCTCATCTTTTCCTAATTTACAGATTGCAATTATTGCTTTAATGTAACTTGAGTAAAATTTTTTGGGGGAGGGGAGATTTGCCTTTATAATCTCATACAGTAAAATGATGCAGTTTTTGTGTAAATAGAGATGTCAAAGCAGTGAAAGCTGACAATTCATATGCAGATAAATAGAAGAAAAAGTTTCAAAAAAGTGTATCTGTTTCTAAAATTTTATTTATTATAGATGTGATAATTTCATGATGTTCCTAATTTTATTAAAATCCAATGCATGATTTTGATAAGAACTGTAAATCAATTATTTAAATAGCATTCGTTGTTTATATGAAAATTACGAAATCCAGTAATTGGGTTAAAATTATAATCGAAAGTATGAATAGGATTACGTCACCATGTTTGGAGTAAAACCTGTTTGTAATCCGAGTCCGCAATGTTGTTAAGTGTTTTGAAGTTTATAACTGTTGTGATGAATCAAAATTATATATATATATATATATACTTATAATAAAGCTCAATGTGTGTGTGTGTTGGCGCTCTACAGGCCAGGTCATTTGACATACAGCTACCAAATTTGGTACATGTATACCTTAGAGGTCGGGAATGTGCACCTGGGGTCAATTTTTTTGAAATTTTAATTAGAATTTTAATTATTAATTAAAAACTAACTTTCCCGCCAAAAAAATCTTCCATTTTCCCCACCGCCAACTTTTCCGCCAAAAAAATCTTCCATTTCCCCCAAAGCCAAATGATTTAGGCTTTAGTTCTTTTTTTCTCCCAACAGTAATGAGGCTAGGGTTAAGATTTTTCGGCGGATTATTTCAAACGATTCTGTTTATTTTCTTAATGTTTTATGCATTTAAAATTAAACATTGTTAATTAATCCATGTTTCAGATTCATTCTGAAGTACTTTTGAATTAAAATAACACAGAATAAAGGAAATTAAAAATGTATAATCTGCATAGCGTTACCCCAACTGGCGTAGAAAAATTCACGCATTTGCGTTACCGTAAAAGGCGAAGAAAATTCACGCATGCGGACTGTGTTCTGATTGTTGGCATGGCAACCATTAGCAACGGACGATTTAAATTACTTTTAGGTTAATTGTATGCTTTTGTAAGTAAATTGTATTTATGTTAGTTATATATTTTTTTGTATACTCTTATAGTTTTAAGTACATCGTTTTTTAAGTAGTTTTTTTTAACCTCTTTTCAATGATTTAAATTATTTTTAGGTTAATTGCATGCTTTTGTAATTAAATTGTATTTATGTTAGTTATATATTTTTTGATATATGCTTATAGTTTTAAGTACATCTTTTTTTAAGTAGTTTTTTTAAACCTGTTTTCGACCGATTATTTTAAACGATTCTGTTTATTTTCTTAGTGTTTGATGCATTTAAAATGAAACATTGTTAATGAATCGATCCGTTAATGATGAATCTGAGAAAATTTTGTTGACAAATTCTTGAGATATTATATAAATTAAGAAAGATATTCTTTAGTGCCCATAAAGTTTAAAAGCTCAGTGACTCTATTATCAGTAATCATATTATTAAAAAAATGCTTTGTTTCAGTAAAAAATATTATTATATTAATTGCAGATTAATCCTTTACACTTTAATTTAAAGCATAAATTCTACGAGGGGTAACAGAAAATTAGAGAGATACATATCACGTTATGACTGAAGGCCTTTATAATATTATGAGTGAATTATATGACTATCAAAATTTGAAGTTTTAAAATATTTTGCTGAAGAATCTATTAAAGTTGGAATTGCATAAAATATTTAATTATTAAAATTTTAACGAACATTAAGATTGGCGAACCGGCTGGTCGCCAAAGGCGGCTAGTATATAATAAAGGAAAAAAATATGCGAAAGAATAATATTCCAAAACATGCCGAAATCGATTGTTATTCACAAAAATTAAAAATAAATTTTTCGTTTCTATATCAATACTGATTATTGATGAATCTATAAACTTAGCATTAGTTGAAAGAAACTTGCCTAGTTTGTATTGCAAAGGTGTTTTTTTTTTCGTGTAAATGAATAATGAATGTTTTTGTTTTTGCACAGATGTTTGCTATTTCTGCAAAGCAAATTAATCATTTCAGATAAAGTATTTCTTAACCTTCTTCTTCTGATTTTCGTTGATAATCATCACTTAGATGTTTGTTTAGATCATTATTTTGCAAAGATTCTTTTTTAACGAACTGTTGTTTATATTCTGTAAAGCAAAAGCATAATTTAATTCAACAGCATAATAGTAAAAGAAAGACAAATAGAACAAGGTAATAGAAAGGAAACGTATTTCCAACCCTCAGAATTCGCGAGAAAAAAAACATGGAGAGGTAAAAAAATCGACATAACAACATTTTGTGCTTTCTCAGTTATTCGATGGATTGCATTTCAAAATATTCTGAAAAATGTTTTACAAAATAGAATTTGAAAAACTATTAAAAACTGTTACACTGCCAAATTCATGACAAAAAAAAAATCTGTTACATTTAAGGCTTTGACTGTAACATGATTCACCCATATCTCAAGCCTATTATATAATTGTTCTAGTTATATAAACCCTTTCTCCATTACAGTTTAGAGATAACGGGAAAGTTAACGTCTAATTAGTTGGTTCGAATCGAATATCAGAAGTGAATCTAAACAGCAAACTTATAAATGTAAACTCACCACTCAACTCGATTGATTGCTTTATGTTAAAAAAAAAATTAATTAGCATATTTCAAATTTCTGATAACTTTATATCTTAGGATATATAAGCATATAAATATGAAATACAGTTTGTGATTTTATTGAGAAGCTTCAAATCAAAATAGATGATGCTTTTAGAACAAATTACAAGACATAATTGAATTTTGATATTGCCTTTCTTTAAAAAATGCTCAAAATTAACTTTCTTTTTTTAAAAAATCGCTCCTAGATGCAAACTTTCATCCACCAAAATATATATGCTTTAAATTTGATAATTTTACGTCTGCCAATCTGATCTGTAGAGCGCCAACACAAATATATTTTCTTCTTTATTATTAATAGGAATTGGAAAAATCAGGGTTTCAAATTATCCGCATTTCACAAATTTAAAGTTTATGTCCGCATTTGAATAAAGTTCCGTAATCATAACTAAATATTAGTTTTTCTCATGTACTTATTGCCATAAGTTTTCTTATGGTCAAAGATGTCCATTTGCGAATGTCCACTCTAATAACGTAAATACCATCAATTACATGTTGGAAATAGAACCTTTTGTGTTGACTGTATAATTGTACTGATTGTGCTTACAATTCCGATTGGTCGAAAGATCTATCTACAGCTAAAGCTTGAAATTTCTCATAATTTTATGGCTAGAATATCAAACATCTGCCTATATTGGTGTGAAGTGTGAGGTTAGAGAAAGGAATGCTAGCTCAAAACTTGTTCTTAAAAAGTTCACGTTAGATGACGTCGTATAATTTTGAAATGAAACATTCAAATGAAGAATTGCATAAAACATTCGTATGATAGAGGCTCATGATTTCCTTGCACAGTCTGCAATTGTCATTACAATTTAGATTGGCCGGAAGATCTATCTACAGTTAAAGCATGAAATTTCTCATAATTTTATGGCTAGAATATTAAAAATCTGCCTATATTGGTATGAAGTGCGAGATTGAGAAAGGAATGCTAGCTCAAATATTGTTCTTAAAAAGTCAGTGCCAGACGACGCCGTATAATTTTGAAATGAGACATTCGTTTGATATAGTCAGTCGTGAGTTATTACTCATTACATTTCAATTGATCGGACGATCTATCTACAGCTAAAGCATGAAATTTCTCATAATTTTATGGCTAGAATATTAAACACCTGCCTACATGATTGAAAGGAATGTTAGCTCAAATATTGCTCTTAAAAATTCAGTGCAAGACGACGTCATATAATTTTGAAATGAGACATTCAAATAACAAAATCGATTAACAATCACTTAGATCACCTGTTTGTTGTGAATGGGATTTTATAGAAATTCTTTACCCGTAATTTCGCTTTCCAGTTTGTAAACTGTAAATTAAATAACTGCGTTAAATTTTTAAGTACTCTTTTGACTTCTTATTATTCTCAATGAAATCCTTCGCGCGTGCCGAACAAAACATGACGTTATTGGGAAGCTTGTTTTCCTGGTAATTGCTCCTATAACTTTCTTACTTTTATGATCGATAACATATTTGAACACATATATCAGAATTTTCACTTAAACCTACATGAATGTTGAATTTATCTCCAAAACAAACTCATATAAAACTGGTAAGTAACTCTTAACGTTCAAATTATAAAATAAATTGGAAAATATATCAATATTAGAAACAGAAATTGAATTATGCTATTGAAAAAGTGTCAGCAAGGTGGAAAAAAAATTTATATTCGACGGTATTTATTAATCAACCCAGTTCATAAACGTGAAGACAAATGTTAAATAAAAGAAAAAGGTAACATATAAAGATTATTGAATCAGCTGCACCGATTACATTGGCTTGAGTTATTTTTGTTACGATCAGATTAAAAAAAGGAGCTTTAGGCCGCTTTTTGGTTTTTAGTTTATGTTAAAGTTCTCTTTTGAAAATGCTGTAATATTAGAGACCAATAAAAAGTAATAAATCAAATGAACATTTTTAAATTTTTAATTTTACTTAGCATAACAAATTTATTAAACAAGTTAAAAGCTTATTGGTGCAGTAACTGGGAAATTAAATTTTCAAATGACGTAATATTGTAACAGATGAGTATGGAGGATTTCATTGAGAAAAGAAAGTAAATCATATGATTGACTATATCGAGAAATCATGCGACTTTATCTTACGAATGTTTCATGCGATTCGTTATCTAAATGCCTCAATTCAAAATTACACCAAGTTATCTAAGCGCAGACATCCTGAGATATGAAGATATAAAGTACAATTTCCCTTCTTCAACCCTTCACTTCAAAATAATACGAAAATTTCTTTCAAAAATTTTTTATTTCTCTAGCAAGAAATTATCATTATTTAAACCGTACACATATGAAAAATTTTCAAGAGAATCAAAATTGTAATGTAGAATATCTCACATGGTTATATAGAGAAAGTTTTGTGCAATTTTATTATCTATATTTGATAAAAAACGAAGTTCTTTGGGTCTTCAGGCAGAAATTTTGCTTCTATAGCCAAGCTTATCTTTAGCCTAGATAGATTTCCAGAGCAATTGAAATTGTAATGAGTAACAATTCAAATGACTATATAGAGAAATCATGCGACTCGATCATGCGCAAATTCCACGCGATTTGTAATCTGAATGTCTCATTTCAAAACTTCTGAAACTGCGCAGACTTCCAGAGATCGGATAATACTTGAATTGTCATGTTTTTCCTCTGCCCTTGTCTTCATACTAATGAAAGATATTGTTTCAAAAATTTTTTACTGCTTTAAGCCTACAATTATTAGGAATTTTGATTGCTTCTGCCGTACACATATCAAAGATCTTCAGGACAATCGAAATTGCAATGAAGGACAATTCGAAAGATTATACAGAGAAAACTTTGTGCGATTCCATCATCTATATATAACTAAATGCATACTTCTATTTGGGCTTCAGGAAGAAATTTAGTTATATAAGATTTAGCAATTTCTTTAAGTTTAAAAGTTCCTTAGACGTAATTTTATTTATGAATGTTTAAAACTAAATATCGTTTGAAATATATATTGAATATAACTGAAATTCTAATTAAAAATTCAAAAAAATTGTTACGAGGGGCACATTGCAACCTTCCAAAGTACCAAATTTGGTACAGTAGGTCAAATGGTCTGGCGTGTAGAGTGCCAACACGCACACACACATTCATCTTTATTAGTTAAATTCATAGTTAGTTCTGAAATGAGTTTATGTTTTTATAAAACCTCCTACCATCGAGCGCCTCAAAAAGCAAAAATAAACTCTTCAAACTCTAGGAGATGATCCACCAACGACCACAAGAACTTCCACTAGACTAACCTCATCAATTCATTAAAAGAGTCGGGAGGAATCAATAATTCTAACACTGCAAATTACCGATTCCCTAAATCGAATCTAACTGACGTTGATTGGACAACTCAAGTAGGAACGCCAAATAAAGATTCCATTAAGTGGCTGGAGATTCCCAAATGAGTCCAATTAGCCAGGGAGAGCGGCTCAGGAAAAGTCAAACACTCTTCAGATCTGAGATGGATCTCAGTCGTGGGAATCTTCGGAGGGTGAGAAAAGAAATCAAATATAAGTCGGAAGCTGTGATTTGCCCTCTCTGTGTACTGGTTGGTTCATTAGAGCTTAAGATTTAAATAAGAGCTATGAGCATTTTTCATTTTCATTGAACTGTCTTTATTCTTGACGATTGAATAGAATGTTATTTATAACTATTAGAGATTTATTTTGTATAAGAGAGGAGTTGGCAGTTGCTGAATGCATTTTTAATTTTAATTCGGGTTATATTATTGAAGTTGGTTAACTCGAAATTGATGGACCACACTAACGATTAAGTTTATTCGAAAATTTAAAATAAGAAAATATGGGTCTAAAAATGAAATAAAAAATTTTTAAGCTAAAGATGGCTGATAAACTTGATTTTAACAACTAAGAATTTTGTGAATTAAACATAATAAATAAATTGGATGCAAATTCAAAATATTAGAGCAGCAATTATTATAAATAAAAATTTTATTATTTTAAAAATAATAATAACAAGAATAAGTAAATCTTTCTTAACAAACCTGCAAAGTATACAATCCTTTGAATACAACAATAATAAAATTTAAGACAGTTAATAATCATAAAACTTCAAAGTAAATAACATGGTTTATATATATGCCAAAGTATTAAAAAAAATTATAAATTTGTTTCATTTCTTTTTCGATTAGATATATCGAATCATAGAAGCTTCTAGGCTATTTAGCCGATTAAAATAATTCAGGAATAAAAACAAGTTTAGCTTTCACTTTGAATTCATCTAAATAATTTCGAATTACAGATGGTACTTTTAACATCAAGTTAATCATAAATTCAAAGAACTGGAGAAAAACTTCGAATTATCAATGAAGTTGAATTATAAAACTTCGGATTACTGAAATTTTGTTGCTTTATTTCTGTTAATTTTTTTTTTTCGTAATCCTTTCCCGAGTTCAAATATCAAATCATCCGTATTAATACTATCTATCATCTTCAAAGAATAGTCAACATATTAACTATAGTATTTGAACATAATAGCAAAAACAGTATAGCATTAAAAAAACACATTTTTAATGAATTGAAAATTTTTCCCAAATGAAATATTTACAGAAATGAAATGTTTATGACTTTATATAGGAAAAAAAATTGGAAGCGATTCAAAGAATATTAAAAATGTAAATTATTTTACAAACAAGTAATTCAAATAGATTCAAAGTGAAATAAAATGTAAATCGTTTTATTAAGGAAATAAATAATTCTAAGTGATATATTATTTCTTTTAACTGGTGGAATAATGCATGGTCATGCAATAATCCATAATTTAAAAAGACATTTTGTTGTCAGCAGGTA
This sequence comes from Argiope bruennichi, assembly GCF_947563725.1. Taxonomy (NCBI): domain Eukaryota; kingdom Metazoa; phylum Arthropoda; class Arachnida; order Araneae; family Araneidae; genus Argiope; species Argiope bruennichi. Next base: position 98,350,835 of record NC_079156.1, on the reverse strand, counting down.
GAACGTAGCTGCAATTAACCTTGAAGCATGATTTTTTTTCTCGAACATGATAATATATACATCTTTGGAAACAAAATGTGGAATATTTTTCTATTCTCTGACATTTTTAAATGTACGGAATATTTGAAGAAATAAAATAATTCCGAATCGCCAAAAGAAGCAAATCTTGAAAATTTTAGGTAAAGAGAAAATTCGTGTTTGATTGAATTTGAATAGTTAAATTTGAACTTTTAGTATAAAAAAAAAGCATCATCATTTGTGAGAAAGAATCAAATATGAGCTCAGTTATAGCCGACAGTTTTTTCCCCATTAAATAAACAAATAAAAAAAATGGCGAAATAAAAATAAAAAACGCATTAAAAAATTCTTCTAATTTTATAATCAAAAGTCATATTAATAAAAAAAAATCATATTAATAGAAACATTTCAATTAAATTTTATCATGTAAATGTATTGAAATTTTTCATCTTTCCAATAATCGTTACTCAGATTTTTTTTAGTTCTTACTATCTTATACAAAGAATATCTTTAAAATCAGTCTTTATTCATTAATTATTTAAAAGGTATTTTTCTTCCTGTGTCTAATTACATTTCATGCAGCCATGGGTACTTTTTTTATCCTAGTGATCTTCTTTGATAGGGAGGTCGATATAGATCTCACAACACATAAGAATGAATTATACTTTCTTTAGAAATTCCAGTTGACGTTATGAGAGATTTTGAGCTATTTTTTTGGAAGAATTCAATTTTAGTTTCTTCGCAACTTCGCTATATTTACATCTGCTGTAAGTGAAATTGTTAAAATAGTAGGCATAGCTTATGTGTTTTATAATATGTTAAGAAAAGCTTATGAAAAAACACATAATTTAAGTAAATTGTATACTAATATGAAAAAAGCAATAAAATTCAATTGCTGAAAAATCATGAGGTCGTCAACTTATTCCGGTCATTTATCCCTGATCAGAAATATTTTTTTTTATTTATGTTGAAGAGTTAATAAGAATAAAATAATAAGGAAAAGTAAATTTAAAAAGCATATTATCATAAGCAGTTAGGTATAGCAAAGAATAATCATCAGAGATCTTATATTGAGGATCTTGAAAATTGCAATTCTTCAGACAAAATACATGAGTATCTCCTAACAAACAAGGTTATGATGGTAGTGGCTTTATTGTGTGAATTTTTCATGTCTAGGAGTGTAGAGAGATTATGATACACATAAGTTAGTGAATTTTTAGTAGTATACATGTTAAATTAAATCATGCTTTACATTGACTCACTCATCAACTTACCCCAGTTCCTCTACTAATAGACTACAAGATTATATTTCAAACAAGTTATAGTTGTGATTTTTTTTTCTTTCTTTATTCAAAAAGGCCAAGAAAAAGAAAAAGTATTTCAAATAAAAACTAAATTAGAAATATGTAATTGTGAAATTGATATATTTGATTTTGCCAAATTCTTCAGTATTAACAACCATTTACCACGAAGTTTTCTAAAAAACCGAGGCCAATGATTTATTGGATATTTTCATATTTAATAGATATGAAAAAAAAACCCGTTTATCTATTAGATGTCGGTGGAAGCGTAAGGTGTTTCAAATAAATATCATTAAATCCAATTCAAGGCATTAAGTGAAGGGTTCATTATATTTTTATTGACTATAACTTGATACTGTAAATCACACAGTCAGTTGCTAACACATGTGGCAAAAAACATTTTAAAAAATCTCTTTAAAAGTGTGGACAATTTCGAACGTGGTTGGAACGAACTTTCTATATATCATAAATCTAATTTTGTGAGTCATTAAAAATTTTGTGGTAATCTTCTTCGTTATTTTAGCACTTACACTTAACACATAAAATAAAGCAATCATAAGAAGTGATATTTAACGCAAAAAAGTTTTCTTATGAAACTTTTGAAGCTTCATAATATATGAAGTTTTATGTCATAAATTTTTGTTAAACTAGGTGTTTTCTTTGATTGTTTCAAATTATTTAGATTTATTCATGTGTTAATAAATTTTTTTCTGATTGTATCATTCAGTCGATATAACATAAATCATTATGGATTTGTATTCATTTAAAATTATAACCTTTATTTTTAACTGCAAAAATTTCTAACTTTCGTTTAATGTAAAAACGAATGTTGAAATTTTCATTACTATAAACTTTTATTTATTTGAAAATAAATTGCTCCTCATTATCTTATAACTTTTTATGAATCTCTTGTTTTCGGTTTTATTCAAAGCAATACATATTTATTACATAGTTTTAATTAGTTCAATAAAATACACTTTACGCTTCAGATACCAATTTTCTTACAGTGTAAGACTTTAATTTTGGTAGTTTTATTAATTAATAATCACAATTTAAAGTATCATTATCTTAACTGAGTTGTAATCTTACATTGTATCTTCATTCTTTTGTAAGTAATAATAACACCTGATACGGATATAAATTTAAAAACTCAAACCGATTATTTTTTTAATCAATTATGTCACCATTTAAATCATGAAAGCGAGTATCAGATACTCCAATAATTTAAAAGGGCTATGAAAATTCAACATAATTAAAAAAAAACTATAAACATCGATATATATATATATATATATATATTGTTTTATATATAAATGAGAGGTCGTGCAAAACATCTTCCTTTTACTTATAATTATTTCTTTTTTTGCTTTCTTTATGTTTAAACTAGAAGCTAGCAAACCATAAAAATGGAAAAACGCTTTTTTTAAAACTAAAAAACAAACATCTGTAAACAGAATATAAAAAAATAAATCCCATGATTTAAAAATATATGCTAAATCTTTGTTTAAGTATCCTTTTGATATTGATTGATTGATTTTTTTTAACTTTTTAAAAAACTTTTGATGTATTTTTATATTTTTAATTTTTATTAATGTTCTCAAATTAATAATTTATCTAAGAGATTTTTTTAAGATCTATTATCATATTATTATTACATACCGGATCTGTTCCCTTTATGTTGGCATTTTGTCTTTTAACTTTTTATATGGATATAATTTTACCTAATTTCTCTCGTGAGCTTTGCAATTATTCTTAACAATCCAGTATTAGGAAATGATAACCTTACCGATTTCCATATTTATTTAATAGTAAATATCATTTTTAAAATTAATATATGTTTTTGAAAACCATTGAAATGATAGTTTAATATATGTATATGTATTCGGTTGACAAAATATTTCCAAAGTATTTAAAACATTATCAAATGAAATTTCAACATTATTTGCTAAACATAAAATAGCATTTTATTTTCATGTTTTAGCACTAGTATATAGAAATTCATAATTTATTGCAAAATTAGTTAACCTCTTCTACTCCCATGGGAAGTATGCTTCTCTCTAAATCATCAATCATTGTATGAAGTTATGTAGGCATACATACATTCTGACAAATTTTTCAATCAAACAGAACTTTAGATGTTTCAATTCTTTATCTCACACAAAATAATGCATCTTGATTTGTTACTTAATTATTAATTAACCAAATTAATCAATTAATCAAATTAAATTTATCTAACAAGCCAAACGATTCACTTTTCTTAAGCCAATCTCAATCATAAAAGTATTTTATTATACCATGACTAGAAAAAAATCGTCTTCACTAAAAATCGATTTTTTTTTCTACTTATTTATTATTTATAAATCAGTAAAAAAATTATTTGTTTTATATACTATATCTAGTTCTAAAATAATCGAATTTTTCGATTCTTAAATTTCTGCAAATCACTAATTTTAAGTTTTGTATTAAATACTTCAAACTCAATTTAAAAAAAAAAAAATGATTGGTAATTTCATTGCCTCTTTCGTTGAAGACTTCCAAATCTGTTTTTCGAATTATGATCAGATACAAGTCTCTTAATGCATTTATTTATTCCTTTAATACGTGAATAAGAAAAACAACACTCATTTTCCCTTGTTAGATGCAAACGCTCTTATGTGACTTATTAGGGACTCGAAGAAAACTCATTTTAGCGAATTAAACATCTCATTTTATCACCAATAGTCCGAACCAGAGCCATCTAACCATTGGTGTTCAGTGAGATCGTAACTTACTTAATTACACAGTACATGGTGTCACACTTCGCAGCAGATTAATGAGGTGAAAATGTCAGTCAAGACGGCTGTTAGTGGCGACCTTTCTAGAATCTCTCCGATGTCTTCCGCCTCCGGCATTTTCGCAGCGTCTTTCTGTCGAATTGTAACATTTGTGTGTATATGTTTTCTTTTAAAGGCTCGAAATAGAAAATCAGTGGCGTAGTGGCGGACTGCAGAGGGGGAGGGGGAATAAATATCTCAGATGGCACTCTGGTAGAAGATAGTGAAAGTGTAATCTCTGTTTTCAGAAAATAATTCTGAGAGAACATAGAGTATAATGCTGCAAAAGTTCTATTATGGAATAATCATATTCTTAAATTTTTTTTTTTCTCATTCTAACAGACAGCGCAATTAATGCAGAAATGATGATTTTTACATTCGAATGGTATAAAAATAGCTTCAACGGAAATAAAATTTTAGTATTTTAAAAGTATTTAAGTCATGAAGTCAAATGTAATGAAAAGATGTTAAAAAAACGATTTTTTTTTGTCCCGTTGCCACGTATCCTCGCTACACCACTGGCTATTGGCGAGTTTTGGTAATTCGGCTGACATTTTTCACTAAAATCATATGATTCATGCATATATGAATCAGACAAATATGTATTCTTTAGTTCCTTGAAATCAAATCAACCATTACTGTTTAATGTCAGTTTTGGAGTGGCATAAAAGACAAAGTGTTTGCAATGAAGATATTTATTCATTCAAAGTTAGAACCACAGATGCTGTTTCTTGTATGACAGCCGAAAAAGACAAAATCAAATAGTCTAGAAATTCTTTGAGTTACCAAAGGTGCTGATGTTTAAATTTAACTAATGCAGATGGTTGTATTAAAACTTTATAAATGTCATTAAATATACTGAAATAGCCTTGTGCTAATTTATAGAAGCTTTTTACTACAAGTTTTTGTTGTCGGGGAAAAATTTTGTGACATTACTGTGGAATATAACTGTGTTTATTTTAATTCATAAAGTCAAATGTAATAAGAAGATGCTAAATAAATACTTGTTGACCTATTACCACACATCCTGACTACACCACTGGCTAACGGCGAGTTTTGGTAAATCGGTTAATATTTTTCATTAAAATCATATGATTCATACCTATATATTAGACAAATTTGTTTGAGAAAGTAAAATCTCATTTTAATAATGTATCTGTTTATATTAAATCCGTTAGCAGTATAGGTAATATTAATTCAGTAAGCAATAAAGTAGCAGTGGTAGTGTGAGGGGTGGTGGCAAATAGCGCGAATACCTCAGAGAGTTTGAGTTGCTGCAAAAGAAGTAATAAATTTATTTCCATTTTTAAAACTAACTATGAAAGGGAGGAGGAAAAGAAGTTACTTTCCGGATTTCATTTATTCTGCTACGCCACTGCGATGAATACTTACTTTTTTATTGTGGAGAAAAAGTTATTTCTAGATATAGCTGATGGCATTGTACATATGGATGGTTTCGCAAATGATAGTTTGCTATGCTTTTCCAACTGACATTTTAATTGCAAATCATGCAATGGAAGGATTTCATGCTCACTTGGTATACATCAAATGATCCTTTTGTTTTTAATTCAGTATAACTTGTAAAAGCAAAGAACAGTGTGTCATTCATAGCCAAAAATTAGATTGTGATTGCAAGCACGTTTAGGTTTATGGGTTCATTATAAAAGTGCCAGAATTGAGGTTTTTTTTAAAAATTATTTGATCCTTTTAATTGATCTTATTAAATAATGGTTTCTGTTATGGAAATGTGATATCCAATTCATTTAATTAAGAATTCATAGAACACTTGAGATGTTTATGAATTATGTGTAATTTTTATATGGAATTATTGAACCTTTTTATGGCTTAATTATAACTTAAAAATTTAATGAGCAGTAATTCTATGCATTTGTGACGCATGAATACGCTGAAAAAGACTTTATACACAAATAGAAAAATTGAGAGATTTGTTTTATTATAAGATTATTGTGAACAGATGATAGAATTTTATCTAAGTGACCAATGGATTCTGTGTTCTATATCTAATCCTATAGATGGCTTGCCTTGTAAGCTAGTCTAGAGCATGTTACAACTGTACAGATCAAGCTTCTTTCCAGTTTGGAATGATAGTATTACTGAGTTTAAGTCTATATCATCTGATTATGTCCCACATTTCTCCCATGTAGCTTTCAAAATAAATTAATCCTACTAAATTAAAGTAAACTTCTTGTTTATCGCCAGGAAAAAAATTCCATATAGTACCAACAATACGCCTGACTATTAACAGTACATTGGACTTAATTGATTAGCCAGAAAGATGAATTCGTTCCCGATATGCCTGTCTTGAACAATTGACTGACTTCATCTAAGTGACCAGAGGGTTTTGTTTTCTACATCCGACTCTACCGATGGCTTGCCTTGTAAGCAAGTCTAGAGCATGTTACATCTATACAGATTAAGCCACTTTCCAGGTTTGAAATAATAGAATCGTCTTAGTTCTTGCTGTTATTATCTGATAATTTCCCAAATTGCTCCCATGTAGATTTCAAAATAAATTAATCCCACTAAATTAAAATAAACTTGTTGTTTACAAGCCGGAAAAAAAATTTACAAGTAACAATATGCCGGACTATTAACAATATTTTAGACTTAACCGAATCCACCAGAAAGGTGAATTCATAGCCGAAGTGTGTGTATCGAGCCATTGACAGACTTTATCTATGTAAGCAGAGGGTTTTGTATTCTACATTTGATTCTACAGAGGGTTTGCCTTGTAATTAAGTCTAGAGAATATTATCTAAACAGATTAAGACTCTTTCCAGTTTGGAATGATAATATTGGTTGAGTTGACGCCTATATGATCTGATTATGCTCTCATACAGCTTCCAAAATAAATTAATCCTACATTAAAATAAACTTGTTATTTATTGCTTGAAAAAAACATTTTTCACTAGTATTACCAACAATACGCTGAACTATTAACAGTACAATGGAGTTAATCGAATTCACCAGAAAGAGGAATTCTTTCCCGGTGTGTGTGTAGCGAACCATTGACTGACTTCATCTAAGTGACCAGAGGTTTCTGTTTTCTACATTCGATTCTATCGATGGCTTGCCTTGTAAGCAAGTCTAGAGAATATCACACCTCTTTAAAGTTAGGGATGATAGTATCACCCGAGTTGACACCTGTATCATCTAATAATGTCCCTGATTGCTCTCCAAACTTTCGAAACAAATTAATACAATTAAATTAAAATAAACTTGTTATTTATCATTGGGAGATAATTTCACAAGTATTGCCGATAATACGCTGGACTATTATTAACAATACATTGGACTTAACCGAATTCACCTTTCTGGTGAATTTGTTCCCCGTGTGCGTGTATCGAACCATTGACTGAATCGCAAAGCACTTAGACTAAATTCTTAATAAGAAAGGAGTTAAATGCTCTTTCCGCTGTCATTAAAACTGTTTTTATGGGCGTTCTGAAATAAATCGATATTTCAGATGATAGGATAAAAACCAGATGCCCGATTTTAATCGTGCACTTCCGACTTTTTCACGCCTCTGCGTCCTCCGCCGGGCGCTAATTTTTATTGATACCCCCTCCTCATCTGAATTTCAAATTATATTTGCCTAGATATAAAGAGCACGAAGGGTTTGTTTTTTATCATTATTATTTGCCGTCCTCACTGGCGATGTAGTCAGATATAATGATATCCGACAAGTGATCTTTTTCCAGTACGAAACGCCCAAAATACTCACGTAAGGCTCGCAGCTCGGGGAGAATCGCGACAACTGCGAAACTGATTCGTTTTTGTACATGTTATGTAATTACTAATTATTTTCATAGGATTATAAATGAACTCATGCGTTATGTGCTTCTTAGAATTATAGCTTTTTTTCTTCTATCAACTTTGAAATGGATATGTGTCTGTATATACTTTGTATTATTATTTTCGTTGGATTGTGAATGAGTTCGTCCATTGTGGTTTTTTAGAATGGCATGCTTGTATTGTAGCTTCTTAGTAAAAGAAAAGACTTAAGTTATTTAAAATTTAACTTATTTGACTATTTACAACAAAAAGACGTCAGATCAAAGAAAACAAATTTTTAAGCTTATTTTGATCCTATCATTCATATTACGCGCAACATTTATACTACGAAAAGCAAATGTCTAAAAATAAATGCTGAAGCCGTAATCATTTCAAGCATTTAAAATTTTGGACAGAATATTTAATCATTACCTAGTTTAAAGAAGTTTCTATTTTTAGCAGATTTCTGAGGTAGGAATAGCAACAATCACCAAATAAACTTATTTCCGTGGTTTTTATATAGATTATTCACTCTAATAATGACCCAAAAAAAAGTTTTTAAACTGTTAGAAATGTACTGCCATTAGAAAAATGTCTAATGATATAAAAGATTTTATTTAATAACTAAAGAATTATGCTGTTTGAGTTAATAAATGTACTGATAAAAAATTACAAATTCAAAATGGCCGTACATTTTCTTAAATCTATTTATCATACGCAATAAAATATTTTAATACATTACAATTTAAACAAACACTTGCACTCTTTTACCATCAAAACTGACTGAATTATGAAAGTTTGAATTTCTTTCTCAATACATTATTTTACGTAATGTAGTTATAAAATAAATATTACCAATTTTAAAATTTCATGATTAGTGTTTTGATATCCTTTTTAATCTATTAATATTTCTTTATTGATATTATAGTTCCTGCAGTATATAAATTATGAAAATATAACAAAATGCCACAGTCATATCAACGAGTTCAAAAATATAAACATTCTGCGCTTTTATAACGAGATTTCAAATATTCATAAGATAATTATAGTGTTGTTTTGCACCGTTTTAGAGTTCCTGAGTAAAGTGTATTTTTAAAATCTACATTTGAAAACATTACTTGATTCTGTTATTAAAATCAACAGAGCTGTTATTGAAGCAAATATATGATCAACTAAAAGAAACATTTTGAAAGTACGAAAATCGGATCAATCAACCTAAATTTAAGTCAGAACTACACTAAAGGGACCTTGCTAAATATAAATTTTGATGAGAATGAGAAAAAAAAATTCAGTTATTGGAACTGGAAACTAGTGAAAGCCATTACCACACTTTAAATCTTAAAGTGAGTGGATTGGTTGGATTGAAAAAGGTGTGATTAAAAATTGATCTTAACATCCATGCAAAAGCGTCGTGGCGGATTTCAAACTGGGCAACTACCTAGGCCGCTAGGCTGAAAGGGAACTACAAACATGTCGATTATAAAACTTTCTTTTCCTAGTTTCCAGTTAAATAAATTTATAAAATTATAAATTCCATAAATGAAAAAAATATTAGAGTAGTATTTAAAGAATTAACTAGGTATCTTTTCGCTTCATCGTTCTATTAGTTTTATAAAACCGAACATTTGTTTCAATACTATTGTGTACAAATATGGGTGTCTGGCAGTCTGGTGTCATAATAGATAAATTAAAACGAATAAAGATTCACAAAATTAATAAAATATGAACTTCAGATAAATCCTTAATATATTAAAACTCTGTTGAAATATGAAACTAAATTGATCATCTTATTGAAACAGGGGACTCATAATATTCACTGTTTAGCGTCACAAAATGCTTAAATCCGTTACTGAGAAAGTGATCCTTCTGTAATGTTTTGCTATATTACTTTCTAAAGATATATTTTTATAAAGAAACAGTTAGTTATTAATTCGTTAATTAATTAAGTTATTTTATTCCTTAATTGAGTTATTTATCCACTTTAACTTTAACCATTACAAAACTAGAACACATGAAAAATGTGGGTTTTTTTTTAATTATAATTCATTTATATCAATATTCATGTTGTATCCTTAGTAATTTTTAGTGTGTGTTATTTAATTCAATTTATCATTATTATTTTTCGGCATAACATAAAATTTAAAACTATTTCAGTTAAATCTTTATAATCTGAAAGTGGCGACTTTCAAAGAAGTCTTTGTTAAAATATTAGTCTAGGAAAATTTTAAATTGCCTAAATTAAATTTTTAAAAAAGTAGAACTAACTTGATTTAACCCTTTATTTACTGAATTATTTTACCATTCAATTTTTCGAATTTATTTTGAACCATTAGTTAAGTTTTTGTACAGAATAAACCCAGGAAGAAGAAAAAACTTTTTTAATTAATTAAAATAATTAAACTAATAATAAAAAAATTTTAATGTTATTTTTAATTGATATTTCTTGCTTTCTATTAGAAATACGTTTTTCGTGTTCTTTCAAATGCTGTTAGAAAAAATAGTCACATTGTGAAGGCATCAGCCCGGATTTAAACGGTAATTTAAAGTACCATCGGTAAGTAAAGGATTAAAAGTCTTCGTTAAAAACAATTTAAAAACTTTTAATTAAATATCCCTTAAATTATCATTAAATAATGCTCCACTTTCTTCATTTATATCTCAACCTTCTGGACATTGCAAATTCTGATTTCTGACAAGTTCATGAGGAGGCAGAAGATATTTTCCTCTTTCTTAAAAAGAAAAAAGACGGGAGTATTAGTCGCTGAAAAGTTCCAATGACGACTTTTTATACCCATCTTAAAGCCTCAAATGTGATCTAACCATGAAAAGGCAAATAAATTTTTAAACCAATAAGCACTCTTCTTTTGACACGAGTGACTCAGAACCTATACATCTGGTCAAATGGCATCGCGAACTTTACATAACCTGTCCCACCTCTTGACGCCAAAATCAATATGCAAATAGAGCCTCCCTCAGTCACTACAACAAATTGCAGATAAAGCCGAGCGAAACGCGATTATGATAGCACGATGCCTCTCGGAAACGCCCTCACAACTCACGACAGAAATACTTTTAGAACTAAATTGAAAATCAATGTCAGAGGACAGCACTAATTGAAATGTTGTTGATGTACCTTACGAGTAAGGGGTGTGCCCACTCTCATCCACAATGTCGTAAAAATCGTATCTATTGCAATTTCTTCTAATTTTTTGGCGACATTTTTTTTTTTTTTTCAATAGAAAGAAGGAGATATTGATACAAGATAATTATATTTCAACAGAAGGTATGGAACCAACGTGAAGTAAAATGTCATCAACTATCAATCAATGGGAAGAAAATGAAGGGTTTTTGAGTTGTGGACAACCCAACAATTCAATTTCTGCGCCAATCGTTTAACAATTATGTGAAAGATTGTTATTGTTCCCTTGTTTGTTTAGCATAGTAGGAGACCCCCTTTTTTTAATGCTCACGAAATAATAAAAGCCCTACTTAGTGTAAAGTTTTTCGATGTTCATAATGTTCTTTGGTAAGATCTATTTATATTTAATTAAAACTCCGCACGCTATTACATGCTTTTGGTAATTGAGGCAATGGGTTGTAACTGGCATTATGTATCCTGAACAAAATAGATTCATATATTAATGTTTATCTGCTTAAATCTTAATGCCATTCCCTGACTACCAAATCCATAAATGTGTTTTATGAGTGAAAGCATAATACATAAATTATTTGTTGAAGAATGATGTATCATTTAATATATATATCTATTAATTTATAGAAACTTATTAAATTGAAAATATAACTTGAAGAAAAACGTTTAATTATAATACAGTGAAATATTATTTCTTTTAAACGTCATTCCGCATTTATTAATTTATATATTAACCGTATCAATTTATAATTGACATCAATTGTTAATTTCTGATGAGATGAACAAAATAGATTCATATATAAATATTTTTCTGCTTAAATCTTAATGACATTCCCTGACTACCAAATCCATAAATGTGTTTTATGAGTGAAAGCATAATACATAAATTATTTGTTGAAGAATGATGTATCATTTAATATATTTATCTGTTAATTTATAGAAACTTATTAAATTGAAAATATATCTTGAAAAAAAAAACGTTTAATTATAATACAGTGAAATATTATTTCTTTTAAACGTCATTCCGCATTTATTAATTTATATATTAACCATATCAATTTATAATTGACATCAATTGTTAATTTCTGATGAGATGAACAAAAAAAAAAAAAAAACATTTCTTAAAGTAATTTTATGAAAATTTTTCAATAAGTTTTGATTATTGTTTATTATAGATTATTGTTTTCCTTTAACTTAAGTTTAATAAATTGATAAAAACACACTTTTCCAAAATTTTTACTATTCCAAAATTCATTGTAACTATTCTGAATTGAAGGTAGATTCAGAAATCCAATTAATGTATTCATCCATAAAAATATCTAAAAATGTAAATCTGTTTTGAAAACGGAAATTCGATTTATACTATGTATTCAAGCCTAATCTACGGAAAATGTTAATATTAATCATGAAGCTAATTTATTCGTTTATTTGTCCCTTTCATGCCTATATTCACAGTATATTATTTACCATTATGTATTGTTAGAATTTGATGTGTTGCAATTTATTAATTTATTCAAAGTTGTAATTTTTTTCAGAATGGAATTTATGAAATTCTATCATAAAATTATATTTTAAGTTTTAAAAAAATTAATATTACTAATATACAAAATAATTACTCTGAAATGATTAAATCTAAAAATCTCAAATTCATCTAATAAAATTTTACTGGATAAAAGCGATAATATCCATTAACAAAAGCAGAAATAAGAAGAATTATAATAAATGGTAACTAGGTTAAAGAAGATATAATAACTAACTGATTGATGAATTAAAAAAACATTAAAATCTCTTTCTGTTCAATTATTAAATTTTAAAAATTCAAATAGCCATCCGGTAAATTAGAATCAAAATTATGCTATAAAGAAGGCCAAATAGAAGAAATATTGATGAATGGTAAATTTAATTTACTGAATTGAATCGATAATATCCATTAACAAGAAACAGAAATGATTAGAATTACATTAAATAGTAACTAGGTGAAAGAAGATATATATAATTAACCGATTGATGAATTAAAATCTCTTTCTGTTCAATTATTAAATTTTAAAAATTCAAATAGCCATCCGGTAAATTAGAATCAAAATTATGCTATAAAGAAGGCCATATAGAAGAAATATTGATGAATGGTAAATTTAATTTACTGAATTGAATCGATAATATCCATTAACAAGAAACAGAAATGATTAGAATTACATTAAATAGTAACTAGGTGAAAGAAGATATATATAATTAACCGATTGATGAATTAAAATCTCTTTCTGTTCAATTATTAAATTTTAAAAATTCAAATAGCCATCCGGTAAATTAGAATCAAAATTATGCTATAAAGAAGGCCATATAGAAGAAATATTGATGAATGGTAAATTTAATTTACTGAATTGAATCGATAATATCCATTAACAAGAAACAGAAATGATTAGAATTACATTAAATAGTAACTAGGTGAAAGAAGATATATATAATTAACCGATTGATGAATTAAAATCTCTTTCTGTTCAATTATTAAATTTAAAAATTCAAATAGCCATCCGGTAAATTAGAATCAAAATTATGCTATCAAGGAGGCCAAATAGAAGAAATATTCTAGAAAGATCATTTTATTTAAAAACTGAAATTAAATTTAAATTATCTCTGTACAGAACACTGAAATAAAAGATTAAAAAAATCTTAGTGACTGTAAGAGGTTCATATCGTTATTATGCATTCTAAATAGGGTTAAACAAATGACGCGAGAAAAAAGGTATTATCAAAAAAACACTACTAGTCTGACCAAAATGACAATTTTTATTTACATTTGAACTTTTAACGTAATACGTATTATTATTAAACCAGTATTAATGCGGTTCCGACGATTTATTACGATCAATTGCATTTCTATACCAACTGCAACACCTAATTGATAAGCATGGCGATTATGATTGAATTATCATAGCGCGATGATATTTTTATTAGGCATCATTCATGTTCCTTCCGCTATCTTTCACTATTGGTACTTTTCTAGCTTATCCATTCGTTTCTTAATGCCTTGCTATACATCTATATAAATACTACCGAGATTTTATGTTCTTATGTATAATGTCTCCGCCTTCTTTTGTTATGTTTTCTTCTCTTTTTTTTATATTTGAATTCGGATTATCCAATATTTAAAAAATGGTACCAACAGAACTTAAGACTTGATCGTAAAATAAATTTATTAAAAGACTTATAAATTTTTTTCTGCTTGTTCCTATGACTACATAATTTTGTTTTTGACATACTAACTATCAATATATATATATTAACTTTGTAATGTAATCTACAGAATTATACTGTTACCTAAATGCAACTCGTCGTAAAAAAAATTCATTAAAAGTTTTATAATTTTTTCTCTGTCTGTTCCTATGACTACATATTTTTGTTTTTGATACAATGATTATCAATATTTTTTTAACTTTGTAATGTAATCTGCAAAATTATACTGTTAAATGCAACTATTTGCCACTTGGGTGAAATGCTGTCATGTAGTGAAAGTGGTCTTTATTCTATTATAGAATTGGAATGATAATCGTAAGATAAAAATTTCGTTGTCAAATAAATAATTACTTTGATAAAAACTTCGTTATCTTTGGCATTTCTACAAACAAAAAATAATTATTATTTAGTTAATTACCAAAGTAATATGTTGTTGAGATGATGTTGATGCATATATTCAACGTAGCTTTCAGATTTTTTTTTAAATACAGCCAGTCACTCCGTTAGCACGGAGTGACTGGCCGTATAAATAGGGATTATTATGACTGGCTGTTATGCATATTAACTATCCAACTTCTGCATAAGAAAACAACAGCCAACAAAAGTACAAAGAATCTTCAAACTGTTAGTAAAAGGCTAGAAATCTTTTCCATCGTTTTTTTTTTTTTTTAATATTTTTTTAATTTCTAGATGTTGTAATATTGTGTTAAAATTACTATCTATAATGAATTTTCCTTTAATTTCTTTGAGTTTGATACATTTTGTAATACAGTACAGAATCGACCCCATATCCCTACGGAGCTTTCAGATTAAAAGGATTTTAATTGAAATATCAGAAAAATTAAATGTTGGGATCAGGACTGATTAGGCTTTTTATCTTTAAAAAGCTTAGTATACTAATCGATAGTATAAATATTTTTATTAAAACATCTTTTTTTCATTCTACATTAAAAATATTATAATAATCATTAATCTATATTATTAATATTTTAATAGTAAAAATATTATATATAACCCTTTCATACTCAAATAGTAATCTTTTCGCATTAAAGATCTGTAACAAAATTAATAATAAATCATTCTTTTTGCTTTCTTGACTTACATATTTATGTAGTCTGAGGAAATTTATTTAAAAAAAAAACACAGAGATATTAATCTTTTTGTATTCAGTTTTTACAGAGATAAATTCTGGGTGGAAACTTTATGACAGGACTTAAGTGTGAATCATTCAACTTCTTGGTAAGCTATTTTGCCATCATCTACAGCTTTCGTCTGAAATTAGACATTTATGACAGATGGGCCATAAAATGTCCGCTCGTCGGTGTTAAATCTATCACTCTCTATAAAAGATTCCAAAATATTTATCTTTGCATTTAGTGACGCGTTTCTCCACGAACTTAGTCCATGACTACTGTAAATAATAAAAAACAGCTGATAACACATGTCTTTTATCCGTATTTAGTAATTTTTTTGTATTTTTTTATTGCTAAGAATATTTCTTACTTTCAGTAGAGCGTTAAATTTTCCGAGACTTTTATCTCATATCATCTCATATTTAATTGTCAGTATTTGCTGCTGACAATTGATTTTAACTTGAGATTAAATATTATAATCAAGCTTATAAAATGTAGGTTTTTTTTTTATTTTAAGTATATGTTTTGAATTTAAATGAACTTCAAGAAAATCTTGAATATATCTTGCTTGCAATATTATTTTCAGCGTTGAGTAAAAATTTTGAGAAATATTTTTCTCATACTATTTTTTTCAATAGGAAAATTTACTGTTGATAATAAAGTTTAATTTGAAGTTAAATATTATAAACAAATTTACAGAATATAACTTTTTGCTTTTGAAAGACATGTTGTGAATTTATTATTAGTTTCAATACAACCATTTAGAGATACCTTGCGTCCAGACAATATTACTTTCATTAAAAAAAAAAAAAAAGATAGATCAATACAATGTAGCTTAATACAACTTTCTGAATCTTCAACAAATACTGGATTGTATATTTCAATATGAAGCTCAAGATCAATATATGTAGATCAATACAACTTTCTGAATCTTCAACAAATACTGGATTGTATATTTCAATATGAAGCTCAAGATCAATATATGTAGATCAATACAACAATTCAACAGTACAATTTAGATCAATACAATAATTCGGACATACCTTGCTTCCAGACAATATTACTTTCAGTATCGCGTGAATTTTCTGAGAGGTCTTTTATCTCATATAATCTAAAATTTAACAAGCTGCTGAAAATTTTTTAAATATACTTTTAGAGTTATAATTAAGGCTCGTGGAATAAGGTTTCCTTTCAAGGTAAGTGGCTTAAGATATTTTTGGCTAAAGTATTGGATATTTTTTATTAAGTATTCTTAATTTCTGAATAATTTTTCATTAAATTATTTCAATTTTGTTTCTGTATTCATTGGAAATTATTAGCTGAATTACCACAAAAATATTTATTTTGAAGTTTTTCAATTTTGTTTCTGTATTCATTGGAAATTATTAGCTGAATTACCACAAAAATATTTATTTTGAAGTTTTGTTAAATTTGTTTCTTCAGTTCTGTACAGCGGTAACTAGCTCAAAGAAATAATAATAATAATAAAAAAAAAACAATCAATTAATCACGTTGAAAATGTTTTTTGCAGTTTCTACTATTATTTATATTTTAATTTATCAGATTTCAGAAATATATTAATGCCATTATAATTTAAATTGAATCTTGAAATGAAAAAATCATTAATCATGTAATCGATTAATACAACTTGAAATGGAATCATGAATTAATGAAATTGAAGGATTTCTTTTTATAATAATAATGATGATTTGTTATACCTACATTTATCTGATTTCAAAAATTTACTAAACCGTTATATTTTAAATTGAATCGTGAAACGAAATCATTAATTATGTAATCAATTAATACATCCTGAAACGGAATCATCAATTAATCACGTTAAAGTTTTCCTTTTTATAAAAATAATGATAATTTGTTATACCTACATTTATCTGACTTCAAAATTTTACTGAACCGTTAAAATTAAAACTGAATCTTGAAACGATTGATTAATTTATTGTAAGTGTTTTGTAATAATAATCACAATTTGTTAAATATCGAATTATCAGATTTCCAAAATTTATTAAATCTATTACAATTGAAATTGAATATTAAAGTGAAATTATTTATTATATAATCAATTAATATGTAATGAAACAAAATTATCGATAAATCATATTGAAAGTTTTTAATAATTATTATAATTGCTACGTCTCTATTTATTCGGTTTCAAACATATAATGAAGTCATTATAATTTAAATTAAATCAACCTAATATCATTAAAGCAATCATTAGTCACTTGGCGAGTTCACTTTTTGCACAACACCTGCTATAAATTGACTTCAATCGCAACATTCATTGCTTTTAAATGACTTAAATTATCCGGAAATATAAGCTAATTTGCGATCTGAACTTCATTAAAATATTTTATAGATTAGAACATTTATAATTTAAGGCTTGGAATCACGTAAAAAGTTTTTGCTTGAAATAATTTTTATTTTTAATATCTATTTTTAAACAGACAAATCTGAAAAGGAAAAAAAACACACGCTTAAAAGCATTATTTTGGGAAGTTAAAAGCTTTCTTTTTTTAATTCTTTTATTTAAATTTATTATCATTTAATTCCGTCTGCATAACTTTTTATTCTATTTTATACACAGAAACTTTAAAATTAAATCAGATCTTATTGCACGTGTTATTTTGTGTGTTAAACTCAATTTAGACATCTATAATTGTGAAAAGCACCATTTATCTTCTTCATCCTATGTGTTTCGATTTAGCGATATATAACAGCTTTCAAAGTTCTTATAAAATAATTAATTCGTTTTGTGGTATATCCATATCAGGTGAATCGTAATCAACATCATTATCCCAATAAAATCATTGCAACAATGATATATAAGTAATAGCTGAGTTTATTAAAAATATCGTAAAATAATAAAAAATAAAACAAAATAAAATTATCCCAAATACAAAAACATTATATTAAAGATTATGGTACATTCATGAATAAGGAATAAATTAGTATACAAATGGGGGAAAAAAAAGAAAAGAAACACAAAAATCCGGCTTATAGACTTTATCAAAAGATCACCTTCACGCGGGGATTCAAACCAGGGATTTTTTTTTTTTCTGTAAGGGGGCTGATCCCTTAAAAATCTCAAAATATTGAGTTTCGAAGGAACAAGTATTAATATACACAGTATAAAAGCGATAAAAATACAAATAGTTAAAAAATTAAAATAAAGGAAATTTAATTACAAAATTTGTAAAAAAAAATTAAAACATGAAAATAAAAAAAGGGAGAATTTGAATTTATTTTGTGCTTATATAAATAAAAGTTTGAATCTCCTAAAAGTTGAAATTTTGCAGTTTCTGCATTTAATTCTTGTTCTTATTATTATTTGGAACATTTGGCATTTTAATTTGACACACTTGGATATAAAACATCTATTAGAATTCTGAATGGTGACTTTAGGACAAAATTTAAGACCAAAAAAAAAAAAAGCTTTACAACAATTGTGTTAAGTTTTGAAGTTAGAAAAACATTGAAAGAAAAATTTTCTCGTCACATAAATTTCCAATTAAATATTTTCAAAAAAAAAATCGTGCATAAAATGAGCTTACCCTTTCTAATGAATAGTAAAGGTATTCCTATTTATAAACTTAAGGAAATAGTCTCCCTAAAATATTCCCACATATAATCTTATTAAGGTTTTGTTCCTTCTCCCACTGACCGTGCGTACTTTGCATACATTGGCGAACAATAAATATGAAATATTGAACATTAACTTCAATCTAACATTTTTATAGAATCCCCATGTGGTCTTTGGCGATTTTAGGGCGATTTATCCTTTGGCATGTGGTCGATACAAGTAGCCAAAAAACTAATTTATAGTTTGAACTTCTTTTTTTCCCAGACTTATTGAAACGAAAATTCGACATGGTATTTCAATTGTAGTCGCTAAACTTCAAACCAAATTTGATTTATTTACATTTTTTTACAATGCGCTGCGTTTTTATTTTGTTGTGCATTATCACTGCGTTTTTTTAGTTATTGCGTTTATTTGCGAAAGTACCAACCGAAAGTACCGCTGCGTTTTCATTTTGTTGCGTATTATCACTGCGTTTTTTAGTTATTGCGTTTTTTTGCAAAAATACCAACCACATAGGTACTATAGATCGGTTAACGAATTTGATTTAAACTTTGATTGAAATCTTTTTTATAGATGCTAAACTTGTGTACCAAATATTATCTAGCTCTTTACGCTTTGTAGTTATTGTGTTCATTTGTACTCGGACAGCCAGACAAACAGACATGTTCTGAATAGATTTCCTTCATACTTTGATGGAAATCTGCCAATTTGGTATAAATATTTATATATAATATTTATATATAAATATTTGGTATAAATATTATATAACCAAATTTCATCTGTTCAGCTTAAAGCGTTAAAGAGTTACCATGTTCACAGACAGAAGACATAATACCAAAATGCCCCCCCCCTGGATTCAGTGATTTCTGAAATATGATCTCGAGTTCGAATTTTTAAATGAAGGAGAAAAAAAGAATAAGGATTTTAACTCTGATTTGGCGCAGCATAGTCAAAAGCATGCCTCTTGCGCCAGAAAAAAATCCAAACAATCCAAGCTAATTTTCAGAAGGTGACAATATTGTCTCTTTGTGTACTTCGTATATCAGAAAATAAAAAGACAAAGAGAGATATAGAGTGAAAGAATAAAACTAAAACCTTACATCAAGCGTGTACCGCTGACTAACTTGCATACTTCCGACAAAACCCATTTTTCAAAAAAAAAAAAAAAAAACCAGCCAAAATGCTTTTAAATTCATTGTGTGGAATACATCACTCATCCAGTATAATCATAAATAAACGCCTGCTACGTACGTGTCATCGAGCATGTATATACTATTATCAGATCCTTTTAATTGGACCAGTTCTTCACCCCTTTCATAGACTCGGCGGATATCCTTTAATTATATAAATAAAACTTCACTCGCGGTTTTGGGCCCTAATTGGCAGCATTTTCGCAACCATACCTCTCGCTATCTGGTCTTCCTTTTACTGCTATGGTGACCTCAGACAAACGATACACTACCAGATGACATTTCTTTAAAAGGCAATAGCTATGGGAGCGGAGATTTTTTTTTATATATATTTATTAACAATGATTTTTTTTTTTTTTGTATGGCGATTTTGTATGTTTTGACAACAAAAGTGCGATTTTGAGGTAACGTAGCATCAATAGAACCTTTTTTATTAAATTAAAATAATTAATGAATAGTGTTTTTAAACAGCATGCAGGCATGTGCTAGTTCTAAGTAAATTGACATTTCAGCTATTTTTGTATGGTATTGTATAAGAATTTTAATTATTTTCAGAAGGGGAATTATGGGAATTTTCTTTCTTATGATATTCAATGTCGATTAAATTTTGATTTTTCTTATTGCTTTCATCGCTGCAAACTTTTATGATTTATATTTTCTCCTCCATATTTTTCGATGCTAATTTTTACTACAATAATGATAATTAAAAAAAAATCTTATCTCTTTAAAAAAAATTTTGTTTTTATCATTTATTACTTTTAAGTTTAGAATACAATCTATAATTTATCACAAAGAATAATTTTTACTTTCTCGTGCACGAAATATAGAGTAAGTATTATAATCATTAAAAAATTCGAATTCGATGTTTTGTCGAACAAGTTTCAAATCTCCTTGAGTTCGAAAAACACATTTTTGGCATTTTGTCTGTCTCTCTGCGAACCCACGACCTCAAATACGCTCTGAGCTAGACAGATGAAATTCCGTATATGGACTTAAGATCCATAGATATCTATCATATTTTGAACGAAATTCATCCTGAGAAAGTCAAGCTGTTCAAATACAAGTTAATTCAATAAATTCAAAATATAAAGAGCTAGCTAAATAAAATTTGGCACACAGGCTTAACATTTAAAATGTAGATTCTTATTATTATTTGAATCAAATCTGTTAAAGTATTGCTCGTCTGTCGTCTGTACTTTCACAAGCATTTAAACATAACAACTCATAAACGTAAAGACTTGAATCAATTAATCTATTATGTTATCTTGTGACAGCAACTGTAATTCCCTACTTGTTGTAAAAAAGTGTCCAAAATATGCATTCGTCAGATAAATTCAGTAAAAATACTGGATTCAGATCAAAAATCAGTATTTTGTAACTATTGTCTGCCAATTTCATGCAAGGCATTCGCGGCTGTATTTAAGGTTCACGATTTTTTGCGGGCAGAGCAGAGGGATATGAATTTAATTGGAGAATACATCAGAAACTTTCCGGAAGACCACTTGTTTTATCTTGTGATCTATTGTTCTCAAATTTAATTTAACTTTTTTGTAGACGTTCCCACGAATTTTCTTCAGTTTGTGCTATAAAATTGTTGATGTTTTAAATTGGGCAACAAAATTTAAATAAAGTGTTAAAAAAAAGATTTCCACGGCTGCTCATTTTGAATATTTTTATTTCCAGAAGGTATTTCGCATACTAAAATATTTTTATTGGAAATTTTTGAAATGACACTGTTAATTAATGTTCTTCAAACGATCATAAATCTAAAAAAATAAAAAAAATATTTTATTAGTTTTTAGTTTTTTTTTTTTTTTTCTTTCAAAAATGGATAAAATAATGATATAGTTTTCTAATAATTTTGATTTCGCCAAGTAACTTAACTGTATCTTCAAGCCATTGCACACTAGCAGTATATGAAAGATTCAAATGAAACTGAATGCAAGAGAGAGAGAGAGAAAAAAAAAACGGTCTCCACAATAATTTATTTTATCTTGTAGCATTCTAAAAACATTAAATGGAAAATACATAGAAAATCAATTTCATATTTAATAATGTATTATTCTCTGGGAAAGTTGCTTTTATAATGCACATTCACCTCCTTTTTTTTAAAAAAAAAACTTTTAAAAGCTATCAGAAAATGAAATAGCTATTACAAAATATGGAATCTAATTAACCTTTGCCTTATTGGGCAATATATATTCTAAACTAGCTGGGTTTCCCCCCCCCCCTTCCTTTCTAAAGCTAGGTCTAGTTGTTGCTTCTCTATTCTCATAACCAATATTTTAAGGTTTTTTTTTTGTTTTTTTTTTTTTTTTTATCATTATGGAGATAGTTTTACTTCTCTGTCCTTTTCTATTATTCCACACGTAATGATCAAATTTGTAGCGGTGTATGTGGGGAATAGGTAACAATACTAATGGTCGGAAAATACACCCTTATAGGTCACATATTTTTCTAGTAATAGTATCTTAAAATATTTTTGGAAATGGGATTATTTTAAGTATAGCAATTCTTTGAACTAATTAGAAAATATTAATTTAATTTGCTAATTAATGTGCTTAGTTACTTATAAATTAACAAATCAAGATATTTCATTATGGAATAAGATTCAAAACTGAAAATATTTGTTTTTTTTTTTTATCGAAATATTTGGTGAAAATTTAAGTCTTCCTAAATAATTGCGTAGTAAAATTGCTGAATTTGGTCATAAATATATTTTGAACAATCTAAGAAAGGGTTAATGTCCACTTGTTTCAAAACAGAAAAGGCATTCAAATACCCGCAGTCTAAAAGCAATGAATAAAAACGTGCTGTTCTCAATATTTATAAAAGCATAATTATAAAAAGAACCGTTTCGGAATTCAAGAGCAAAGATTTAAATTTAAAACATTTTTCTTTGGAGATTTATCCACTTCGTAGAGGGGAAAATGAGGTTTCAGTTTGTTAATTAATGTTCTTTTAGAATTCTGAAACATTTTTCAAACTATTTTTTTTAATTATTTGATTGATTTGATCCGTTATTAAGAGGAGATGTTGATTCGTCTCTTTTGACAATTCATATAGTAAATTTTATTTTTAAAAAACTGAGAATCAAACTAAACTAATGTTTTGAATTTTGTAAAAATATTAATAAGAGTGCTTAAATATTTTATGTATTTAAATAAACTATAAATATCGTATTTTCATTACTAAGGAAATTATTTTCAAGCATAGGACACAAAAATCCAGGCTAGAATAACATAAAATTTGGCGATTATTATTATTATTTATTTATAAAAATATTGGATTTTAAAATATTTAGTTATAATACTTAAAATATATGAAGAATCTAAGTCCTATGCTTTTGTAGTATTTTATGATCAATTTGTTATATAAAAGACGATAAGATCATCAAGATTTTCTGACATGTAAATACATTTTACTGGTACGAGGAAAACAAATTATTTAAAATTAATTCACTTAAGAAAAATGTATATATTTTAATTGGATTTTACATCCTGACAAATTTAACGAAGCAATCTCATTCCTAAATACTAGTCCAATTTTACATCTAACAACTAAAAAATTGATTCTTTGCTTTTCATTTCAAAATTTCATTCACAGAGAACAATTGAATGATGAAGTGAAAAATCGATAAATTTTGTCCGAAATTACAGATGAAATATTCACCTTGTTATAAGGTATCGGAGCCACAACCATATATCAAAATTAAGAACAATTACCGTGTGAATTCAAGGTTTAAGTGCTCTCTATCAGATGCCAATAAAGCAGTTGATTACAGTGTAATTATTTCGTAATCAGCAGATTTTTCACATGCTATCTTCGGTTGCATCTCTTGACCTGAAGCATCTATACATGAATGATTGATCATTATCTGTATCCCTCACTCTTCAACCAGATGCTCATTTCCTTTCGAACGGAAATTTCACTTCCTCTTTTCTTCCATGTGTTTTCCCTTTCACGAAAAACTGCGTAAATGTAGATATTTAGCTATGCGATTCATTTCTGGTGAGCATTTATAGTGACGTAGCAGAATTTAAAATTTCCCGCGATAAACCACGATTTGGAATGTGAATGTAATTGGTGATTAATTTTTCGCATTCTACAGTTCCCTAACTAAATTTCCCTTTCAATAATATTTCGTCTTGCCTTTACGCTCGCCACTGTTACCTAGTCCAGTTCCTGAGCATTAATGCTCTCTCTCCTCGGCATACTATAAAAACATTACTGGTTACTTTTTTAGGTAGATTCCTATAGAAAGAATACCTATTGCAATGGTTCTCATGACAAGATTTCGGGAAAAATTCTCAAACCATGGTCCCTAGAAGTAAACGTATGTATTTGTGTCTGTGTGCGTGCGTACGCGCGCGCGTGAACTCGTATAACCCTTTGCCCATTTTATCTTGCGAAAAAAGATAATTAGGGTAATTTTGTTTGGATTTTAACTGGTTTGGAATATGTTGTTGGAAATGAAAAAACACAGATCAAGTTCGCAAATTGCCCATTTAGCTCAAAAGGGGGTGGAAATAGTAGGGGGGGGGTGAAATTTTCATTTCGCTATAAATTTCTTAATATTGAAGATATAAAAATAAATCCAATTAGCCAAGTCAACGCCTCATTAGGACGAACAACTGTATTTAAAATTTTTCGATAACTGCAATATCTTTGAAGTTAGGGACTGAAAAGTGATTTTCCCGCTCTAATTTTGATTGCTTCTAACATCAAAAATTTATGTTGCCAGATAGTAAGTCAGATGTAAAGGAATCTACCTTTCTATGCCAAAAGGTAGGGTTTTTTTTTTTTTTTTTTTTTTGTAAATGCAAACGATTTAAAAGGTGAATGTAAATTTGAAATTCCATAGTAGATTTTTTTTATAGATTAGAGATATGTTTTCTCAGTTATGAAACTTCCTAAACGAAAATACGACTTCTTGGGTATTTAATGCATTTTTGTTGAGTATTTGTAGCAAAGTTAAAAAGTATCGGAGATTCAGTTAAACTTTTTTTCCTTTATTAAATTTTTTATTTTAGACTTGATCCGTTTGAGAGCTTTGTTGCAAGGTAATATATTCCATCAAAAAATGTCTCATTTTTAAAAAAATTTGAATATATTAGATATCAAATAGTACTGTTTATTTTAAAGCTCTTTTCTACAACTTTTGTATTAAAAATATTTTAAATTATTTATTTATTGAATTCCTTTATATTTTAAATTATAAATTATCTTTACTAACAATTGTTCTCGTTTCTTTTTAAAGAAACCTTTCTAGTTATCTTTTAATTAACTGTTATTTATGAAAAAAATTAATATTAAAAATAAACTTTACTTCCATTTTTTGCTAAGCTCATTTTTGAATTAATCAAATTTTTATGCAGTGCCTATCAATTTAGAATCAGCTGAGTTCCACTGTTCAAATAAAAAAAAATATCCAATCGATTTCATATGTGCATTAACATCATTTTGATATTGTTATGAATTATTCATTTTCCCCTACCTTATTTACATAACACGATAAAAGTTGTTGTAATGCAAAAAGAAACAAATAAAATGCATCCCCTCTTTTTTCCCCCTGATGAAGATTACATTTCTGTCGTCCAAGTATTTAACTAGCTCCCCAACACTTCATATTTGATTGATACACGCTTAAGAAATTCATCTATAACACGCTTCTTCCTTAATAATCAGTTTTAATAAGTGCAACCCAAGTATTCACTGTTTCTCAGAAGATAATCATCAGTAGGTCGATAATTCTTGTGCCATAATTTACTACCCACTTCATTGTCGAAGCGAAAGGGGGAGGGGGACGACTGCTTAAGAAGCCTAGCTGGTGTCATACAACTTTGATGCCATACAATCTCATTCAGAGATCTCTGAGAAACGTGATCTTCCCCTTGTGGTAACACGGGGGTGCGGTTGCTGACAACACTTGCTACTGACTCCACCCTGCTAGGCAGCGATTATTATCAGTGGCAGTACTACTACAGATAGGTAGATATTCGTCTGGGATAATGCCGGGGACTGTCAGACACACGCACGGTTTCGGGTCGGAATGAATGTCCAAGAATCGCGGGAAGAATAAAATCGATCGACCTCTTGGTCATGCTCTTCGATTGCCCGGGCAACGGAAGGGTCAAGCATCGCCCTGGGATTGGATGCGAGTTGGGATTTGTTGGGTGGATCCTCCGCCATTGACAATGATTCCCAGTTTAATTAATTACTGAAGAACTCGGCAAACGTATCGCTTTGTTTGAGATGATTCATTCTAAAAAGGTAAAAGAGAGATAAAGAAGTTCTTTTTCTTTCTTTCCTATCCAAAACAACTTTTTTTTTTTTTCATCTGTAACTGGAAGAATAAAATTAAATATGGACAATCACTACTTAAAATCCACCATGGGAAAAATATGGATGTATCATTGCTTCCTATTAAATGTCCTTTCATATTAGGTTATTTGAATGTAATTGATAAGCAAAGTAATCCAAATTAAACATGCGATTTTAGATACTTTCTGTGTCAAAATTATAGGTAAATTTTGTACATGTACTTTCTTGAGTATACCGTTTCGATTTCAAAGGGGGGGGGTATGTTCCTATTTTGACGGCTAGGGGAAAATGGCTGTACTGAGAAGACAAATTGTGAAGTCACCAGCAATATTTTTCTTTCTTTTAAGATAAAATGTAAAACTATTAAACTGAAATATTGACGACTACTATCATGTGCATTGGTTATAGCCCGCTCAACAAATTCAATCTCAATTTTTTCATTTTCCTACATTGCATTTGGTTTTTTACTACAACTTTTTTTCTTCTTCAAGACATAAAATCATCATCCCAAAGTTTGTAATAGTAGATACTGAAGTCATGCGTTTTACTTATCGAAATGTAGTAAGCGTACCAGAAGTTTTGTGATTATTCTCATAAACGCTCATCTGCTTAAACTGGTAAACGCTCATCTGCTTTTCTCTAAAATCTTAGTTTCATAAAAAGAAAGAGATTAATTCATGTACTAATTTATATTGAAGAAGTTAAAATACTATAACTTTTCTATAAACTATAGCATCGTAGCAAATACTATAATTTTTCTATAAACTATAGCATCGTAGCACCGTTTTTTTTCCCTCCCCCCCCCCTTTTTTTTTTCTCCATTGATTGCACTGTTTTTTCTTTCTTCTTTTTATCATTCTAATTCTAAAATTGAAAATGTATTCTCTGGAAAGTATGCATACAGAATCGGATAGTGATCTAGGTAGTTATTATCGCGCAGGAAGTGCCTGAATAATTCTTGTTTAGTTTGATTAGACTTATATGAATAAGATTTAATTTTAACTGTCAACGATCGATATTCTTTGTTATTATTCTTTTTAAAATGGTATTTAATACCATATTTATACCATGGTATTTATGGTATTTAATATGGTATAATACAGTAATGGTATTTAATACCTTTTTCTGGATGTACAATTCTTTCTCCTATGTCAACTAGAGCTTAAAATTTAATGATCTGAATGTTCCAATTATTAATCAAAATACCAGGTTCTACTGCTTATGTGTTTCGATTGTCAAAAAAGTTCAATCAAAACTATTTAACATCTTTTTTTTTTTTTTGCATTAAATAATAATAAAATTGTGTGAAAGGCAGAAATCATTATATGAATTTATGTGTAATAAAAATGGAAAAAAAAATGACATGATTTTTTTTTAATACACACAATGGAAAATTTTCCTCATTTTTTTTATATATATAATTTTAAATCAATTTCTAAATTACACGAAATTTTGTATGATTCTTAGAATTATTGGACATGAATTCGTGGTCCTTGTTATATCTTAATGATTTAAACCTCTTTCTAAGTAAACAATTACAATCATATTATAGTACATTTAAATTAATTTCTTACATAATTTTATATACTTTAATGTTATGAGCTGAAAGGAAAATTTCACATATTTAAAATAATGTAAAGGCAGATTTTTTTATAATTAGTTTCCCAATTAGATCTTACTTTAAAAAGAAATCTTCTTTCTTTTGTATAATATGTGTTTATTTTGCTTTTCATATCAAAAAAAATATTTACTTATGAAGAAATTTAGTTAAGACGTATAACGAGTTTAGTTATAAGTAGATATTTTATTTTTCACATTTAAGCATTATTAACAGTTTTCTCTATGTGTGTTCTATATGTTTTTTCTCTCTCTCTTTTATTTTTCTAAATCGTAATCCTTTTGGTTGTGTGTGTGTGTACATAGAGAGAGAGAGACCTGTATTTGGTGTTCAAGACAAAGTGTGTTGTTTGTGTACAAGACATTGCTATTTAGTATCTTTTAGGCTGACGATCTATCTATTCAGAAGTAGTCTATCTAGTAGAAGTAGAAATCTATTCAGATCTTCTAATCTATTCAGAAGTAGTAAATCTTTCCAACATTGATTAAACTAACTAACTAACTAAACTAACTAAATATTAAAATATTGTCTTTCTTATTTTTACCAGAATTCTAAATTTTAAATAACCACTTACGCAATTGGCTAAATAAACTTGTTGAAAGATGCTTTTTTCTCTCCCCCCCCCTTTAAGTCCTTGTAGGAATTTCTATGGGAACAAAACATTTAACCTGGGAAAGTGTGCATAAAAGGAAAACTATATTCTACTACGAAAGCTATTTTGATGCAAAACTTACTTTCATTCATTTAAGAAAAAAAAAAAAAAAAAAAAAGATTAAAGAACTACATGCATGAGAATTCTAATGCACCTTATGAACCATTCATTTTATGCGCATGCGTGCTGTCCCACCCATCCATTTCGTTTGCTCATGCTTTTATGTCCAATGATCACACGTTACGTGAATAGGGGAAACACCCCATCCCACTCGCCTTTGCGTGAAACGTAACAGCTGAACGCTCACATATATCAAAATGCAACTAAAAGCACAGATACGAGAGTGCAAAAAGAAATGAAAGTAGGGAGGGCCTCAGCCCGAAGGCTACAGACCGTAACAGCTTCACGCGATTTTCCACACGTTAGAATCGCGCATAACAATGGACGGACGACACTCGACAATCGTTACTAGCACCGCACTCAAACCAAACACACAAACACAAAAAATCTTGACAACCCACTGCAAACACTGTAGCCTTTCATATAAATTTCGAATCAAGAGATCTATCCTTCATAATAATTTACATTGTTATGAAATTTGACATTTTTGATGCGAACTGGACAAGGAATATTGGAAAAATGGTGCCATTTTGATGGATAAATGATCATGTGAATCAATAGTTTGTATTATTGTTGATTTGTTTCTTGCACGTTATATTCGAATTACCCATTCATCTTTTATTAACGACGAGAACCTTTATTCTTTTTTTAAAAAAAATCTTTTATTACAGCAGTTTGGCATCATAATGATACAAGTGTTGTCAATAACTTTTTATCCTGTTGGAAAGGCTTGCGAATGGGCGAGTCTGATGGCGTTGTTAAATTTGACTCTATTTATGCGATTACACAATACATTGTGAAGCTAAATGAAGCAGAATCGTTTTAATATGAAAAGCAGTTCCTTGTTAGCTTTTTATTTGCATTTCTCAATGGTATTTTGATTTAGATTTCGTAAGATGGAAAGTAAATCATATTGTTAAAAAAATAAAGCAACTTTTTTTTAAAAAAATCCTGTTTTCCCAAAACATAATACGAATGAGATTGGGAAATTGTCCTTTTTTTCCGTATTAAAAAAAAATCAATGTTTTATAAATGCCATTATAAATCACATGATTTATAATGGGACTTCCTTTATACAATAAAATGAACAAGGTAATCAGTGTGCAGAAAATTTATCGATAATATTCTTGTTAGTATAAATCAATCAAATTGGTTTGATTTAAAAGAATAACGCGGATTTTTTGCTCCTAGTATTTAGAAGTTTAGGGATTTGTAACTATGCGCTAATGAACTGATTAGATTAGGTTTATTTTTTTAAAGTTTGATTCATTTTATTTTGTATTAGAAAAATCAATGATTATTATATGTCTTTCAATATCCGCGACTTCTTTTGTATAATAAAATGAGCGAAGTAATCAATGATTACAATACTGATAAAAAATATTCTTGATGTCATAAATCAATAAATTTGGACAGATTTGAAGGAATAACGCGAATTTTTTGCTCCTAGTATTTAAAAGTTTAGAGATTTGTAACTGTGTACTAATGGACTGATGAGATTGAGTATTATTTTTTAATCTTGCTTCCTTTTTTGTATAAGAAAAATCAATGTTTAGTAAATGCCATTATCAATCTCATTTTTTAACTGACTTCCTTTATATAATAAAATGAACAAGGTAATCTATGTACAAAAAAATGATCAACAATATTCGTGTTATTATAAATCAATCAATTTGATTTGATTTGAAGGAATAACAAAGATTTTTTTATTCGAGTATTTAAAAACTTCGGGGTTATTGTTCCATTGTAAGATAATGAGAACCTAAATACTTTGGAAAGCAGAAACTAGATGAGACTGGGAATTATTTTTTTACTAGCCGCCTTTGGCGACCAGCCGGTTCGCCAATCTTAATGTTCGTTAAAATTTTAATAATTAAATATTTTATGCAATTCCAACTTTAATAGATTCTTCAGCAAAATATTTTAAAACTTCAAATTTTGATAGTCATATAATTCACTCATAATGTTATAAAGGCCTTTAGTCATAACGTGATATGTATCTCTCTCATTTTCTGTAACCCCTCGTAGAATGTATGCTTTAAATTAAAGTGTAAATGATTAATCTGCAATTAATATAATAATATTTTTTTACTGAAACAAAGCATTTTTTTTAATAATATTATTACTGATAATAGAGTCACTGAGCGTTTAAACTTTATGGGAACTAAAGAATATCTTTCTTAATTTATGTAATATCTCAAGAATTTGTCAACAAAATTTTCTCAGATTCATCATGAACAGATCGATTCATTAACAATGTTTCATTTTAAATGCATCAAACACTAAGAAAATAAAATGAATCGTTTAAAATAATCGGTCTAAAACAGGTTTAAAAAAACTACTTAAAAAACGATGTACTTAAAACTATAAGCATATACAAAAAATATATATAACTAACATAAATACAATTTAATTAAAAAAAAGCATGCAACTAACCTAAAAATAATTTAAATCATTGAAAACAGGTTTAAAAAATCACTTAAAAAACGATGTACTTAAAACTATAAGCATATACAAAAAATATTTAACTAACATAAATACAATTTACTTACAAAAGCATGCAACTAACCTAAAAATAATTTAAATCGTCCGTTCATAACGGTTGTCATGGCAACAATCAGAACACAGTGCGCATGCGTGAATTTTCTTCGCCAGTTACGTTAACACAAATGCGTGAATTTTTCTACGCCAGTTGGGGTAACGCTATGCAGATTTTACATTTTTAATTTCCTTTATTCTGTGTTATTTTAATTCAAAAGTACTTCAGAATGAATCTGAAACATGGATTAATTAAAAATGTTTAATTTTAAATGCATCAAACATTAAGAAAATAAACAGAATCGTTTGAAATAATCCGCTGAAAAATATTAACCCTAGCCTCATTACTGTTGGGAGAAAATAAAACGGAAGCCTTAGTCTTTTGGCGGTGGAGAAAATGGAAGATTTTTTTGGCGGAAAAGTTGGCGGTGGGAAAAATGGAAGATTTTTTTGGCGGGAAAGTTAGTTTTTAATTAATAATTAAAATTCTAATTAAAAATTCGAAAAAAGGAACCCCAGGTGCACCTTCCCGACCTCCAAGGTATACATGTACCAAATTTGGTAGCTGTAGGTCAAACGGTCTGGCCTGTAGAGCGCCAACACACACACACACACACATTGAGCTTTATTATAAGTATATATAGATGTTTGCTTGTATTAGAAAAATCAATGTTTAGTAAATGTCATTATAAATCTTTCATGATCCGCTGACTTCCTTTATTTAATGAAATGATCTAAGGGAAGATTACAAAGTTGATAAAAGCAAAACCCTTGTCATCAGAAATCAATCACTTTTATTTGATTTCAAGACGTACGCGATTTTATTTTTCATTTACACTTAAGATAATATAATAGGGTGTTGGTAATTGTATTCCATGATAAGAAGATAAGACGCTCCAAGTATCCAGAATATTCCAATTCAGAATGTTTTTTTAGATTATTTTTGTTGATTATTTTATTAAATTTTATTAATAATTAATTAGTTTGTCTCACTAAGAACCTCATTTTGTCTGTAAAAATATTCTACGGTTTCATGTTTAAAAATGAAGTGTTTTTTTTAACATCTTTATTTAATTTTTTTTTTTTTGAATGACTATTTTTTTACTAAAAGAATCCATTTATAACTTTATCTATTCAAAGTGTACTTATAAGCAAAAAAGCAAACTTAAATTATATTAATGATAAACAAAATGTATTCTGAGACTCCTTTCAAAATAATTTCGTTTTTTATGTTGTTTTATTTTATTGATAATGATCAATCTGATTTATTAAAGAATTATGAATTTGGATCTGTTAACAGATCACAGAAAAAGAAAAAGTTGCCATTGATCAGTTTTGTCGTAGATCACGTGAAAATTAATTTCATACATTAGAAAATATTCTTTGCTCTTTCTTTTGTTATTGTTTTTTGCTGCTTTTATTTTGATTTTTTACATATATTGAAATCCGAATCTGAACTTTAATGTGTAATGCATGTCATGTGTATTTCGATTAAACAGAAAGGTCAGAAAGTTTTTTTCTGATTACAAAATGTTTTTTCAAAAAAATATATAATTTGATATTGTTGTGGCGTTTAAGAATTTTTTCATAAAACCACCTGCGTCATTAAATTTCAATATGAACATCTTTGGCATCTCGTAGAATGTAGAGGCACTATTCAATTCTCGCTACAAATCACCCAACATTTCGGCAGTCACACTAGACATTACATTCACAATCCTAATTTTGAGTGCATCAGTCTCTTCAGCAGGCATTACAAATACTCTGTACTTTATGTAACCCCAAAATTGGTACTGAACAGTAACTGCTAATTTTGTTGTTGTTGCTTATTCCCAAGATCAGCAGGGCTAGATCAGGTCCATGATATTGTGCACCCTAAAAAAGTCCAAAAGCATCAGTGGACTGTTTGTCATATCCCGTCTGGTAAGCCCCAGGCAGGCAAGGAACTGCTAATTTTAATTCATGGTATCAAACAATATCTTGACCTTTTTTCTTCATTAAAGCGATTTTGATAAAAATAGAATGTAAAGTCACTATTTCTTCATTAGTTACGCTATGAGTTAGACTAATAGAAATTACAGTAAAAATTTCACAGTATTATATTCAATGATTTCTCCATATTAATTCTTTTTATCTGCAACAGACTTTATGACCATCCTATATTTATAAGTATTACTCAATGACTGAAACTTGAAGACTATACATGTGATTATATATCGTCATGAAAGATCGAAGTCTGATAAATATCGATAATCTTTGATGAAGGTCAACATTGACATATTCATTAACCGACATTCATAGGAGAATGTTAAAATTCTTCATTGAGAATATTCGGTCTTTTATGATAGTATATATATTTAAAGTATTTTATGCATCTTTCACCGGCGTTGAGTAATACTTTCAATTTCTTCTTCTTCTTTTTTTTTTTTTTTTTTTTTTTTGTTTTTCAATTGGTTAAAATATTCAGTATTTCAATTTGCTCAGTACTCTTAAATACAATTTCCCGGTAGCATAATTGCGGATAATGCTTATTACCGTTTAATTTATATTATAATGTAGAAACAAAACAAAAAAAGAGAATAAATGGATAAACTTTCCTTAATATGTTTTACACTTTATGTTTTACACAGTTTTTGTAACACATGTTTTATCTTTGATTGACAGGCGTATGTTCCCTGCCTACAAAGTCCGAGTCAGCGGTCTGGACAAGAAAGCCAAGTACATCTTGCTGATGGACATTGTAGCTGCAGACGACTGTCGCTACAAGTTTCACAACAGCAGGTGGGTGGTGGCTGGGAAGGCCGACCCAGAGATGCCCAAGAGGATGTACATACATCCGGACTCCCCTTCCACGGGGGAACAGTGGATGCAGAAGGTGGTCTCTTTCCACAAGCTCAAGATAACCAACAACATATCCAACAAACACAGTTTCGTAAGTACCCGTTTCACTATCTCTTACTTTCCATCTGTAATTCTACATATCTTAATAACAGGTTGGCAATATACAGAAAGCTAAGAGTGGCTGCATTAACAGGGTATCTTATATTTATAGAAAATTCCCTGGCAATTGAACAATTTATCGTAGAAGGCATTTTTTTTTTTTTTTTTTGCAATTATTTGAAATTTTTTATTGACGAAAATTACAATTTGGGCGCTAAATTCTTCTACAACTTATACTGTACGATACCCCAACCTAGCCATAGGCCATGCGGGAGGGGGGGGGGTCAAATTAATGGGGTCGCCAAATAGCAATCCCACCTTGCACGAAGGAACAAACTATACTTCAAGACATTGGACCCTTGCAAACAATAAAGAACCCTCTTTAGAAAACGCATTTTAGTACAGAAAAAAAAATAGAAAAAAAAAAACATTACATTTTTACATTACTTATTAAGTTGTAAAATATTAAAAATGCTTAAAAAAACCTTAAATGAGTGTTCATTTTTTACATTAGGAGAGATTTCATTATTTCTACAACACGTACGTACAGTGATAATAGCAAAAACAATTTTAAACTCTTTTTTTTTTCGCAAAATAAAAAAAAATAATAAAAAATAAATAAATAAAAGATAGCTAAATGTCATTTAACTATGCAACTTCTTTAATGTTTGGTTATACTATCATATTCTCTATCATCGGGAAAAATGTTTGGTTATACTATCATATTCTCTATCATCGGGAAAAACAGAAGATGACGGAATTTTAAACTATAATGCATATAGTCAAACTGCTAACTATATTTATTGTAGGCAAACAAAAGTGGCTTAGGATCGTTTGTTTTCTAGTTAATTATCTCATTATGGATTCCACAAATCATTACAGACAGATGCTCCCCTCAATTGAATACCAGCTATTGTTGAATACTTGAAATGAATGCTAAACTTATATGCTCTCAGTTTTACCCTTACTAAAATTACAATTACTTTTGTACTAAACATTGACGCAGCATCTTCGAAGTAGCTGCAAATTTGTAAAAATAAGCTCATCTAGAAATAAAATACCGAAAATTTATTGCATTTTATTATGTGAGTAATTCAGAAATAACAGGTTTGATATGGTAGTCGTCAATCACTGCATCCACAGTGTCTAGACTCAAAATTCTGCTGTGAAATGACATTACGATGTTAACTTATGAATGATTCATCTGTAAAACCGATTTCAAAAATTTCAAATTCTTGCATTTAAAGCTTCTGTTATTGAATGACTATAATCAAAAACCCAAAAACTCGATTTCTTACAACAGTGTCTGCGGTTTGTTCTGAATGTTATAGGGAAAAAAAATGTATGAAGACTACTGAATACAAACGCATTAATAGTAGGCGAGTAAATCGCTGTCATTAGATGCGCTTGGTTTTATGTGGATAGGAGAAAGCCTCTCGTAATGGAAGATTTGTATTTTATCTGCAGACATTTTGAATTTGAGAAAGTTTGCCTATGGTCGAAGCCATTTTTTAGAAGTATAGACTGGCGCTTAAATGTAAGAAATTTGCTTGAAATATTGCACAAATTGCAATACTCTAAAAAAGCATTAAAATATTTTTAAAAAAAATGATGGTTTAGACTATTTTCTATGAAAAAAAAAATTTTCTTCGCTTTAATATGTTGCAGAGAATCTCATTTGTGCTCGAATTACTAGTTTTGTGATGTATTAATTCTATGAAATTCATAACAGTTTTAATAAAGTTATATGAACCTTAAAATAGTTTCAAACAGGAATAGTTAAATAAAAAGAAAGATTTCAATTTCTTATTGATTGCTTTATTTGCATCAGAGTTCTTTGTAAAATTGTCTATCGTAAAGTTAGGCTATCGGATCAGAATTAAACATAATAATATGTATGTAACAATCAATGCAATAAATTGACATCACTTTTACCTGTCATTCTTAATGTGTACTGATTAGTAACATTAACTATAATATATATATATTACCGACAAAGTTTGAAATTCGTTATTCTATAAAAAAGGAAGGCATTTTTAAGTAGTATATGAAACAATATTTCGTGCATTTTTTAGGCAATGCGTTGCCACATGACTATCTGACAAAATATGAATATTTTATTTTGTGTCATTTTCTTTTTCCTCTACGTATTTTGAATATAAAATTCTGAGTGACATTCTGTTGTTCTAAACAGGATTTATATTTCAATAGTATGTATGTCTTTACAATAAAAGCTTAATATGACCCTCTCTTTAAACTTTGTCTAAATAATTTTTGATATTCTATAGATTGCCTAGATATTAATGGAACGCCTATGGAAGGTGTACAATATATTCAAATAATTCTCAAATTCCATATGTTGCTTAAGAATTCTTATTGAATGAATTATACATTCTATATTCATTCTAATTATTCTATTGAATGTAGGTATTGCTTGCATTCAATAGAATAAATAGAATGCCGATTTACCGTCGATTTCCATTTATTATCGATAATATAATTTAGGGTAACAAATTCACATATATAAAGGTGATTTGAAAAAGAAAAGTTATAAAATATTGATTGATACCTATCATTTTATCTGCAGCATGCGTTTTAATAAAGCGAACCATTTTTAAAATCTAGACGTTTTGCGTAGTTCAAACATTTGGATACGATTACATACACAAAAATAACATTCTATGATATGTAGAAGGAGATTATTTTAGAATGCGAACAAGAAAGATGACTTTTTTCTCCTTCTAATTTTTAAATGCAGAAATTTCAATATAAAAACTCATTTAAGTGTTTAGAAAAGGGGGGGGGAGTCAATAATTAATTCATAACTAAACATATCCAGAAATTTCCATTTTCTTATTTAAAATATCTTCCATAATTTCTTTCTCTAATTCCAAATACTAAAACAAAATGGATCAAATATATCAAACAAAGGAAATCATTCCAAATGCTTTATCAGCATGGTTTTCAGACACAGAAATGATTGATACATTTTTCATCCTTTATTTATTCATAGACAGTATCAGATATATATAAGAAAGATAACAAACTTATATGTGAGAAAGTATGACAGTCGAAGAATCT
Source organism: Argiope bruennichi (assembly GCF_947563725.1). Classification (NCBI taxonomy): domain Eukaryota; kingdom Metazoa; phylum Arthropoda; class Arachnida; order Araneae; family Araneidae; genus Argiope; species Argiope bruennichi. Next base: position 98,313,332 of record NC_079156.1, on the reverse strand, counting down.
TCAGTCTGAACAAAAGACAGATATAAATCAACATAAGTGTTGAGATGTGAAATGGGAGAGTTCCACTCAATTTGCATTTCCCAGTTCCTTTCTTCCCGTAAATTATGCATCTTTTTAAATTTCATCATAATACATATTCTAATTAAAGATGGTACTGATAGTAACTATTACGATATAATAAAAAATTTCTATTTTTGTGTAACACATATTACTAAATCCTATTATTACAATCTGCAATTATTGTGTGAAGATCACATGCCAACTATCATTCGTCAAGCTCGGCGCGTTTCTTAATCAACTTATCTCGCTCAGTAACTGGCATAATCTTTTTTTTTTTTTTTTTTTACTCATGGCGCCCTGAAACATAATGGATGAATTCCAGTTTTTATCGAATGTTATATTTTCTCCTTACTTGCTTTTTTATCTCTTTTATTATTTATTTAAAAAAAACTTTTAAAATCTTTAATAATAATAAAGGATTGTGTATGTCAGACCAGACTGCTAGCCAGATTGTTTGTCCAAGAGCTAACAAATTTGACACAGAAAAACTTTGGGGACTAGATTTTTTGCCTAATAGCTAACAAATTTGACACAGAAATACTATGGGGACTAGACATTTTGTCTAATAGCTAACAAATTTGACATAGAAATACTTTGGCGACTAGATCTTTTGGCCAATAGCTAACAAGTTTGACACAATAAGACTTTGGAGACTAGACCTTTTGCCCAATAGCTAACAAATTTGACGCTGAAATACTTTGGAGACTAGACTTTTTGCCTAATAGCTAACAAATTTGACATAGAAATGCTTTGGAAACTAGACCTTTTGCCTAATAGCTAACAAATTTGACACAGTAATACTTTGGAGACTAGACCTTTTGCCTAATAGCTAACAAATATGACACAGTAATGCTTTGGAGACTAGACCTTTTGCCCAATTTCTAACAAATTTGACACAGAAATACTTTGAAGACTATATCTTTTGCCCAATAATTAACAAATTTGACACATAAATATTTTGGAGACTAGATCTTTTGACCAATAGTTAACAAATTTCACACAGTAATACCTAGAATACCAAACTATTTGTCAAAGAACTGTCAAGTTTGGCGCGAAACTATTTTTAAAGTTGGAAATGTTTATCTTAGGTAAACTCTTTTAAAATTTTATTTAATCAAAAGTCTTACGAAATTTTGATGTCGTTTCATCATAATTTCCGAAAATATATTATTGCATGATATTTATATCTTTAAGAAATTTTTATCAGCTGATTTTAGTTTAGTGTTTTAATAATTTTTATCTAATTTTAATTAACTTTTAAGTATATTTTATAAAAAAAAAATATTCATTTTTGAAATTGGAATTGTTTTCATGGTCGTAACAAATATTTTATATTATTTTCCCCCCTTTTTGTTGGTCAAGGTTTAAAATTTCGGCTTATTTATTTATTTTTACATTAAATAGTTGTGTAGGGGTTTTTTTTTTTTTGATAATTTTTTATACAATTTTCAGTTCAAATGATACGTATAGAATATTTAGCTACATAAGTTTCTTCAATTATTTAAAACTAAAGACAATTTTATAGATCATCTGTGTAGTTTGTGTGAGAAATTTGTCAGTAAATTAGCAAAGCGAAAAGAAATTTCTGGACAATAGTGTTTTTAGTTGTGATGACATTATGAGACTCAATTCTATTAAAAATGTTCATGCAAACGATAAGTAAAACATGTGTAAGGCTTTTAAAATAGCACTGCTTTAATGTCTCTCATTATGTGATTTCAAACATATTTTGATAAAGAATCATGAACATCAAAATTATGCTTAAGTGTTTCAACTGGAATTAAACATAACCAATATTTCTGGATAACCAGATGGTCATCAAAGCCGGCTAGTGCAAAATAAAAATTATTTCTATACTCTAATTGGAACATTTCTTGCAATTCAATTCCTTTCTGATTTAATCCAAAGAAAACCATCCTGGTTTCCCTCAGGGATCCGTTAACGTGACATTGGTTCACGTGATATCACGTGATCTTATTTCGTCACAAAATCTCTCTCGATTGCCCTAGGGCGCCGAGTGGGCAATTAGGGCTCTCTTGCTCTTGATATAGAAACTAAAAAGCGATTCGTTTGTTTTATTCATTACTCGGATACATTTGCGCTTAAATTTGCGGAAGCAGGTGTTAACAAAAGTATCTTTTTCTAGTATCGGATTGAGATATCAGGAGGCCAAGCTTTACAGAAAAGTTGTTGTGAAAGCTACCGTTGAAGTAATGAAATCGAATGTTCTCGAAGCTTTTAATAGAAAATACGGGAGTGGTTTCTTTTAATTTTCTCCCATTTTGTTACAAAATAATGTTGCTCAAACCTGCGGAAAAAAAATGATTGTGATTTATACAATTATATTTTATCAAATAGCTACCATAAAAATTGTCTAAAAATATCAGAAATTAGTTTATCACGGTTATTTTCGATTTCGCAGTTTTAATGCACTTCAATTATACATTAGAAACTAGTATTCAGTTTATGCTATTGAAATTTGAAATATATATATGCTGCTTAATCATGCTAGTTGAATTACCAGTTGTATTTTTTCTAATATTTTCAACTTTTTAAAAATTCATTCTTAGTTTAAGTCGAGATAGCTTGCACACAAATGAACATATTTTTATCTTTTTGTTTCGCAGATTGCCAGTGGGAATGAAATGGAAATGTGATAATGTTTTCTTTAAACAGGAATTTTGAACATGATTTTTTTAAGTATGTTTTTCTTTATATGTGCCCCTCCCCCTTCCCGCCTTTTTATTTCTCTTGTTTTTTAGCTGAATGATAAAAATCGGAATCCTTTGTTACAAAAATACTGTAAAATATATAAAGCAACAAATCTAGTGTCAGTTTATCCATATAAATAGATGTATTTTTGAGACATTGTATTGACAAAAAAACTGAATATCAAATATAAATAATTTTAAAAAAAATAGTGTATTTTTTTTTTAACTTAAAGACTTCTAAAACATCAAATTCGAAGAATTTAAGAATTCTAGATTGAATCTTTCTAATAGTTATAAAGCTTTCCTTTCTTTCTTTATTGGGCCGTTAGTTAAAATTTACTTAAATTAGCATTATTTCGTGAGTTAAAAAAGAATTTTGAAGAAAAAAAAGTTAAAAAATCTTTGGTGAAATGGCGTTTAGTACTGAAAAATTAATACTTCTTTTAAATGGCTGATTAACTTTAAATGTTTTGACTTTGAATACCATTACTTGTTTTTTTTTTTTTTTTTTTTTTTATTATCTCCTTGTCCAGTATGCTATTGGGCGCATGAAAACCGGCAGGAAAGATTCTCAAAGCATCTATGTTACAACATACAAAAATAATAATAGCATGAAACTAAAACATGCAACATTCATATCAATACTGCCGAAATTTACAAAATATGGATAAAACATTTAGAATACTAAAACAATAACGAATACAAATAACTAAATCAAAATTATTATAGAATAATAACTAAAACATTAAATAGAATAGTATTGAAAAAATAATAATACGGAAGAAATTAATAGAAAATAATAATATACAAAATAAATAAAGAATATATAAAATGAATAAATAATTATGTTAATCTGTCATATCTAAATTCTTAAATGAAAAGTCTATTAAGAAATTTTCGAGAAATTTTAAAAACTAGAGAATAAAAGGAGAGTTTTTAATAGAGCCTTCCTAGTTAACTTTAGAGATTAACTTAATAATAATACTGTGGCATGAATATTGTGATTTGTAGGAATTATTATTAACTGTGAAAACTTAACTTGTCTTAATTATTAAACATTCTGAAATAATACCATTTAGTGCATAATGGAACAATTTTTTTTATCACTCCCTCTCCCGTATATGAAACGCTTGGCAACGTTAGAAATATAAAAGAAAACAAAGGAAAAATGAAGAATAAATTTCCTTTGTATTATAATAAAAAAATATCTGATCTTCTGAAACCCTACATAATGACGTTTTTATTTATGTTTTTACCTTCAGGAATATAATAAGTGCGAAAATTGAGCAATCGCTTTTATGATTGGTTAATTTTTTAAACAAACATATATTTTATGTGCTAATGTCATGATTAAATAAAAACGATCGATCTATAAGAAAGATGGCTAAAACCGTATTTGCTGACATCTGACACTTGTAAACTAACAATTATGGTTTAGCACCTATTCCTCCTCATTAACTGCCATTCAGTTTCACCACGCGTCCACACCAGTGCCAATCATCGAATTAAACAGGCATTCTGATATAGACTTAGTTAATAAAATATTCTCTCTGTGTATTCATTTAATGTGCTGCCAAAACCATTCCAATAGTAATCACTTTCATTATTTCTGTCCAAGTCCGACCTTCAAAGTATTTTTCAAACCAACCCCCCAGACGCGAGACATCTGCTCTGTTGTAGAGAGAAACTGGAAAAGAAATGAGGGGAAGGGAAACGATAGAATCCTACAAAATTCATATCGAAGTTGGCGATCTTCCGGTCCACTAAACCGCGATGCGCGACCCACCAGCAGCCAACCGCCACTCGATCGGTCCCAAGCCACTGCCTGAAGGCCAGTGATTTTTGTGTCGTGCGGTGACTAAGTGATCAGCAGTTAGAGTTCATTGTGAGAAAAGGCGTCTTCCTCAGTTGGCCACGCTCGTGGTTCTGTCTTGGCGAAAGAGAATGAATTCTGACTGAGCACGCGAGGAAACCGAGATAGGATCCGTTTCTCTGCAAAGTGGCGCGAGAATAAATCAAAAATGTGCCACTCAAAATTAGTTGCCGTTTATTTTCGCTTTTGAATGAGGTTGATTATCATTCTGGTTATTCAAAGAAATGGCTTGATTTGAAGTGTGTATAGTATATTCCCCTGATGCTCTAGCTCTAGCCTTAAAGTTTATTTCAACAAAACCGTTTAAATTTATGTGAAAGATTGAGATTTTTGTTAATGTTCTTTTTTATAAATTGCTTATTTTCAGCAGTGGAGTTTTGAAGTTAAATGCGCTAGAAAGCTTGCTAATTTTTCACGATGTTTTTTGCTTTATGAAGTGAAATATACGCACTATTACTTTCCCTTTCTGACCCTTTTTCTATTGCCTGATTATTATTGCCATCCAAAATTGGTTGCCATTTATTTTCGCTTTTGAATGTGGTTGATAATCATTCTGATTGTCCAAAGAAATGGCTTCATTTGGAGTGTGCATGTTTATAATATATTCACCTGCTGCTCTTCTCTGGCCTTAAGGTTTATTTCAACAAAACCGTGTGAAATTATGTGCCTTCTCTTATCACATTTAAGCGATATAGCTGTGATTAAATGGAAAACTTTTAAATTATTTCTTTTAAATACATTTGCATTGGGAGCTTTAAATTTGTATTAATAAAAATTGTTTATGGAATTTCGATAATTCATTTTTTTTTAATTCATATGTCGTCTTACAATATTCCCTTAACAATTATATTGCTGTACAATTATGTTACAGTTTTTAATGAACGGAAATATATAAAAATTTTATTGCATCGCATTTTTGTATTTAATTTTATACAACGTCTTTATTATTTTCAAAGCTCTGAAAATTGTAAGAATTAATATAAGGTTTTCTTAAAGTGTTCATTTTCAATCAAATATTAATTAAATCGGTTTAAATAGTCAATGGAATATTTTTTTCTCTCTCTCCTTTATATAAACAAATTTAAACCTTCAAAGCTATTGGAAAATATGTGCGAATAAGCAAAATATAATCATTTATCAAATTTAAATGGCGTAAAATACCAAAGAAAACGGCTATAATTAACAGTAATTACTAAGCAAGACTGGTTTACTGGTAGATATATCATGATCAAGTTTACATACAAGAAAAAAAAAGCGATTTAATAAGTTGAAATTGCTGGTTGTTCTTTTTTAGTGACACACTCGGCGATCTATCATACCATTAAGTAATAGAGATATTTAATTTTCGCCATATTTTTTCGTAGAGTTTGAAAAGGGTATTTATTTTTATAATAGTTTAACCTAAGCAAATAAGAGACTATTAATCATACTCGGATATCATTTATAATTGATGAAATTGGTAGATTCCGAAAGTTTGATAAGATTTTTATTAATTAAAATGTTTTTAAACGTCTTTTTAAAGTTATGCGATAATTTCTACAACTAATAAAGATGAAGGTGTGTGTGGCGATACTACGGTGTGTGTGCTGGCACTCTACAAACCAGATCCTTTGCCTATAGCTACTAAATTTGGTACAGATATACCTAGGAAAGTAATAATATGCATCTCGGGTCTTTTATTTTTGAAATTCGAATTAATTAAAAATGAAATTGAATCGTTTTTTAGTTTTTTCCACTATAATTTGTAAAAATATTATTAAACAAAATTCAATTTTATACCATTTCAAAATGTTTAAAAAAATGTTTTATTAATTATACTAATATAAAAATCTGACTAAATTTTTTAAAATTTTGGCAGTTATTTGATTTAGTTTCATTTTATTTATTTTGACTAATTTTAAAAAGAAGGATTTAGCTTAATATTTGGGGGGCACCTCGAATGAGGATGAGATGCTTCCGGCATGGCGGTTGGATCTCGCCACCCTGGAGGGTACTCAGATAGGTGGGGAATCTGACTCCTCCTATCGATGACGGGACGTACTTCCTTCGGGGAGGGTTGTACCTTGACCGGTGATGGCCCTTAGGACTCAATCACAGTTCTCGCCAGTGTTGCTGTTGCGGCGGTCCGGACATTCAGTTTTATGGTTTAAATCCGTGTGCCTTCGTGGCGGGTTGGAGAGTCAGATGGCTGACTTAGCTTAATATTTACATATCTTTATAAGTTACAGTACATCGAAGGTTAGAAAACGGATGAAACTGATATTTACGTTTTTGTTAGCTCAATGAGTCATGGGAATGGTCTCCGTTAGAAAGGTTGATAGACGCAATGTAACATATTCAAGTACAATTAAAATAACATTTTAATTGTCTAGTAATTTGATGAACCCTTGATATGATGCTATATCTATATAATTTAACTAACATTAAAAATAACCAGTATCCCCAGTGATCCAGCTAGTTCCAATGGCAATTGCATTGTTTCTTATGCGAAAATTTTCAAGAGAGGGATCGAAACTATAGGAAAAGGGAAAACAAAGGAGAAATTTTAACTAAATTTTGACAATTCAAAACCAAAATCTTCCGAAATATGCTGTAGCTTTCCCTTTTAATCTTGATGCAACTATATTAAATTAATTGCAACTCTTTCAGTATCTTCTTGTTAATGCATTCATGAGTATGCATTTATCACTTAACAAATTTTATTGTAAAAATGTTTCCTATTGTTTTTGAACAAAATGACCATATTTAGAATTTTTCTAATGTTCATTCGGTTTTCTTAATTATCTGTATAAAGTTTTAATGAAAGAAAAATCTAATTTTTCTAAGCATATGTGTATCAGTAAATATCGTTAAGTGTTCTCCGAAATACATCAGTGATAAAAATATTTATTATAACAGTTAAAAAGATTTTTTTATTGAATAATTCCATCATTTTTCATATTAAATTAAATAATTTAAATCATAATTTAAATTATTTAATTTATATTTAAATCGCATAGATTTGCAATTTTTTAATTACCTTTATAACTTTTTTTGATGAAATATTAAGGTTTCTTGTAATTGAATATTTTTTAAAAAATTATAAACTTCATTTTTTATTTTAAAAAACTATAAACTTCATTTTTTTATTATATTGATTTTTAAAAAAATGCTTAGAATATGTGTGGGAGTGTATGTTTTTTTTATAGATTTAAAATAATTTAAATTTTTATTTTATTGAAATAGATAAATCAGGAATGTTTGATTTAGTTATACAGTAAATAACATTTGCAGAATAAATAATACAGCAAATAGCTTTGTATTATAGTTATTTTAGAATTTCAAAAAATATAAACTCCTTTTTGTCCGATTCTTATACAATTAAATGTAGATTTATGTTTTATTTTTTAAGTAATAAACTAAGAGTAGTTTATTACTACAATCTTTTAAATTAACAGTAGTTTAAGATTCTGTTCCTATAAAATTTAGAATTTCATTTTCAAATAAATATATATATTTTTAATTCTGTTGCATCAACAAAAATTTAGCAAAAATAAATAAATAAAACTTATTGTCGAATGCCTAATAATAAATATACCTAATAACAAATAAATATACCTAATAATAAATAAATGTCCTTTTCTGTAACATTTTGATAAAAGGTATATTTTAAATACGAAACGGATTTAGGCAGACATCATAATAATTTCCAGTTTGTTAATCCGCATATTTCTGACTCGTTTTTTTTTTTTTTTTTTCCTTTCATTATTGGTACTTTTTAACTTTCTGCTTCATGCCACTCCAGTTTATCTACAACGAGTGAATTCTTGAAAGGAATGTAATTATTATAATTATTACCACCCGGTTGCTCTGAATACAAAACAATGATAATTGCCTCTTGCACTAAGTGTCACCATAATTAAATGAATTCCCTCATTGCTACACATTAAAGAGATGAATCTAGCGAAATACCCCAGCAAATGTGACGAATGAAAAAAGGCCTTTCCAATTCCCTTCAGATGTATATCTCGAAGCATTTTCATACAAACCGCGTACGCTTTTCCTACGATTATACATTTTTGCGATTCCTACGTGACCGGGCCCCTCCCGTCGAGACTTTTGATTGGCAGAAGATACGGTGCGACGCTTATCAATGCGCAACAGCTTCCGTTACCATAGCGACGGCCAAAACATATCTGTCAATCAACGCTTTCTCTGCGAGAACAATTCAACTTTTTCTCTAGCACAATAGACTTTTTTTTTGCCAGTGTTTTTTTGCCCATTTCCCCTCTTTTGCTGCTTTGTGTGAGAATTTTAACAGCTTCAGCGATTAGTATTTTCATTCTATCAGCTTTTTATTTCTGTCGTTTTAATTTTTTTTTATCCCTTTAGTCGGAGCTCGCCGGTATATCTCCGATAGCTTAAAAGTCGGTGAAAAGTGTATTTATTTTTCTCCTAGGTAATTGTGTGTATTCATTTGTTTATTTCTTTTTAATGGACTCGATTTTTAAGTTTCGCGTGCCTAATTTTTCTGCCATATTTTAGCCATGATTAGGAAGATTGTGCCGATAAATAACACTAAGCATGATTACCTCCCTATAATAGCTGTTTAGTAAACATAATTATTTAAACGTATTTTGTATATAAAAAAAGCTTTGCGTTTCGCTTTTGCAGATCGTTTTTGTAATTTATTTTGCGGACTAATGATGTGAATATTTTTTGCAGATTTTCAGTCGTTTCATGTTTATTATTAAACATATTTTTGTATTAATACAAAGCTTATTATTTGTTGCATGTAGAAATTCCATAAATATAATATCTTAATTAAAATAATGCTTTGGGGGATTATAAATTAAAAAGATTTATTGCATAAATAAAATTAAAGAGATTTCAGTAAATATTATTTTATAGTAGAATTCTCACAAAAATAGATCATTTATTAGATGGGATTTTAAATGGGTATAATTTCAGACTTTTTATATTTATTATTAAACAGATTTTCGAATTCATTCAAAACATTACTTAGCAATCTGAAATTCGATAAATATTTTATTTTAATTAATGTAATGTTTCAGCGTTTGTAAAGTAAAAATTTTTAAACGTAGTAGGTATAAAATTAAAGAACTTCCGTAAATTTTGTTTTTACTGAGCTATTCCTCCAAAATTAAATGTTTTATTAGCTACGATTTTTATTAGATATTTTAATAACTAATTAATCACAATACATAAGTTATAGTATATTTTTAACAACGATATCACAGTTATATATCAACATTCAACTGAATTCTTCTTTCTACCAAGAAGTACCACATATATATGTATGTGTGTGTGTAATGATCTCTCTAAATCTAAATTAAATCCTACTTAATTTACTAATTTTTATCTTCATTTAGCCCATATTTTCATTCTAAAAGGTTCTCTTATTTCCTCATCCAGTTCCACCCTTTTTATTTAATTAATCCAACAGAGATCTATAAAATTGCTGAAATCGACACGTTCCTATACTCCGAGTAAAGAGATAAAAAAACTTGTTGATCAAAATACATTCTTTTAAAAGACCCTATAATTCCCTTACCTAAATCGACACGTGTAAAGAAATCCCTGTCAGTGTTTCAAAACATATAATCATGGGGATAAATATTTCGTTGATTCTTTTCACTTTCACTCTTGTGTCGTGCTGTGTTGGATGTGTTTTGTTCGCGCTTCTTGTACATAAATTATGCCTCCCGGGATGGAATAAAAGCCAACTTTAAAAATTCAAAATGTCTTCTCTATCTTCGGGTACGAAACTCCTAAAAAATTAGGTGTTTACATATCTATCTATAACCAAATTAGTAAAATGCCAAGTTACTATTAGCAAAAAGAATAAATATAGAATCAAAAAGGAAGAAATTAAGAATCCGGCCTGAAGACTTTCTCAAGAGTCACCCTCAGGTAGGGATTCAAACAAGGGATTTTTTTTCTGTGAGGGATTTGACTTTTGTCCAACAATATTGACCCCTCGTGACCCAAAACTCCCCTGAAATTCAGGCTTTAGAGATAAACCATTTTTTACAGGAAATAAAACAATAAATTACACTCTCCAATTTAAGCGAAAATTATAATAACATCATAATATAAATATTTTATAATGCATATATTTTTGATTTTCTTATATATATATATTGTCGATTTAGGCAGGGAATCTTAGGTATTTTTAAAAGAATGTCGTAAGCATTATATCGTAATTATCGGAAGTATTAAGTAAGGGATTTTCATCTCTTCGCTTGGAGCTGAGAAATGAATAGTCATCAGTTTTCTAGAGCTAGTTCATGTTAAAAATAATGAAATTTTAAAAAATTGGGAATTGGACATCGAGAAATAAGATAACAGAAACTTTAGAATGAAATTAAGATGGACTAACTTAAGATAAATATTATTAAATTAATTAGAATTTTAATTAAGAAATACTATTAAGTATATATATATATATATATATATATATATATATATATATATATTTTGAAATTCTTTCCAAAATGGACTTGGCGTAGATTCAAAGGGAAAGTGAATTAAACTAAACTATTTTGCACTTTTTAATATGACTTATGGCATACACCAGGGACAAGAATATTGCAAAAGACTGTAACATTCTTATTCTAGTTTGTGTCTTAGAAAAGCTATGTGAGGCTTCAATACAGTCTTGTTTTCTAATCAGAACTAGACTCAAAATTTTGAGGTTCGTTCCAAAATGAACCTCATATCAAAATAGTATACTAATAGAATATTAAATCAAATTTTCAATATAACTCTATGACCTTTACCAGGAATAAGAATCGAATGCTACTATACTAAACTATATTACTATAATAATCTGTACTAAATCAAACTTTCACTATAACTCTATGACCTTTACCAGGAATAAGAATGTCCCAATCGGTCTTGATTTCCTATTCTAATTCGTTTTGTAGTGAGAGTTTCAAAGAAGTTCATAAAATTCTTTGGGGATATTAACCTAATGATTGAAATATTTAACCCAAAATGTACACTGCGTAATTTATGAGACATGTCATTTTCAAAACTATATAATTAAGAAAACCGCGCCTGCGTAGGTGTAACCAGCCAGATTGTCTTTTATCTATTTTCATCTGAAATATAAGAAAAAGAAAAAATACTGCCATCCCCCCCCCCAAAAAAAAATGTGAGAACATAAATAAATGAGAATTACATAAATTTTAGAAATTTATTGTTCCTTACATTTAAATTTTCTTGTAATATCATTGTTTATTTCTGTTAACCATTTTAGCAAATAGTTCTCATTAATCATATAAATTTCTATAGCCATTTTTAGATGTATCCAGACAAGGCGCCAAAAATATTGATAGAAAACCAATTTTGCATCAATGTTATATCCTCAGATGACAGATCTAGAAACCAAATGATGAACGAAACAAAAATCGATTTTTGTAACCTAATCACATGACAAAATAACCAAATATTTTTCAAGTAATTCTGAAACACAGCGAATACTGCTGTGGTATATATGTTACGATCAGTGTGACTAATTGGTTAATATTAATACTAACCGGTCTGGTTATTATTAATAATGACCGGTTAGTGTTAATAATAACCGATATCCACGCTGACCATAACATATACATACTTCTTATCAGAATTTTTAAAAACTTTTAGTTTCTATCTTTGATAACATGATTAACTGATGATAAAATTATTCCTTCATTTCCCATGCTTTAGATTCTTTATTCAATTTCTAATAATCTAACACCATTTTCACAGACGTGATCTAAATTCACATTTCACTTTCTAATACGCTAAAGCGATTCACCTATGCCTTTATATGAATGTAAGCCAAATAATTCACTTCCTTTTGAATACATAACATGGCTATATTTATAAAACAACCTGTTTTGAGTCAGCAAGTTTTTTTAAAATTCAAAACCATCAGTGTCAATGAATCTCCTTAATTCAACATGTTGCATCTTCGTGCTGACAGATTAATTCATTAGCGGCAAAGATCAAAAGAATTTTCAACGAGCATGATTCCCTAATTCACCTAGCATTAAATTCACTTCCAACTGCGAAATATTTCAAAAGAAAAAAAAAAAAAACCTGAAACGTTATCTAATATTTCTATTCACAAGAAATTCCAAGGCTGCAAATCCAAAATTCCCATGCTTTTTCGTCACTTTTATATCACTCCATTTCATATCTTTAACGACTAAAAAAACGGAAATCTCATTAATATAGTACTCGACAATGCGTCCATCCTTTGCAGATCCAATTAAAACTCGACACTCCAAAACCTAGATCCGTTATCTCTGTCTGAGAAACAGAACGATGCCGCAAAAGGTATATATCCATTTAATTAACAACCAGCGACAGTCCCCAGCTGTCTCTAATCGCCAGCACCAGAAACAAAAAGAGAAATGCTTTATCTGAAAAACCCCCGGCCGGTCCAACTGGCAGATTTAACAACCGTGCAAGTTGTGATCGCTATCATAGAGCAATGAAATCGAGATGAGTCGCGAAGACGAGGAACTGTCAGAGTGTCAGATAAAGATAGCCAGAGGCCCATCCGACGAGCTGGTCACGTAGTAGCAGTTGACATCTCCAGATGTCAATTTGTCGCCCTCGTATCCATGTTTCCCAGATTCTGGGCGTAATGGTGTTGTTGGTACGTTAAGCAGGTAGGTGCGAGCTAGACGAGGTGGTTCTGCTGCAAATAAACATCGTTCTATGATGATAGTGGCTGTTCTGAAATTGTAGGCTTTGGATCGAGGCAGGCGTTGAATTCGGAATTCCGGAGGCAACAGCTAATTCAGCATTGCAACACTAAACAACTAATTATGATGTAATATACATAATAGCATTATATCACATCATATTATTAAGTAATGGGTTATCTTATGTAGAATATAAATTGAATCTTAGAGAACAATGTATATAATTTAATTATTAAATAACAATTGATAGGAATTTGATTTTAAATTTTGATTGAATTGATTCAACGTATAGTTTATCATGGTAGCGTATAAAATCCAATGTAACACAAGTGCTTTTTTAAAGCTTTATTAATTCTAATCATGCAAATATAAAACATACTTTTAAAATGAAGAAATTATAAGCAAATATTATCAATTTTAAATCAAATTCTTATTTTTTGTTAGTACGTATTTTAACATTTGAGTAGATGATAACGGACTGTTTAACTTAAGAATTTTAATATAAAACTAATCATTTTTGTGAAGAAAATTCAAGGTTGTATCTGTTTTGAATTATATTATTTTTGTCCTATAGTTTATGTAATTTCTGTCTGCATTTAAATAGAACTAAATTTTGTTTAGTGCCTTAAGAAGTTTTTAATTTAAGCTATGAGTGTGCCAAATCTTACAAATATGCATTATGTTTCAAGGATTTAACAATAAAAATTCGAATAACATTGCTATTAAAAATATGCAAACATGGAGAGCTAAAATGAAGGAAATATTTGAAAGTATGAAGTTATTTTTTTCAAGAAATGTTTTCAGATGAATGTAGATTTCCTAATTCATGGCACCTTTTCCCCATAAATATAATCACTTTTCAATTGAAATTAAAACAGTTATGATTTAACAAACATTAGCAATCAATTAAAATATTTTGAATTTGCTTATAGTTCAATATTAACTAAACTATTACAAAGCTGCCAGTGATGGCTCTTAAATATTCTAATTAGAAAAAAAATTAGAAAGATTAAGCCGACAGATAACGTTCTATTTGTTCATATTTTAAATGACATTCATATTAAAAACAATTCTCAGTACAACTTTCCTTGGATTTACAAAATTTCAATCAATTTGCTTTTACGTTCAATTTGTTCGTATTCTAAAAGATGTCTTTACTAAAAAAAAAAGGCTGAATGCAATCTAATTTTACAAAATTGCAAACAATATGCTATTACATTCTATTTGTTCATATTTTAAATGACTTTCATATTAAAAAAAATTATCAGTACAACTTTCCTTGGCTTTACAAAATTACAATCAAATTTCAATCCAATTTGCTTTTATGTTCTGTTTGTTCATATTTTAAATGACGTTCATATTAAAAACAATTCTCGGTGCGACTTTCCATATCTTTACAAAATTGCAAACAATTTACTTTTCCGTTCTATTTATTCATATTTTAAATGAAGTTCATATTAAAAACAATTCTCTGTACAACTTTTCATGACTTTACAAAATTGCAAACAATTTGCTATTACGTTCTTTGGCAAGCGCGGAATATAATTTCCCTCGACCCAGCGGATCCCCACATGAAAATGAGATCAACCTCGTTACAAAGTCCAACCTAATCTCACGGGATGATAGACTTAAATGATCTTTTTCACAGCTACACGATAAGCCCTCGGGACAACCAGAGGTCCACTCTACCTCACGTAGCACTCACAGAAGACTAATAGCAAAAGTAAAGAAACACCATGTACATAGCTGACGATGCTAATTCTTGCCCTCGAAGGGAGGAAAAGTTTCATCAACGCATTAGCTGTTGCACCTCGCTACTTCTCTTCCCCCCCCCGGCATGTAATAATCAACTGTGAATGTGACCATTAAGTCATTTCGTGACACTAGGTATTACTATACTTTCGTCTACTGTTTTTATATCCCCTTTCTGGCTGCCATTAAGTGTTAATCTTCTTTTGTCAACTTTTGGAGGTATGACTTTTGGAGAATTGTAACTGTAACTGCCTCGTTTGAGTGAGAGATCTCATTTTGTCAACTGGATTTCTTAATGGTAACTACTGCGGACTAGCGTCGTGGAATCATGTTTTTTTTAAGCAGATAATTGTAGTCTGGTGATTTTAATAGCATACGTGTCTTCTGTTTTTTTAACAATGTATTTCACTATACCATATTTTTGAAACTAGAATGAGATTCGCTGTATATGGTAATTATTTTAGAAAAAGAAATCAAATGATATATTAAAACAAGATACCATCTAAACTGAAATATTTTATAATTATATTATTTTTTAAATCACTTATTTTCTACTTACTTTTTTTCCGTAAGCTTAAAAGTTATAGAAAAAGTTAAGTTATTAGATTCTTGCATGTATTTTGAGGCTTTTTTCACTTATTGAAAAAAACTGGTACAATATATATATATCAAAATATTTTCCACCATTTTCTACAACTTTTTCCCATTTTCATTCAATAAGTCTTGTAACTGATTGTCTTCGATTTTTTTTTTTTTTTTTTTTTTCTAAGCCCTTCTTTGTCGATGACATCGAAATCACCACCCTTAAATCTTTGAAATCAAAACCGACAATTGGGATATGATGGAGCTGGATCATCATAAGTTTCGAAAATTGTCTGATGGGCTTCGGCAGCTGATTTTTTTAAATAAAGCAAAAAAAAAAGAAGCAATTAATGTTAAAATTGCAATTTGGAGCATTCCATGATTGGGGTCTTTATACACTGAATAACTCAATAACACTAAAGAGAAAACTTGCAAAATGATAATTGCTAAAACCTAAAACCATTGTCGTTTATATAGATACTTCACATATTTACCAATAGATGTCGCTGGTTAAAATACATGCAAGCATTTAATATGTAAGCTAGGTATCATATCATCATTATGTATTTTTTTTAAAAACTTTAATCCAAAAATATTTTTATTTTTCTAGGTAAATTTGCCTGATTTTTTGGTATGTTAAATTAAACACTTATGTAGATGAAGTTAGTATTTAGACTTTAGAATGTTTAAATTATTAAAAATGCCATCTAATTTATTTTAAGCTATTACTTACCAATGATTGTGAGGATCATTGACAATGCGAAGTGCTGTTACCATCTCGTGTGGTATATATAAACTTTTCATCGAATTGAAAGATTGATTTTATTCATATTTTTCTGATTATCTTCAACTACTCCCATGACTTCTTCATTCTATGTGTTAATTAATACAGTAGACTCCCGATTATCCGATTATCCGCGAGCGGGTTATCCGCGCCTGCCGCATTAAGTTTTTTTTTTTTTTTTTGCTTCCAAGCAAAGAAAAAATGCTTCCGAGAAGCAAACACAAATCACTGATTTCTTCAAAAAGGTGTAGTTTTACAGTAATGCTTTTGTAATTACATAATACATTACAGTATTAAAACAGTACATATGTATTAATTTTTCCGTGTATCCTTGACGCCTCTCGTAAGTACAAAGCACTTTTCTGTTTTAACAAAATGCATTTTAGGTTAGTTTTGAGTGATATACTAAAATATTAAGCGTTAGTTAAATATTTCTTGCTGTTTATTTTACGTTTCATTGCACATAAAACGATTTTTCAAAGTTGGAATGACTGTTTTCTCTTTTGCTATACCCGTTTTTAGCTTTTTTCGGATTATCCGCGATTTTTGTTATCCGCGGCTGCCGCGCCACCCAATTCCGCGGATAATCGGGAGTATACTGTATTTGATAGATCTTTTATTTATTCATCTCTTAAAGGGTTTAACCTTTTAGTGATGTACATCTTTTTAAAAAAATTCAGATTGGTATAATCACATATTCTTAATATTCCAACCATTCTATGATATCATGTATTAAAATCTTATAAAAAAATTTGCGTATGGTAACTTCTTCATTGGCAAATTTTTTACAACTTCTTTTATCTAAATGGAATGTGTCAATTTAATTTCCATTACTCAATAACAACAACAAAAAGAATGAAAATGGCATGTATAATAACTTTAGAACGTCTATGTTTTGTCTATGGACGTCTATGTCTATGAGCTTGAAATTTTTTATTGCTAATTTGTTTATTTATTTTCAATTTTAAAGTAATAAGAATTACAGTTATAAATGATATTGACAATATGACTGGCAAAGATCTCAAATAGATCTTCGTACATGTATAAGTACAAAGAGCAAAGGCATATCATATTTAATGTCACATTTTCATGTCACATTTGCGTATGAAGATTGTCCTACATTATCCGTCAAAAATGTCACCATTCAGGTAATTAGACTTTGATATTATCTGAATATAGCTTCAGTTATCAACTAATTAGATTTTATTCGGTTATATAAATTAATTAATTTAATTTTATCCATCAATTAATAGGTATCATCAGTCAAAAATGTCGTTTGAACTGATTATTTAAAATATGACACTATTGAATAATTATTCGATTTAATCACAGATTTATTCGAACGGAGAGTTGTAGGTACGGATACATTAGTGCTTGGTTTGGTCCACCATATTCATATATAATGAAATTAATCGATTCGATATGCATCAGTCATGTCAATATGCTATCTTACTCATTTTTATTGATTACTTTGTAAAAATTTATAAAGTATTAAGCTAAAATAAAGGTTTCTTATCTTAATTAGATATTTTAAGAAATGAATTTAGATTAAGTACAGGCCTTGGAAAGAACAATTTTGGGAAAGAGGATTAGCTTTTCTCTCTTCTTCCGTAACCAGGTTTTTCCTTTCTCGTGTTCGTAGTACAAAGCACAGTAATCGTCAAAAAATTCGAACTCGAGATTTTGACGAATCTTAGATTTCCCCTGAGTTCAAAAAATGAATGTCTGACTGTCTGTGACAAAGATAACTCAAAAACTATTTGAGCTAGACGGTTGAAATTTGATGTACGGTCTTTACACCAAATTTGCAGATTTCTATCGAATTTTAAATAAAATCGGTTCAAAGGAAGTCCATCTGTCCGAGTGTTCGAATGCAAATTAACACGGTAATTACAAATCGGAGAACGCTAGATAGATAAAATTTGGTACACAGATTTAACATCTATAATGTTGGCACTTGTCAAATTTTGAACCAAATCCAACTCCGGGTTGACTATCTGTCGGTCTTTACTTTCAGAAATAAGTAAATGCAATAATTCAGAAAAGCAATGACTTAAATATATCGAATTTGGTATGGGAATTTGTGACTACAAGTGCAGTTTTGAGTCCAATTTTTGTTTCAATCGGTTGAGAAAAGCGGTTCTAAAACACAAATTTGATTTTGAATGCTATTTACGCATGGGAAGGATTAATCGCCAAATAATCGCCCCAAGAATCAATCACACGACAGATTCAAAATGCTAAATTCACGTCAAAAGTTAATATTTCCTAACTATTGAACATCAATGCCATATAAGGCGTATTCTGGCATGAGTTGGTTTAATTTACAAATGGCATAAAAAATTGAAATATTTAATTACAGATCATCTTGGAAAAATTGGTTTCAATGTAAAAAAGTAGACTATTATTTAGTAATAATTTTAACAAAATGATAAAAAAAATTTAAAAAAAAAACATTTTTAATATAATTTAAGTGCTCTATTACAAAGTTTGCTAGAATTATAGATTTTTGAATCTGTCAATCAGCTCAAAGCAACCACATTTATCTGCTAACGAATTTAAAAGCTGAAAAAAATACATAGAATAAAGTTCTGAAATTTAAACAATACTTAACTTGTATTTCAATAACACATGGTTCTTAAAAATCAAAAGAAAGCACAAAATTGAATCGCGTTGATAATAATGCAAAATAAATTGACAATCTCGAAGCTTTGGGATTTCTCAAAGCTGGGGGGGGGGTTGACAATTGTCTAGTCTGCAATTTTGATGGTAATCCTTTCTTGCTGAATTAACACAGCCAGTGTTAACAACCACATGATATGACATTTCTATACTCATAGAGGTGTGAAATTCATTATTCGTTTTTCATGCCAGCTTTCCTTTATTTCATTTGATACATTAAAAATCCGAGGTGTAAGAATACTTTCTGAAGAGTGACCTTATGTACCTAATGACCTTCACACTAACACAACTCCTCTGTCTCTTCCGCTATCCCACCGCACGCCACACCGCACTCGAAAGAATATCTCGCCTCGTTTCGCATTCTGTCTACTTTCCAATTATTAACCTAACACCTATGAAATATTCATTCGCTGCGTGACGAAACAGAAAAAAAAGTTAAAACAATGTGTTACCGAAAAAAGCCAACTAATCCTACCGAGACTGTTTCATATTTACATAACATTTATATTAAACAGTGACGAAAATTATACAACATCGAAAAAATAATCGTCTGGTAGGGAGTTACCACCTTTCCACTTTTCCGCCTCGTTTTCCATTTATTTATTTCCATGTTTATTTGCTTTTTTTGACTCTCCTCACCATCTCAAGTAAACTCCAGGCCACGTTAGGCTGAACCATCTGTCAACACCGCTGAGACAGAATACGCATTACGTATTCATGATGTTATTTAGATTCAACCATGCACCGGTGTTTGTATAAGTGAAAAACGAATCTCTCCCTCTTTCTCTCTCTCCCCCACTGTTTGATGTGGAGTCTGAGAAGGGAGAAAAAAAAATATGTGAGGAGAAACAGCAGCAGCAGTTATCTCAAACAGGAATTATACAGAAATGATAAAGAACTGAGCAGAATGTTATCATTTTTCAAGACAAAGGGAAAGTTGCACCTTTCAGGTTTACCTACGATTTATTCAAGTGCTCAAAAATCTGACAAAGATGGTCGTTATGTTTGAAAAAAAAAAAAAAGATGTGCATTTAAAGTTTTGCTTTTTTAAGATAAATATTTACAGTTTTAAGTGTGTCATTCTCCCTTAATTATGGTTTTTAAAATGTCAAGGAATTTGAATTTTCAAAAGTTATCGCAATAAATTTTAGGTGAAAGTAAGGATGAACAAAATTTTGCCTGTTTCGTCTTTATACTAACCTATTTTAAAGCTAGGAAATATGGTTAATTAATTTTAATAAAATAACATTAAAATATACTTTGCTCTTTTATTCTTTGTTAAATTTATACTTTGCTCTTTCATTATGTGCTAAATTCATACTTTGCTCTTTCATTATGTGCTAAATTCATACTTTGTTCTTTCATTCTATGTTAAATTTATACTCTGCTCTTTCATTCTGTTCTAAATTTATATTTTGCTCTCTCATTCTGTACTAAATTTATATTTTGCTCTTTCATTCTGTACTAAATTTATATTTTGCTCTTTCATTCTGTACTAAATTTATATTTTGCTCTTTCATTCTATGGACGATTTCTGTTTTGTATATCTAATGTGTCATTCTTGAATAATTATAATATTTAAAATCTGAAATAATGTGCATTATTTTCAAACTCATTCGATGAATTTTAGGAATAAGGAGAAATAACAAAGCTTCACCGTTCATCTTTAGCTTAACTCTTTTCAAAGCTTGAAAATACAGTTAATTAATTTTAATAAATGGCTTACAAGTTAGAGTGTTGCTCTTTCATTCTATGGAAGACATGTATCTTCAAATATACCATTCTCGAATATGATATTGAAAATCTGAAATAATTTTCATTTTCAATTATTTCAATAATTTTTTAACTTTAAGAGGATTTAAGAAATAACCGAATTTTGTCTGTTTGTCTTTTGGTTACTTAATTTTAATAAAAAAAGCTACAAGAGGTTTTTTTTTTTTTTTTTTAATTTTTGCTCTTTCATTTTGTGGAATATTTTTATCTTCAAATGCTACCTTTTTGGGATAAGTATGATATTTACAATTTGAAATAATTTGGAATTTCAAGCTTATGTTGATAAATTTTTAGCGGATGTAAGGATTAACAGAGCTTTCCTTCTCTTTATTTTTTATTCTGACATATTTGAAAATTAGAAATTAAAATTAATTGATTTTAATGAAAGAGTTAACACAGTTACGTATAAAACGGAATTTCCTTTTTTTTCTTTCATTTTGCGGAAAGATTCAGATATTGATTCTTGAATAAGTATGTATTTTGAAATAGTTTATACTTTCGACATTAACCAGATTTTTAAGTGGACTATAAAAAATGAATCATAGCTATTTTAGTTTTATGTTACTGAGCAATTGCGGAAAATTAATTTTAATAAAAAAAATTATAATGGAATTTTATTTTTGTTTGTTTACTTTATTTAAAGGGAGATTTATATTTTCAAACTTTTGATTTAAGAATAAATATAGTTGATAAAATTCTAAAAGTATTTACATTTTCACATTCAACCCGTTATTAACACAAAACATTTTAGATATATTATAAAACTTTGACAGTTTCATTTTTTTTTATCTATTTGCTTCATACTTTAAATTATTAAGGTTTTCTTTGTTATCTTAATATTTCTGTTAATAAGCAATAAGACAAATTAATTTAATAAAATAATTGAAAAAATAAATAATGTTCAGAAGGCTTTCCAAATTAAAATGAATAAGAAAAAATTTAAAGTATTGTAGTACCTGAGGATTATTAATCTGAAATTTTCCAAAATTTCGCCAAAGGATATTTTTTAATTAAATTTTTATTCTGCCTTTAGGTACTATATCTTAACTTTAAACGTTTGCCAATAAATCCAGACCTTATAAATGACAGCAATGTTCGGATTAAAATATTCAAAATATGAAATAATTTCACATATTTCAAAACTGTAGAGACACATGTGAATAAAAAGAAAATATATGCATAACAATGCGTACATCTCTCTCTCTTGGTCATTACTTTATTTGCTCCTAAAATAAAACTGAATGACATAATTTTTTGAGCCTCCTTTTTCAAATCGCACCAACAAAATATTAAAATCTTTCGTAACTGACTAAGATTTAAAAGTGTTTAATTGGGGATGAAAATGTATTAGCTATTTATAAGCGATGCCAAATCAGTAGAAAAATATGAGTGATCGCATTAATTAGGAATGATTTAACAAGTTCATGCACAATTTAAAGTTATAGATAGAGTCTATAAAAATAACTATTCTCTCTCTCACTTTCCTTGAATTTTCCTTCTTTCATTCATAATTTGTTTGAAAAAGATTATAAATAAATTTTCTTTCATGACCTGGTTTATAGATTATTATTGTTCGAAATTAATGGCTATCAAATATTTCAGTTGCTTTGAAATGCATTAGGCTTGTATTCGTAAGTGTTTAAAATCATAAGTAGAATGCATCACTTATAATGCCAAATCTATTATGTAATCATACGTGTTATCTAAATTAATTTTATTACTGTAATGAATTTTGTAATGAAAATATGAAAAGTAGGTTTTCTTCAGTAAATTTTATCGATTGCGAATCGATTCTTTTATGCTTTTAATATTTTTAGAACAGAGATTTTTAAATTCTTGAGCATTACGACCTACTTTTTAGAAATCGAATCTACATCTCTTCATTCTCTGCGCTTTGAATTTTTTTCAGAAATGGGGGGAAAAAAAAAATCTTTCTGAAAAAAAGTTTTATGGATCAAAAAAGAACTTTTGTGAAGGGGAAAAAGCCATTTATTATTTAATATAATTTAACAAAAAAAAAAATCTAATGTGTGCTTTGATGGAGATTTTAAGTCCTGATCGTATTTTTGCATGGAAATATGAAAACATACATACATGTATTTATATCTTTCTACTGTTTTCAAAAATATCCTTTCCTTTCCTTCCGAGTACATATACATTCAAGATCTTGTCGTGGCCCGCCATACTTTTGCAAATCGTTAAAACATACTTGAATGTATTTGCACCTTCCCACGATTTACAATAATATCCTTTCCTTTCAGATTACATATACATTCAAGATCTTGTCGTGAATGTATATGTAATCTGAATTTGACTGTAAGGACCATACTTTTTCAAATCGTAAAAACATACATGAATTTGTAAAAACATACATTTGTATCTTTCCATCATCTGCAAAAATATCCTGTCCTTTCCTTCCATATACATTCAAGATCTTGTTATGGTCCACCATACGTTTGCAAATCTTGAAAACACACCTGAATGTATTTATATATTTCCACGATTTGCAAAAATAACCTTTTCTTTCCTTCGGACTACATAAACATTAAAGATCTTTTCGTGAAATCCACCAAAAATTCACTTTCACCTCTAATCAGTTATTCAGAAAAAGTAATCACATAAAAAAAGATGGATTGTGTGCAACTTTTTTATCCCAAATAATAGGTTATCACACACACAAGGCATGTAATATTTTTTTTTCCCCTTTTCAATAACACGCATTCCATTTCAGTTGACAGATACCCAAGTTTCCCAAAAAAGAAAAACCTAGCTATTTCGTGCAGAAAACAGAAAATAAAACTTCACCGTAGAAAACCACATACCATCTGAACACATAACACCCAATACATCAAAGCACACACAATTTCCCGTGAGTTAAGAATTTTCCACAAACGCCACGCAATAAGTCCTTGCACAAACCTATCGAATTACTCTTGTGATATGGTCACGAATCCTGTTAATTCGAGTTGTTCCAAGTGACAGCTGTTGTCCAATACCACAACTTGGTTTTCCGTCAAAACCTCCCTTCGGCAAATATTACCATTCCCCTATACCTGTTAATATTACTACGTTTTATATCGTTACCGTCATGTTGATTCGGGATGATTTTCCATTCACTGTTTGTTTTTTGGCTTCTTTTTTTATACTGTCCAATGGCCGGCGGGAGTGAATTCGTGCGATGAGGGCACGATTCTCTGTTGCAAGTCGTAAAATGGACTTCTTCGTGGTGAGAGGAAGAAATTTTTTATTAGATCCTGCTATTGAGCCTCCGATCAAACAATGAAACGGGTGGTGAGATATTTCTTCAGATAAAAAGTGTTGGACGATGTGTGTGGTGGTTTGCTTAGCGAACTTCTTTCGGCGCTATTTTGCTCAGTTGTGTTAAAGAAAGAGGTTCAAATCTTTTAAATAAAATGCGTTCAGAGGTTTTAAAGAAATTCTTATTTCTTGTTCTTACTATTGAACCTCTCTGATCAAACAATAAAACTAGTGGTGAGATATTTCTATAGAAAAAAAAAATGCGTTGGACGATTTGTGGGGTGATTTTCTTAGCACAATTCTTCCGGCTCAATTTTGCTCTATTATTTTGAGAAAAAGAGGTTCAGGTCTTTTAAATAAAATACATTAAGATGTTTTAAAGAAATTCTTATATCTTATTCTTGCTATTGAACATCTCCGATCAAACAATAAAAAGGGGGTGAGCTATTTCTTGAGATAAAAAGTTTTGGACGATATATGTGGTGGTTTGCTTAGCGAACTACTTCCGGCGCTATTTTGCTTCGTTGTTTTTTAAAAAAGGTTAAGATCTTTTAATAAAATATGTTCAGATGTTTTAAAGAAATTCTCATTTTTAGTTCTTGCTATTGAGCCTCTGATCAAACTATGAAACGGGTGGTGAGATATTTCCTCAGATAAAAAGTGCTGGATGATGTGTGTGATGGTTTGCTTAGCGAAATTCTACCGGCTCGATTTTGCTGAATTGTTTTAAAGGAAGAAATTCAGATCCTTTAAATAAAATATGTCAATATATTTTAAAGAAAATTTTGCTTTTTCATACCTTTTATAAGCCTCTCTGATCAATAAAATGGGTGGTGAGATTTTTCTCCAGATAAAATGTGTTAGACCATGAATGTGGTGATTTTCATAATGAACTGTTTTGCTGCGCAATTTTGCTCAGTTGTTTTAAGGAAAAATGTTCAGATCTTTTAAATAAACTATATTTGATGTTTTAAATAAAATGTTCGTTTTTTTTTATATTTTGCTTTTTTAAAATCTCTGGTCAAACAATGAAAAGGGTGGTAAGATATTTCTTCAGAAAAAAAAAACCGTTTTAGTTATGCATATAGTGACTTTTCAAAGCGAATATCTTATGTCGTGATTTTGACCAGAAGAAAAATGTTGAGATTTTAAAGTAAAATGCTGAAATTTCAAAGGAAAATGCTTGAGATTTAAATACAATATATTCAGATATTTTAAAGAAATTCTTCTTATGAAAAGAGAGTTTAGTGAGATATTACTTCAAAAAAATTCTTGGGCATCATTGTGCTTTTCTTATTAAGTATGTTCCGGTGGAATTTTTCTCAGATATTTTTTTAAAATTCAGATCTTTTTAATAAAATATGTCCAGATTTTTAAAAAAAATCATTTGTAGATCCTGTTCTTGAACTTCTTCGATTTAATATTGAAACCTATAGGAGCTATGTTCTATTTCTGCTAAGAAGTGTTGCTTGATGTATGTGGTGGTTTTTCTTAGTGAAACGTCTATTAGCCAAATATAAAAGCCACACGAAAAAAGTGTTTGGAAATTGTAAACGCGCTACCATATTCTCTATATCTCCTCCCCCCCCATAATTTAGGAAATCTTTATCCAGTTTCAACTCAAATTGATATCTCACTAAAGTTAGGCACGGTGTCAATATGGTTGATCTTCTTGTGTATAGACGATCACCCCGACATCATTGAACGAAGTGGTATCGATAGGGTTTGCTGTGGTCAACTGCTGTCTTTATCATAACCTATCTATGACACCGGCCGATTCTCCAAACTGAGAACCTCTTCGAGGCGGTTGGCCCCCAGCCACAAAGTGGTCAATCTCTGACCTTTCTCCTGATCTTCCCGAACACCAATCATCTTGTTAAACGAGGGCAGGCCACCACTTTAAGAAAATATCTTCAAAATTCTCAAAATACCTCCAAATCCTCGTTACGCAACAAAAGAAAGACAAACACGATACGGTTGATCTGACAGACCCCGGGCTAACCAGGTCGCTTAAGCCACTGAGTGAAATGAGACCTTTATGCTCCTTTGAAATTTCTCATTAGTTTCATGAAATTCTAATCAATACTTTAATTCAGGGAATAGAGGAAAATAACTCGGTTTTAAATCACATTCTAAATGGACAGGAACAATGAGGTAAGATTATTGCAAAAGAAAATCTTATTCAACGAATTGATCAAGATTCCAAAAGAAACGATGAACATTGAAACCCTAAGCAATGGGCAGAACGACCAGCATGCCAAACTTGCGACTTTAGAAGATGAATCTTTAGACATACTGCTTCATATTCTTTAATTAAAAGAAAATTCAAAGAACTTACAGACTGATGAGGAATTTCAAAGGGATAGTTAGGCCCCTCTTACAGCTTTTCAAAGAAACGATGGGAAACTTAAACCGCGATTCAATAAATGCCTGAATCTTCACTGTTATGTCGAAAAGAAAAGTAGACATATTTGTACATAACTTTTAATAATAAATTCATTTTGAAAATTTAAATAAAAATGTTATGCATCTAAGTTATTCACTAAATTATCCGAAGTACTATTTTTCTCTGTGTATTGTTGAGAAGCTGGGTATTAGTGCCAAAAGCTTTATTTAAAATTTTTTTTCAGAAATAATTATACAAGATGAATTTAAGACTCTCAGGAATTAACTTTAATATTTAGCTCCAGTACTATTCGTAATTAACATTTTGATAAAATTTTTATTACTTTTATTACTTTTGGATTATAAAGTAGATGTTCTAACAATAATAATAATTCGTAGATATTAATCGAACAGTACTTTGGAGCAATAATTTTTTTGTGATTATTGCATAATACTCATCTAAATATTATTAAAATAACTTTTACACAATTTAATATTTAGATAGTAGATGAGAAGTCCGGAAAGTAAATATTTGATTAGCCATGCCTTGTTCAGTTTATTTTATTCAATTATTTGCTTATTAAAAATCTGTGTCAATTGTTGAATCGATATACTTTTCCATTTAATTTAAATATTTCCAACTTTCTTATTCGTGTTTGTTGATGAAATATTCTTTATTTTAAAGTTCAGTAATATTGAATATAAGAAAATACTCTCCAGTAGAAATGTTGCGCAAAAGGGGAATTTCTAAATTAAATTTAAGATGCAACACAAATTTCGATCTGTGAAAGCAAACTAAATGTTCTATTTGTTTGTCATTAAGAAATTTTGAATTTAAATATAGATAAAAATATAATTCCAAAAATATTTTTTATTTGATATTTTTTTAAAATTTAACTTACAAATTTTTTTGAGAAAAATAATGTTAACACTAAATGTTCTTAATTTCTCTATATCTTATTTATCCATTTGCCCCCAAAATTACTTAATATTTGAAGAAATACACTTTTTTTCTTTTAATGTGATTCAAAGTAATGATGATTCCCTAAATGTCCACTATATTTTCAAAAATGACCATAGTCATTTGCGAAAAAAAGTCCTCACTTCACATACTCTCTCAAAATTTAATTTAAATGTGCAGGGTTTGTTTTTTTAAATTTTTAATGTATTTGGATGCAGTTCCCTTTGTAACAAACGCATTACAATAAATCAATAAAATGCCAAAATGCTAACTAAGAAAATTCTGCAAAAGTAGCAAAACAGCATATTTGAATTTGAGAATTCCGATTTCTACAAAAGTAACAAAATAGTATATTATTTGTATTTTTTGCAACTGAAAAGCATGTCAAAATCATTATTTTTGTAATCCATTGAACATTTTACATTAGGGAAAAAGGGGCAATTTGCTAGATGGCATATATAATTACGTTTCTCATGTGACTATGACGTCATATACATTGATTCCACATGTCTAGATCATAGTTGGAAACACACAGACACTGCATACCAAAATTTATTTTATTATCTTCATAGAACTTAAATTCACTGCCTATGTGATTCTATCATCTTTTATAATCTATTTATATAAATTAACAAATGGTAATATATTTCTTTAGTTAAAATCTAAAACTGTTTCGTAAATTTTATTAAAATGGAATAAAGTGTGGCATTTCTTCACGTAAAATGGTCGTAAAATTTAATTAGCTGGAAAGAATGTTAAAAAAAATTCCCCAAATCTTAAGATAATTTTTAGAAATCTGAGCGTAATTTTTATCTAAACTCTACTCACTTTGGTTGTGAATATTTGTGTATAGCTCATTTTCTATAATAATTCACTTCTGCAGTGACAGCATTCAGTTGAGAAGAATCAGATTTCTTTCAAGTTCTGATCCGTGACTTTATTGCATTTGATTAAATCTTCATTGATAAGAATGCGCCATTTCTCTGCAAAGTATCTCACCTATTTCAAGAATGCTTATCCTAAAGCATTTGAATTGCTCGTTTTACTAAAAATCTCCAGGATCTTTAGGAGTGAAAAATTATTTTTTTTCTTCTTCTTTTTACTGCTTAAAATATACTTCAGAATAGCATTTTCTTTAAGGGAAAATCTTCAAATTTACAGGCATTTTCTTTATGGTCCAATTGCAATCACAACAAATTTTCTTATTGTTTCATAAAACAGATTTATTGCTTATTGAAAAAAAAAAAAGGAAATTCAATTTATAAAAACGCGTATAAATTAAATATAACGATTTCTTTATAGTTTACATATAGAATAAATAAATCTGAGAGCGTTTTTATTTTATTTTTCTTCTAAATTTCCTATTTTTAATCTATGTGGAGATTAAAAAAAAAAGAGATATAATATAAAAAATAAAAGAAAAAGGAATGAAATAAACGTAAAGCAATTTCCAGAAACTTTATTGTTTCTTATTTTCTAGGTGATTACGAAAAAAACATTTTTTCCCCCCATGAGGCCTTTGAAATATGAAATATTTCTCAAATTTATTTTCTAGCCGATTCCACAATTTCAATATATTTGCTATATGTGACTGTATAAATAAATAATTCCATCATCTTAACATTCATTCGTATTCATATTAACACCTAAATTGCTATAAAAGAAGTATGGCTAACGCTTTGACAGTTTTCAGTCTCCAGATCGAATTTCTCAATAATTATAATTAGTTTCTGTATCCAGAAAAGTCTGCTTGTGGCTTACAATTAATTTCTAAAAATTTAGAAGTAGGTATATAATTCCATTTGGAAAAATGCTTTAAATGACGCAAAGAAGTATAATTTATGTTGTTTCGGCCGATAAATATTCTATTAAAAATTATGAAATCTAAATCTTCATGCCATTTCCCAACTCCTTCAAGCACGTGTAATAAAATATTCTTCACACTTTAAAATTTTAAATAAAAAGAACTCCAAACTTAAATCGAATGAATTGTAAAGCTTTGAATTTCATTACTGTAAGCCAATCAATGGTGACCACCAGCAAATATTGCTTGTTGATTAGCAAATATTCTTCAAAGTGATTATTGAAATGGTTAAAAACCATCTAAAGTAGTGATATTCAGAGTTTCACAATTCAGATAGTTTTCAACGCATAAAAATGAAACTTCTTTATTTAAAATTTTGGTGTGTCAAAACTTTTAAATAACTATGAGTAAAGGAAATTTTATAAACATATAGACTTCATAAATTTTTTTAGCAATACATTTTCAGACAACTTAAAATATAATTCTTTACTCCATTTGGAACATTTTCCAATTTGGTCAAGCGTAGAATGAACGTAGAACGTAGAATTAGAAGCGTAGAATGAATTAATTTGGTCAAGCGTAGAATGAACACTCTTACGCTAAATCGAGCATAGGAAGTATGAAGAAAAGAAAGAACTACGTTTTGACCCTGTTATTGAGACAATGTAAAACAAATTTCCTGGAATTTTTCTTTTATCTTGTGCTGTATCGGGTAATGATCTGGTGAAAAGTAAATAAATAAATAAATGAACTTCTTAAATTAATTGAAAAGGATAATTTATAATATAAATTCTCTAAACATATTTTTGAAAGTTATTCTTTAAAAATTGCATTCATTGAGTGTCAAATAAAAAATAAAGTATTAATCGACATAGTTATCTGTTGTAGTGACTTGCAAATCTATCATAAGTACCTAGCAATTTGTTTTAAGGTTTATATAAATATATGCTTCTTTAAAAAAAATTTTTTTTTTTTTTTTCCGTATAGAAAAGGCATTTAAAATTGAATTATGGTAAAAATTCTCCATAGTAATGTTTTAAAACTGTTTTAAAAAATAATATCAAATTATATTTTTAAACAATCGACATGGAAATTTTAAATATGTCATTTTATTTTTGAAATGAAGGGGGGAAAAAAGGCACGTTGCATCCTACTCGTTCAAGATTCAAAAAGGCGTTAAATATCTCAACGAGCATTTCAGAAACAGGAGGGGACGCGGAGGTAGCTATTCCAAATAACACGACGTCGTCAGCCGTGTTATGGAAACCACAACCAAACAAGTAGCCAAGAAAAATAAATAAAACCTCTTGTATACAATATTCCTGTGAAAGTACGCATCGCACAGGAAAGGGGGGATTAGGAGGGGAAAGCAAGGAGGAAAGAGAAATGAGAAATTGCTGTAATGATACAGCGAGAGCGTAGCCTAGCAATTTCCATCTTAACGCCAACTGTCTCTTAGTAGGTATCAATTTTCCAAGAATAGTCATTTCAGCTTGGCCATCAGAATTAAGGTTGGCGAATTCTGTAGTTATAGATTTTTCTGCTCTTCTGTTCATGCCCATCGCCAAATTACGCCAAGGTGACAGGTGTAAAGTATTTTGGTGTCTGAGCTTTTAAGGTATACATCTGACTTGCTCGCCTGCTTAAAAAAAACAAGAAATTTGAATATTTTTTCCGTTTTTTTTTTTTGTTTTTTTTTGTTTTTTTTTCCCCTTCAACAGTTTTGAAAGTGTTGTATTTATATAGAGGTAGATTGGCTTGTAGTTATTTTGAAAAGAGGCAGCTGTAATCTACCAGTTTGTTTTATTAAATGAAATTCGTTTAATGTTTTCTTTCATTTTCTGATTATTTTCGTTTGTAGATTAGTTTTCTATTCGTTTGATCAAAAGGTGACGTTTGTTTTCAATAAAAATTGTAACTTAAGCAGCTATATTTTTTAGCAAATCTGCAATGGAATGGAAGGTTTTTAATGTTTTGCTTTTGGTTTAAATGTATACAGCAAGGAGTTTGAAAAATATCGGCGAAAAGTTTTTCATTATGAAAATTTTATAAACATATGCATCTTTTAATATAAGAAATCAAAATAAACATAACTTAATTAAAATGTTTGCTTAATAATTGCCTTTCTATTGAAAGAATTTCAAATTTTTAGTAAATATTTTATTAGATGCAGAATTTTACTGGTGTTTATGTAAATATACCGATACATAATCAATTGGTTATATTTTCAAAAAAAGTTTTATTAAAATTATTACAGGTTTAGAGTTTTATCATTTTGGAAACAACTTCTTAAATAAACAGAAATATTTGAAAATTTCAATAGAATTAAAACGTATAATCATAAATTTTTAGTTAATTGTCATGAATCAATAACATTGGTTTTGTCTTAAAAAAATTTAAGATCAACTTTTCAGGAAATATAAATTTTTTTTGACTGTTAGTTTAATTTTTTTGTTTAATTTTTTTGTTTTATTTTATACTTTTAAACATGATTTTATTGTAATCTCATTTAAAGCCTTTCAGTTCTTGCTCAGAGTAGAATATATACTTTATGGAGCAATGGCACTTGAGTGTCGTTATTACTTTTCTTTTTTCAGTATTGTCTAAATATCCGCTCACGTTGAAAACCCGTTTTCGAACAAAAATACATTACTTAAATGCCTATTTTTTATAATTCAAAAACTGTTTTTATTTTATTCTATCAAAAGAAAAAAGAAAATTCTAGGCGTTTATTGAACTTCATAGCTGAAAAGGAAATTGTGAATAACTCGACTGAAATGTAATTATTATTATTATTTTATTTTTGCTATTTTAATTTATTTAATATTTATTTTTGTTCCGGATTATTCGCCACATACTAGATATTTGGAAATATTTTCTGCATAAATTTCTTTGTTTTTATTGGCATTTGGGCAAGTTTAAGAATTTTTAATCATTACAATATCGTTATATATTTTTCACTGAATATCTGATTTTCTTACTATAAATACCTGAAAAATTTATAACTCGCATTTATTACAAAAAATGAACGTTAGAAGTATTTCCAAGTTGGCTAACATGCATATTCAAGTTAATTGATTAAAAAAAAATTCGAATCTGATTGGTCGATTTCGAATCAATGGCAAATCATAATAAAGATATTAAAATCAAGAGAACTACGACGAAAACATTTCCCGAAATTCTTGAGTTTTGAACTGAAGTATTTTTAAAAATGAATTAAACAAGATAAAAGAAGAAACAACCTATTACTTGTTGAGAATTTTTTTTTTCTCTTTGTGTATATTAATAAAATAAATTTTAACCTCATTTTTCTGTGGTTTCTTCAATAAATTCTCATTTTCAAACTCAAAAACTAAAATTCCGTTTAAAATATCTGATTGAAATTCGGGGGATATTTTTCAAGAAATGAGCTAAACTATTTATGTAGTAATGATCTATAGTATAGTTATGTTGCTTTTTTTAAAAGTTGCTTTTTTTATTGCTTATTTAGGTAAGATTAGGTTAGGTCATTTTAACCCATTTTCTTTTATTTTATTCTGTTTTTAATATATTTCAATGTGAGATTTTCTTAACATCATTATCATTTATAATCTCATCGCTGTCATTGTTGTTATAAAAAGAAAATTTTCAAAACCGGAAAAGTTTAGCTTAGAATAAACTATAGATCTGGGAAGTATATTACGATTGTTTAAGGAACGAAAATGATTGCAACTATCGGTAAGTTGAAGAAAGCGAAAATGAAAATAAAGATATTAATTAATAAAACCATGATTTCACACTATAACTCATATTATGTGCAAATACGTTTAGATGTTGCAAACTTTTGATTATATCTCTAGCCAATAATTACATTATTATGCAAACCATACTATTCTGATCATTCGGTTTTTTTTTTCTTCTGGAGAGTGTTTCCTGGCCAAAAATAGTAAAATCTAATGCAAAAAAAGTTTTCCCCAAAAAATTTTTATAAAAAAAATATATACTTCTTAATGCCGTGTTATAGGATTTATTGGCGAAAAACTCCTTTAAAAATGCAAAAATGTTATTTCTAATTTCCCTTAATAAAAAGGGGAGGGTGATTAAATGAAAACTTGTGCTAGCTTCAGCACTATATTACATGGGATCAACCCATCTTTTGACTAATTATTCTAGCTAAAATTCAGAAAATCTTGCCATTCTTATTTTTTATCTATATCTATTTTTTTTATTTTCATTTAAAAGAAACAATGCTTTTTGAAGTTGCGATCAAAACAGTCTTAAGTACCTTTACATGCAAATGAATGTGTCCAGGTTGTCTTAAATATTGATCATTTTTTATCTTTAAAAACAGTAAGAATAAATTAAAGTATTCTTGAAACTGCAATCAAAACAGTTTTTGTAATAAATACATTTCCACGCAGAACAAGTAAAAAAAAAAAATCTACTTATTAATGTCATGTGGTACAATTTATTAGCAAAGAATTAAAAATGGAAAAATGTTACTTTTAATATCATTTAATAAAAAGGACAGAGCGACTGAATGAAAATTTGTGCTGGCGGAAAATTTTGCACATGGGACCAACCCATCTTTTGTCTCGTTATTCTAGCTAAAATTCAGAAAATCTGGCTATTTTATTTTTTACTAATTATTTGCAAGAATTAACAAATTCATAAGTACACACACAAATGAAATATGTCCAGTTTATCTTAAAATTTGATCATTTTTATCTTTACAAACCGTAAAGACAAATTAAGATGTTCTTGAAACTGCAATGAAAATACATTTTTGTAGTAAATACACTTCCAGACAGATCATGTACCTTTAATTTTAGGTAACGATTAGAAAGAATAATTTGTCTCCCAACATACATAATATGCTGATAAAAATTGGTTATAAAAATTTTATTGCTTCCGGCTTGGGCATGAAATTTTTTAGAGAACCTACAGATTTCTTGAAAACTTTTTTGGGAGCTGAACAAGTGATAGCCACAGATATATCTGCCACGATCCTTAAAAATAATCGTTCAGTCTATTACCAGAGAAAAATAAAACGGTTATTTGTCGTTACTTCCTTCTTAAGAATGATCTCTACAAATCATGAACGATCTTCCGGACTGCGAAAAAGAACGAAACTACTAAAAAAAATAATAATAATAAAAAGCGAAAAGTAAACCCTCATGGTATAGAGCGATTACGGGGTTGTGAAGTAAATTTTACCTTTTTTTTTTTTTTTTTTTTTTTTTATTTCAGTGAAAATTCCCTCAACGTTAAGACCGTAAAAATCTTCAACGCGTTTATACTGTTCATCTGCAATGACAAAGCGATGGTAGGGCTGGGAGAAAGAAAAAAATAAGAGAGAGAGAGAGACAAGAAAAGAAAAAAAAAAGAAAATCAGGCACATAAAAATTTCAGCCCCCTTGATGCAGTTATCAACGATAAGCAGTGTGCCAGCTCTAATCACATTTGGAGGCCATTTTTCTTCTCTAAAACAAAGAGGCCCCGGGCTGTATCATCCCTAATTATAACCTAAAATCATTGGACCTGGTACTTTTTTAGATCCCGGGGGGAGGGGGGGACGATAGTTATGAAGGAAGGAGGAGGGTTGCCACCACCTGCCTTCGAGTCACGTGATGGCGAAGGGCCTCCGAGACGGATGCGATCCAAAAAATCGTCTGTTGCTCTTATTTTTATTCATTTTTTTCTATCGAACAAAATACGGCAGCGCATTTTTTTTCTTCTTTATTTGGTTAAGAGACAACGAAATAAAATTGGTTCAATACATTTTTTTTATCTCCTGTGCTTCCAGATTTTTTTTCCCTCTCTTTAATGAAAGTGTAATGAATGATATTTATTTTACTTTTTACCCATCTAAAAATGATTGATGCTAAATAAAATATTAACGTGAGAAAGATTTTTTCCGTCCCCTTTTTCCGTAATTTAAAATAATGATTTTTTTTTTTTTTTTTTTTTTCGTCCAAGTCCTCCTGATTTCTTTTTCTGGGCCCTCGAGCCTTTGTTCGATGAAATGTTGGCCCTTTTGCTTCTTTCGTTTTCTTTTTAAAAATGATACTTACCGATATATTTTAAGTGAGAGTGATTCCAATTTTTCAAATGCGATCGATCCTGATAAATTTGACATTCTGCTATCGCGTAATGAAATCAAAAATTTATTTTATTAGAAAAGAACAAAAACTTTTACGTTTCAGCTGAAAAGACTAAAGACTGTTTTTTTTTTTTTTTTTTTTTTACAGAGAAGGAAATATTTTGTAAATAACTAAAATAGATATCATTGTGTGTTAGATAATATGATAATTTACGACATTTGAAGCTGTATTCAGCTTTCATAAAATTGGTTTCAATCTGTGTTTTTAAATTTAATTTTTAGTTTTATTTCTACAGTGAAACATTTTCAATAAGCCATTTAAAGGACAACTCCAAAACAATTCCAATCATCCGGATCAAAGTAAATCCGGATAATTGATAAAAAACAAAAAAACAAAATTAGAGGTGAAACGGATAATTTTCACAATGAAAAAAAGAATTCGTTCAAATTAAAATTCATTCTTAGAAAATGGACGAAATTTGTTTGAAATATATTAATTTAATGATTCCAAAACCAATGCTGTTTACATTTTGTACACTTGCATGCCAGATAAAAATATTATTGTTTAAACGTATCATTCGAAATCAGGTTGTTTCACTGCACCCCTTCCCCCACTTTCTTCTTCAAAATGAACTTACTGATTAGCAATCTGAATACCTGATATTCAGATAGTTAGGCTTTGCTGTGCTGTCGAATTTTGATTAAAAAGGGGATATTTATTTATCTTATTTCGCAGCGTAATGGTATAGATCTACATTGGAGTAAGAAATTATGATTATTTCAATGCATACGTTATGGTCAGTATAATTAATGGTTTATTATCATCGAATAAATTTCCTGATTTTGATAGTAAGCCTTTGTTCCGATGATACAACAAAATATGATTTTTCTTATTGGATACTTGTTTCTTATTGGACCGCCGGGGGTACTCGTTATATTTCAATTAAATCGTATAGATATAAGTTTATATTCATAGTTTCGTCAATTTCTCAGATATTTAAGCCGTATTATTTTAATTGTTTTACATATGACCTCAGCATATATCAGTACTTGCAGTACTTGTACTACATTAACTTTGTTAATGTAGATAAATCTCATGGCATCATCGCATTATTAAAGACGCAAAAATTCGATTTATTTATCTTCTAACTTTTACTGTATTGTAATTTTACTTTATTCAATTATTTTTGTAAAATACCCGAATATTAGGCAAAATTCTTCTTCTTCAGCTTTGAATAAGAGAAGAAAAGTATTCAATTAAACTTTTTGCTGAAGCAATGAAAAGGGTTTTAGATTTCAGGACAACAATATTGATGAAAAGTAGTCATTTAATGGCCAGGTCTAGGGCAAAATTTGCACGACTGGTAAATCAATGTCAAAAGATAATGCTCGATACATGAAAGATAAAGATCGTTCAAGAGATAATGTTTTAAATTCATTTACATCCAGTAATATTTTAGGAAATTATCATGGAAAAACGTGAAAATTAAACTTAGTTTTTAATTAATTAAAATTGAATGGTCTTGATGGGAAATCTGATTGTCTATCCAAGTCATGTGAACGTGATAGTTCAAAAATGCATGTTATATAACATGAAGAAAATAAACGAATAAATTTATCATTAGATTTGTATATCTGTACGAAATTTTGGATCCATTCCATTAAGAAGTCCATTTGTTGTTTTGTATGTATGTGAGTATGTAATCATGATGGTTGTAAACTACAAGGACTTCGCCAAATAAAATTTAGAATGTGGTCCCGTCATTAACATTGGAAATACGCATTTTGTTATTTCCAAACAGTGGTGCTTAGTTTTCTTCTCTGTATTGAAGCACAAAATACGTCAAAGTTTTAATAGGAGAACATTCTTGTTGGACAACTCTTAATGTATAAATGTAAAAACATTGGCGCATTCATATTACATGTCCTCATTCAATAAAAACATTTTACTTTCATGTATACGTAGTATAGAGAAAGTATAGTAAATATCAAAAAAATTCAAACTCGTGATTCTGATGAATCTTCACTTTTTAGACTCTATGAGTTCAAAAAACACATATTTGGAAAATTTCAGTCTGTCTATGTGTCTATGATAAAGATAACTAAAAAACACTTTGAGCTACACAGGTGAAATTCAGTTTTTTCAGTCCTTTACACCAAATTTATAGATTTCAACAAAATTTGAGTAAAATCGTTTCAAAGGAAGTCTGTCTGGCAGGCTGTTCGAATGCAAATCGACATAATTACAAAATGAAGAGAGTTAGATTGATAAAATTCGTCACACGCATTTAACATCTATAGCGCAGATACCTATAAAATTTTGTGCTAAATCCAATGAGGGGTTGACCATCTGTCGGTCTGTACTTCCAGAAACATATAAACATAGTAATTTAAATGACTTAAATATATTAAATTTAATATGTGATTTTTTTGAGTACTAGTGCAGTTTTGAATCAAATTTTTATTTCAATTGAGTAAAACATCTTTAAAATACAAATTCGACTTTCGGATATTAACCACATGCCAGTGCTTAATCGCCAATTAAGTCGCCAAGTATCACACGATAGGTTCAATAAAAATGCTAAATTTACACCAGGGTTAATATTTTATAGCTATTATACTTCACTGCCCTCTAAGGCTTGGTTTGATTTAGTTATATTAACGTCCCGTTTGAAGCAACACTAGGGCTATTTTGGGGCGGACCTCGTAATTTTGAACTGCGGTCAGATGACGAGGACGACATCTGAGCTGGCACCCCCCTCTCCACACTGCACCACACTAGTGGGAGGACGTTTGGTCATGACGGATTTAACGTGCAACAGACCTCCTTACACGACTGTTCTTCGGTGTAATCGGGTCTCGAACCTGTAAACCCTCCGGTTCCGAAGCCGAGACCTTACCACCAGGCCACCGCGGCCCCTGCCCTCTGAGGCTTTTTGTGGTATAGCACCTTTATTGGCGAGCAACGCGAGAAAGTTTTGGGAGAACCACTGCCGCTGGTTTTGCTTAAAGTTTAATTTTATCTCTTAGTAATCATTTTACTCTTAGAAAAATTTAATCAGATAATTTTTCACCTTGAAATTTGCTAATTTAATTAGTGAATAATCGAATTAAATCAATTAAAATAAGAAAGAACTTGTCAGCCAACAATTTACCAAAGGTGAATTTTACCTATTTTCTTTTTCTGTTTCTACAAATAGCTATTCGTAACATTTCTATTTCAAAACTGTCGTTATATGCATGAGTGCAGGACCGTTTCACTCTCTTGGAATTGGCACCATTTCATCTGGAATAATAATTGATTTTTTTTCTTCTTATGTTCTGTTAATTTTAGAACACTATTTCTCGCTCATAAGGCACTATACATTTTCTGTTTCTCTATCAGGGTTCTCAAAAAATTTCAGCAAGTTTATTCTTTTTATTCGTAAAAGAAAATTGTCGTAATAAATAATTGCATGGGGGGGGGGGATTCTGATTTCATTTCCGAGAAGACAAATTTCGATAAAAGCTAAAAAGGTAATTAAGGGTGGAAAAATTTTTTAGCTGATTTTATATTCAATTTTCCAAAAAGTGAAACTAATATTTTTCTCCAAAAATAATAA
Organism: Argiope bruennichi; assembly: GCF_947563725.1. Classification (NCBI taxonomy): domain Eukaryota; kingdom Metazoa; phylum Arthropoda; class Arachnida; order Araneae; family Araneidae; genus Argiope; species Argiope bruennichi. The sequence continues at coordinate 98,274,321 of NC_079156.1, read as the reverse complement.
TTAACTTCTTTAGTTCGCAATAACATAATTAACACCTGGATCCAATCATAGAATTTTCAAACTGAAAAAATTGCTTTTAAATAAAGCAAAAACTACGAAATTTTGTATAATTATAATAATTTTTACCCAAAAATGACACTCAGATATTAAGATTAAATCAATCATATATAGAAACATATTATGGAAGCATATTTCTTTATTATATGTACATTAAAAAAGTATTTGAAAGTGTTTTCATTTCTTAAATAAAAAAGTATTTGAAAGTGTTTTCATTTCTTAAATATTCACTTTGAAGACTATTTTATTGCATATGACATTTTATATTTTTGTTTTCATGGCAAATGAAACATCCAATGTAGCTAAAAATTTAATTAACCACATTTCAGGGCATAAAAATTTCAGAATTTTTCCTCGGTGATCCTCAGCAATAGTACGCAAAAAGGTAGTTATTAAAATAATTTTAATCTAAAATCAAAATTATGGATAGATAATAGATAAATAACATTTCTTCCTGATTTTTGTTCAGAATCAAAAAATTCTGAACCAAAAGATCTAAAAAGCTATAAAAAAAGCTTTTTTTAAAAAAAATATTGACGTCTTATTTTTAAATATTGAGATATTTACAAATTGTATCTGCATTTATATCTAATTAATATACAGGCTGCTTTCACTAATGGTTTGAAATCAAAGCGTCATTAATAATTAATAAGAATGCCAAATAATTATATAAAGGAATTTAACTGATTGAATCATCGCTGTTTAACTAAATAGCAGTTTTAAAGTAGTTATTTATTAAATAAATAAATAAATTATTAAAAAATAGAAAAATAATTTGGGAAAAAAATTTGAACGGAAAGCGGTAATAAAAAAGAGATTCAGATGCAAGTTATTATGGGTTCATAATTAGAATATAATTATCTTTAACTTTTATATCATTTCTAAACATTGCAAACTATGTAATTGGCCAAACTAATTTACAAAATTCATTTAATAATATTCTTTAAAAGATATAAATATCATTTTCTGTATTATTTCGCAATGGTTTGCTTTGTTAGATCAGCACACAATTTTAAAGCAAACTCTAGAGATATTTGAATCTCATTATTTATGATCTGAAGCTCATTATTTTCATCCTTATTTATCATTATTATCCCTTCAGATGAGCCTCATTATTTTAAACTGCGGTCAGATGTTGCGATGCTCTGAGCTATTATTGGCTTTTGTTGACAAACGATTTAATTTTATTTAATAACAAAGCATTTTGCCTTCCTGGCTTATAAACTTCGTTGGCGCAGTATAACTATATTTAGTTCATGCATAATAAAGCACTAAAAATTCAATAATTTTTCTATTTATGTGTTTCATTTTTTCCGTTTGGTTTTTAATCTTTTAAGATTAAAATAGATCAAACTATTTAATTTAAATTAGTTAATAATTTTACAGGTTTTAGTTTCGCTTGCCATTGATGATATGATGCTGTCCTAGTATATTGGTACAGAAAGCTATTTCTAATTATTGCACCAAAACATAGATATTCTTATGTCGATTTATGCGTTTAAACATTTACGTTGTTCCATAATCCTTTAAACAAGCAATGATTCTTAATGTGTTTAAAATAAACATCATTAATCGATAAAATAAATAATAACTACATAATTGTTATCCTCTTTTTAATTGCTATAAGTTTATCTTAAGTCATTGGCACAGCAAGCTGTAGAGTCCGCCGGCTGCTTATCCAGCGTTTTGAATCTTTGGCACAGCATAAGCATATCTGACTTTTAAGTCATAAAACACTAAAATTTCCTATGTTTTTTTATTTTTGTTTTTGTGTTTCATTCCTAATCTTTCAACCCAACTACAGAATGTATTCTACTTTAAAATAAATCATATTACATAATAAGACAAAATAAATAGCAACTTTGAAGTTTTTAGTTTCGCATGGTACACTGGCACCGAATAATTATGTCTGACAATTTCTCCAAAACATTGAAATTCTTATGTCGAATTATGCGTTTCGATTTTATATCTGTTCCATAATCCTTTAACCAAACTTTGAAACTCGTTATGTGTTTAAAATAAACTTCACCATTTAATAAAAGAAATAACAACTATATAATTTTTTTGTTTCTTTTATAATTAAAAGCATACCGTGCTATAAGTTTGTCTTAAGCCAATCGCGCAACAAGTTATTTAATCCGCAGGCTGCATATTTAGGTTTTGAATCATTGCCGCAGTATAGCCATATCTGACTTTTATGACATAAGTCAGATATGGCTATACTGCGGCAATGAAAAAAGTAAGTGCAAAATCAAACTCACCATGTTTTTGATTTTGCACCTCATCCCTAATCTTTCAATCCAACTCCGGAATGTATCCTACTTTAAAATAAATCATATTTCATAATAAGGCAAAATAAGCGGCAATTATGAGGCTTTTAGTCTCACTTGTCATTGAAGGCATATTTAGATACGTCTACGTTCCGGGTCATTTTGGTAGTTACCACATTTATTTTTTGTTCCGAGATATTTGCTAATGATGAATTTTTATCATCCTATTCGATAGAGAGGCTCGATTTTTTTTTTTTTTTTCCTTCAGAAACTCCCAATCATGACAAATAACTGGCCCAAGGGCAGCTTTCGCAATCGAACCCACTGGGCGGAGGGAACTTTATTTTGTGAATGATCGATTAATCATTTTCACTCCTGGAACAATCTTATCAGATAACTGTGTACACATATCATTACCAAACACTGTAATTTATTTCCTCATTTATTTACTCTGCACACAGTCTTTCAAGAATTATGATCCATAAGACAGTCATGATGTTAGTGGATGGATTTCTGACACGTTTAGGCCTGTACTAATATAATTACTCTTTCAGAGTTACGCATTTGTAATTAGAAAGATAATTATCATGTCCATTTGTAACGTCTTATGATTCTAATATCATAATATATATTTCAAGGTAAAGGGTTATATAAATTTTAAAAAGAAGAATTGTCGCTTGATATTCCAAATTCTGAATCGTAAAAAAAAAAATCTCTATCTCAACAAATAATAAAGAAGAATGCATGTCTGTCTCTCGGGCTTTGTGTACAATTGCTGAGGCTATAGAACTCGAAACAATTTGATCTAGACTAAATTTGATGTAAATATACCTTGGATGGGGCGATATGCACTTCGTAGTGATTTTTTTTTTATTTTGAATTTTTAGCTACTTAAAAATTAATGTAGATTTTGGCTAGATTTGTAAAAAATGATTTTTATGCTATTTTAAAATTTAACTAGTGGGGCTGATTTTCCTGAAGATAGCTTATCTGATTAGAAAAGTTTATTTCTTCGTGTTTTTATTAGATTTTAAATAATTAGCTAAAACTTATTTCTTTAAATATCATTTCATTTATGGCTTCTTTTCTAAAATAACATAAATAACACTTTTGTATGCTGTGGTGCTATGAAAACACTAATGGCTAACATTTGATACAGAAAATATCAAATTTTGAACCATTTAAATTAGATAATTCCTTCTAATGGAGCATATGTGTATTTTAATTGCTATTTCATCCCATTGTCTCTAACTTTAATAACAATTTGGTATTTACTGAATACTCAAATATCCACACGCATTATATATACCAGTCACCTTTGGCGAACACCTAGTTTGCTGGTGTTTCATTTTAGTGTTATTTAAAACGTTAGATGCTTCATGCCTATGATTCCCTCAAACCGATAGATATTAAAACGTGTTACTTTAATCGCCTTTTTTAATTTCCGTTCATTGTGTGTATGGAAATTTAAATGAATCCAGGTGTAAAAAATAGATCTGCGGTTCATTAAGCTTTTAAATTTTGAGGTATTGTAACTTCGTTGTTTTATTGAGCTTGTAAATATAAAAAGCTGAATCCTTCTTTAACATTTAACAATGAAAAAAATTCTCTCAATTAAATATTTGTTGAAACAATGAAAGCAATTAGATGCTTAGGTCAATAATGAATCTATTGATAGAAATTATGCAATATAAAATTTTTAAAAAATTTACAAAATTCAGAAAATATATATACGATTCTTAAACAAATATCATTAAAAAGACAATTTTTTTAAAAAATTTGAAACGGCCTTATACGGTCATTCGCTTTATTAATTAAATTTTAATTAAAATTTACAAAAATAGTTTCAAGGTGCACATTCTTACCCTCCAAATCATATATGTGCCGAAATTCATAGCTGGAGGTCAAACGGTCTCGCCTGTAGAGCATCAAACGCACACAGGCAGCCTCAAACGTACACAATAATCTTTATTATCACTAGACATAGAGATGTGTACAATTTTAACAAACTTTCTTCATTTGTTTCAGACGATTCTGAATTCGATGCACAAATACCAGCCGAGGTTCCACCTGGTGCGGGCAAACGACATCCTCAAGCTCCCCTATTCCACTTTCAGGACGTACGTCTTCAAGGAGACGGAGTTCATCGCTGTCACTGCCTACCAAAATGAAAAGGTATGTACTCTATAATATAATGTATTTATAAAAAAAATTAAAGACTTCAGAAAAAAAAATTCATTTTGTAGACTAACATTTTCCCAAGGTAATTTTTACATTTCATTATTTTAATATGAGATATCTTCACATATTATCTGAAAAAACAGAAGTAACAAAACCAGTGACCAGAACGAATTTCCGAATGGTCACGGGGCAACTGAGATTTCATGCTAAAAAGAACATTTTTGGTTTGAAAAATTATTTGCATCGAGGAGAAAATATAAAATTTTGATCTGCATCATTAAATTAGTTAAATTCTTTTTCTACTTTACTTTTGTGTTAGACGAGCAATATGTCTTAAAGAACTTATCCACTATTATAAAAAAAAGAAAAGTGCTAGCTGAATTTGGCTATTATTTCATAAATGTTATTGATTCACCTACTAATATTTTTTTCCAAACTATTAAAAGATGAACGCTTTAATTGTCATATATGTTACGCTGAACAATATATTTTTGGCAATAACGCGTCAGGATTATTGCAGGATTATTCATTATTCAACTGAACAGATTATAAATCGCTAGATTAATTTTAACTTTCTACACTTTCTTGTAAATAATAATAGAAAGAAAAAACCCTCGGTATAGAAGGATACTTAAAGAATACTTTGATGCGCCTGCAATAGTTGTCTAATGTATCTTCCTTTGATTATATGGGCGATATTAATGCGAAGATTCGTTTCATTACCGTATAAAGCACTTTCGGTATTTTTCCATTTGCACCACATCAGTGCTATGGAAAGGTAGACTCTATGATTAGGCTTTATTGTAGCAAACGTTGAAATTTTAGTGGTCCCAATGGCACGTCAGCGTCGTTACCAACGATCGACTTGAAGATTTGAAAGAAAGCAAAATGGTTTGTTAAGAAGTAGGTGAGATCTAAAAGGTTATTAACAGATCTGATCATGATAAGGATAAAAGGGTGAAAGAATTCATTTGCTGCCTATTTGTAAAACATTGTTGTCAAAAAATGATGGGAACATTGCGCTTGGCGGTGACTGCTGGCGATTTTTCAACTTGATGATGATTATTTCTATGTTGTTTGGAACCAAAGAGTACGCTCCACAAGTCTGGCACCATTATTTGGCTACTATTCATCCTACTTTGTCCTCAATGTTTAGAGACAACATGGAATATTTGGCGATAGCATGCTGCTTGATAGCAATGAGCACAATATTTTAACTTGACATACGGAAAAGTACAGCATTCTTTTTTGCAAATTTCCAATTTGATCACTTTTTGGATCCAAAGGAGAAGGCGAATCCCAATGAAATGGAATCAACGGAATGATTTCAAAAAATTTAGATCATTACATACAGAGCATACATGTGTAGATGCATGTCATTTGGTGCAAATATGCCTCTTGGCATCAGGAACGAAATGAAATATTTTATGGATGTTGTCCATATGACTAAGTGAAGTCACTTATGGTAGTATTACTTACCCAAGCAAAACTTTAATAATTTGGATTGCATGCAGATTTTTATTCCGATACATATTTACTAGAAATTTATATAACCATCTGAAATTAGACCATTGTGTTAAATAATTTTGTGCATTTAATGAATTTCTTTATGTATGTCACCGTGGCTCCCAAAGAAAAATCTTTTTTAAATTTTAGCTTGACTCTTAATATGTTAACACCCAAATCCATAAAAATCATGTATTTCTCAAAAATTACGGACAAATGTTTAAATATGTGATACTTAACATGACAAACTCTTTTCTCGGGAAATGAAAGTTTTTGACATAATTCTTAAAAAAAACATTATAACGCGGAGTTTTTAAAAAAAAAAGGCGTTATTTTAATTCGAACAGAAAAAAAAAACTATTTAAATTTAAATATTATTATATATCTTCATTATTATAATAATTATTATTTACATATTAATATCAAAAAAATTATTTGCTCATATGCTTTCATATATTTTTTATCTTAAAACAATAGCTTTCTAATGAAACAAAGCTGAAAAACAAATCCCATAGGAATAGAATATTAATCACCTTTTTTTTTTCTTTTAAAGTGAAAAAACAGAGCATAAAAAATATTTCATCAATAATTAAGAAAACGAATATAATTAGCATTAAAGTCAACATTTTTTACAGCTGATTATATATACTCATTTTTTTAATGAAAAGCAAATCCCAACGGGAACAAACAAACAAATAAAACGATGTTTAATGAAACCTAATTAGCAAATAAGATCTCATGCACAAGTAAGAATTCCTTCTTAATTTCATTTGAATTCATTACTAGATTGGCTTTAATGACAAAATATAATTGCTCCGCCTCTGGAGACAGCAAACGACTTTCGTTATTTCAAATTCGACTCGCATTTATTTATTAGAATCATTTACTCCATTTATCAAATGGCAACAATAAATGATTGAAATTAATAAAAATCTTGTTAAAATATTCATTCAGTCATGGACAAATCTCAGCTCGTTTATTTCATTTGCTAATTCGAAGACTGCAATATTTGCATTCTTAATTGGATTTTTTTTTTCATTTCCGCTCTTTTTCTGCATGAAATTCTAACTGGATTAATATGAATAAGTATTTAAAAATTATGGAACGACTGGGATTTGGAAGAAAGCTCTTGTTTAACTGATAAATTTAAATTTATAAGCAATAATTTGCCATGATATATTTAAAGTGGTGCCAAGATGGTATTTAGATGGGCTCGGAGGTGAAATAATTACTTTAATCTCGCGAATTTTATTGAAATAAGCGCAAGTGTAATGTATTCTTTTTGATGAAACTGAGTTACGTAATGCATCAATTTTTAATTGTTTCTCATAAATAATTTTATAGATTTGTTTTGCAAAATAAGATCAATTTACTAGAGAGCGTCTTTGAAATTAATTACTTATTTCATTTTATCTGATTTTTATTTAATATTACTTTTGTTTTTCTCTACGTTTGGAAGCTTTATCATTAATTTAGCGTTGCTTTTGAATTGAATTTTCTTGATGATTTATTGATGCCATGCAATTTAATTTATTTTTTATCACAATGTGTAATATGTAATTGATTCAAAATATGATTATTTCTAATGTGTTGTCTTCTACTTACTCCCTAGTAAATTGAAACGATTTTGGAAGATTTATATTAAAAAGCAATTAAAGCTAACCAGTAGAATTTTTTTTCTTTCCTTGGCGTTCCTGTAAATTTAAACAAAATGTAACAAATGATTTTTAAGACAAAGGCTGGAGCATAATGGTCAAATAATTCAAATTTCCCAAACGAATCTTTGCATTTTTGCGCAAACGGAAAACGCAAAATTGCTCCCGGAACTTTCCAGGAAACAGGCGGAACAATGGAACCCTCAGATTTTCATCTGTATGGGTCCATGAAGAGGTTCATTGCCGATTAGAATCTGAAGGCGACTTCAAACAGGTCGTGCGAAAGCACCTCGATTCTAGCAGCCGACAACATTCTATGAGATCTAACTTTTCAAAATGATCCAGCGCTTGGGCAAATACCTCAATATAAATGGCAATTACGTTGAAAAGTAGTAAATTCGCGATACTCCCATTTACGTTTCTTATTATCATTTACTGCATTTTTTTTTTAATTATGAGTTCAAAATAGTGTGCGTTACTTACTGATATTCCCTCGTGTATGTGTATATATATATATATATATATATATATATATATATATATATATATATATATATATATATATATATATATATATATATATATATATATATATATATATATAAAAGACTACGCTCGTATATAAGTTCTATTATAAAAAAAATACTGTATCGATTTACACGCGGAATTTTGCAAATCATCTGTATGATCTTAGGAATGTTTAAAGCTGTCGAAATTCTCGGTTTGACGATTAGAAAAGAACTTAATGAAATCAATAGTAGTAGCTCTCACATTGAAGTTCACGATGTAAGTGAAACTTTCGTGCATGCGTTGACGTAAGCTCGAGTGCACTTACATTCTAACTTTTATAAAGTAAAGATTAAATTTTGTGAAGTTCCGTAATTTTCAATTTCTTATTTTTTTTTTTTTTTAATTTCCTAATGTCCAATATTAACTGTGATGATTTTACTGCAATATGAAGTGAAGTAATCTCGAGGTCAGTCATTGTAAATATGTGGATTGAATTTCAAGAATCCTTGGGAGTTTTTTTCATGGACATCGCATTCTCTTCTGTAGGAAAACCAAGCGACTTGTTTACGTATATGTCAAATGGAATTACCTAAAATATTGTGTATCCAATGAGAAAAATTGAAAACAATAGTTATACAGTTATTTCTCAATAGCTATACAATTAAAGTCTTTGCAAATATGTGCTGTGAATTTCAAAAATCCATGTTTTTTTTCATGGACAATAATACATCGCATTCTCTTCTGTAGGAAAACCAAGCGACTTGTTTGCATGTATGGCAAATGAAACCATCAAAAATGTTTTTACATGGAACTTAAAAATTGAATACAATAGTTATTATGATTTATATTAAACAAAACATAAAGATTATAATGTATATGTAAATAACTAGTTTTACCTAAATAAAATAATTGATATCGAAATTACAATCGTGCTCATTTAATTTATAAATATTCTCAAATCTAGTAATGGTAAAGCATTGCCGTATTTCAGTCAGTAATGTATAAATTACTGACAGTAATCCTAGATTTCGTTCAATGTTTGTGAATTAATCAAAAACAATTATAGTATGTATGAATTATAGTATATAATTATAGTATAGTATGAATTATAGAAGATACTTTAATCTTATATTAATATGAAAACCAAGATATCAGTGGGAAAATGGAATTACTGACGAAACTTGAATAATTCAAACTTAAAATCTTTGAATTATCGGAGTTCTACTATTTTACTTTAATGTTTAGAAAAGTATGAACTAAAAATTAATGCTACTTCTTTTTTCTAACAGATCACCAGGTTAAAGATTGATAATAATCCTTTCGCTAAAGGATTCCGTGATTCAGGGGCTGCCAGAAAAGATAAAAGGTAGGCATTATTTCATCATCATACATTTATTATGATTATCCTTCATGCATGTAATTAAAAAAATATGACATTCAAATATCATATTTTCCTATTCTTGTGACTTTGCATTATTCGGATGACTATAGAATTCCCAAAATACCCTTTGTTTCAGAAGACAGAACTCCCTATTCGGTTCTCACTCATACCAGGAAGAATCTTTGACTGCTTCCCCGCCTGAAGATGGTCGAGCGGACGAAGCAGACGATAGTAGTGACAACGAAAACGTGGACGTGGACACCCCAGATAATGGTACTACATGATATATTTTGTATTCCTTGTAACTTTTCTTAATGCATGGTTAGTATATTATTCCTTAAAGCTATATGCATAGGACTTACTTCATCCCATAACTAGACCTCGATCCAATTACTAAAATCATCTAATATATTCAGAATTTTGTTTTTGTGAAACGAATTACTTTCTGGGATTTTTAAGAAAATAGCACTCGGTAAGATCCATGATTGCCTACTTCCTATATCCGGAAACGACATAATCCTCATAGCTTGTTGCCAAAAATTTTAATAGTCAAAATTTTTTCTAACATACCTTCATCGTTTGCTATGACTTAATAGTCAAAATTAGTCTACTTTATCTATTGCCTGTATTTTACTTTGGTTAAAGCGAAATATTTTCAGGAATTGTTAAAAAGAATAGCATTCAATAGGATGAATATCCACGACTGCTTACTTCCTGTATTCCAGAACAGCATAATCTTCATCGCTTGTTGGAAAAAATTTTAATGGTCAAAATTCATTCTAACATAGCTTCATCGTTTGCTGTGGGAAACGGCTCAATAGTCAAAATTGGTCGACTTTATTTCTTTGTATTTTTATTTATTGTCTGTATTTTATTTTGGATAAAACGAAATATTTTTAGGGATCTTTAAAAAAAGGAGCATTTAATAAGATGAACATCTATATGTGCTTAGTTCCTGTATTCCAAAACGGCATAATCTTCATCGCTTGTTGCCAAAAAGCTTAATAATCAAAAAGAATCCAGCATATCTTCATCGTTTGTTATGACTTAATAGTCAAAATTGGTCTACTTTATCTGTCTGTATTTTACTTTGGTTAAAGCGAAATCTATTCAGGAATCTTTTTTAAAAAAGCATTCAATAGGATGAACATCTATGACTGCTTACTTCCTGCATTCCAAAACGGCATAATCTTCATCGCTTCTTGCCTAAAAAAGTGAATAATCAAAATTAATCAAGTATATGGAAACGAATTCCTTTATAAACATTTCAAATCTATAATCTTTTTGCAAATTTCTGAACATCAATAATTAAAATGAAATTACATCTGAAGTTACATCTGATATTCAAACCTGAGATAGCCCGGATTTTCAGTGGTTAGATATGCTGTATATATAAAATAGAAAATGGCTTCTTGTCAAGTAATTTAAAGAATGAGAATTAGACGTTTAAATATAATGTTCACCAACTAAATAAAAAAAATTCAACAACATTTTGATTAAAAAATAAACATTGGAGTTTTAAATCTTAACTTTTTTAAAAAAAATTCATGAAATCTCAGTCGGCATTTTCAGAAAATCTGCACTGTATGGCACCGTATCAACGCATAAGTTTGAAAATCCACCTCAAAAGCCGTGCTGGAAATTTGTAGAAATTGGGATATCGGAATTTTGAATGGATATCGTCAGCATACAAAAGACATAATTGCGGAATATATTCCTACAGAACTTTTTAAACTTTTTAAAATAGATAAGGTCTAACTCTATTATACGCTGAAGAATTTTTTTATTATACACTTCATACTTAACTATGTACTTAAATATTTGTAAATAATCAAGGAGAACGTATGTATGTTTTGGTATTCTATGGGGTAAATTGCTTTGTATAGAACAGTCAAACTGTTTGATAGAGTACAAATTTAGCCCAAATGTATTATAAGTCGAACAAAGTGAACTTCAAAGTGATTTTGTGAAAAATTTTATTATAATTTCAATTAATTAAAAATTATGTGACATTTCCTCGTTTTACTGCTGTAGCTCCTGAAAATATCATTGCATAAAATTGATTCTTACCCCATTTTAAGATTTAAAATGTCGAGTTTTTCATGATACAATTAAGTTAAGTTAAACATAGTTGCAGATAAACATGGCCTAAAAGTACATAATATTTAATCGTGTTTTTTAAATAACTCTAGATAGCTCTTATCGTTCTAAATTTACGTATACCAAATTTACATTCGTTTTACAAAGCAACTAATCATTTGTTTAATATTTTGAGGCATAAGATGACTTGAAATGAAATGCAGACTAACACGTGTATATTATTTTACTATTTTTGTTGAAAGTAACAAGCTAAACGTGCATCTGTTAAAAAGAGAGTCGTTTTACAGTTTAGATAAGTCTTTGTTCCTTAAATCCCGTGAACACGACACAAGTTAACGAAAAACCATTTCCTCTTTGTCGTTACAGTAAAAACAAAATCTCCATAAAATTAAAACGTGATCAAGTTAAATTCAGTGGATTAACGACTTTACGAACTCGAGCGGGCCATGTCAAAGGACTAGTTTGTGAATAAGTGTATAAAAAATAATTTTTTTAAAAAAATGAGTTTCGTTCATTAAACTGTTTGTTATTTTATTTCTTGTTACTTAATTTATCCATATTGGCAAAAAGTGGCACAAAAAGCAATAAATTCAGATTATTGCAATGATAAATAATAACATTCTTTAAACTGTCCTCATAGTCACGTAATAGTTCTTTGAAATGCAAATCTAGAGATGACCTCGCATTCGTCTTTGCTGGTGATCTTTTCTATTTATATTCATTGCATTTTCATCAGATAATCCATTTGTGGTATAAAATTTCTTTTAAAAATTCCGAACATTCAGAATAAATACTAAAGAGAGAAATGTTTTCGTGTTTAAAGAGATAGTAAAGTTTCTCTTCACGATTTCAGATTAATTTCTTAAATGAATAGTTTTTTTTTTTTTTTTTTTTTTTTTTTTTAAACGTTTTGGAGAGATAACAAAATTTACCTTTAATATATGAAACATTCTGAATGGAGAGAAAACATTTTTCATTTAGAGAAATAATAATATTTCTCTTAAAAATTCCAAGTTTTTTCAAAAAATATTTTTAATGAAATAACTATTTGTCTATTCAAGATTTCAAACTTTCTGAATGGACTGAGAATTTTTTACTATTTAGTTTGAACAAGATTTCTCTTCAAGATTTTAAGTATTCAAAATGAAGAGAGAACTTATTTTAGAGAGACAGAAAATACGGTTCAAAACAATCTGAATGGAATGACAGGTTGTTGTTTTTTTTTACATTTTAAAGAATGAAAGAATTTCTCTTTAAAACCTTAAACATTCTTAAAGAAAAGAAACATTTTTACTTTTAGAGAGATAAATTTTGTCTTCGCGATTCTAAACAACATTTTTACTTTACAACATTTACATTTAGAGAAATAACAAATAATATTTTTCTTCAAATAATATACCAAATATTTTGAATGGAGAGATAATTTTTATTTTTTATTTTTTGACAAACAATAAAATTTCTCTTCAAGGTATCAATCATCTTGAATGGAAAGAACACTTTTTTTTATTTTTAGGAAGAGAAAGTTTTATTTTTTTATGAATAATTGTTCAATTGCTCTTTAGTTCAGTTTATCTTATTCTTAGATTGCAATGCAATTGGAATCTCGAAAACTTCTTTGCCACGCTGTTTCGAATTTTTTAACATGTATATGAAATAAAAAAATATTTTTAAAAAACAGGTTTTATTAGAAAAAGGCAAGTACTAGGAAATAGAAAATATTTTTAACTAAAAATCCGGGCGGTAGAAACCAAACTGTAAAAGCAAAAATCCCATTTGTAAGATTTTTAATTTTTGATAAATATTCAGGAATTTCCTTTTTTATAATAATCATTATGATTTATTTTCCTTATTGCATTGTTTTCCAGCACATTACGAATTTGTGATAGCGAAATTATTTTCTACTTACTAGCATATGAATATTTCTTTTATATGAATTTACTGATATTTCTTTTATTATTTTCTGCTATTTAGTTTTAGAAATAACCCATAATTCATTATAATTATAATGAAAGAATTTTATAATCAATGTTTTTACAAATTCATTACCAAATAGAATTTTCATTTGAAAAAAATTAAATGATTAATAGGAAATTAAATTTTGAAAATATTAATATATTGAACTGATACTAAAATCACGCAGAAACAAAACAGTGAAAAATCTTGCTTCTACATTTACGCACTAGGAAGAAGTTTAAATAGCAGTGTAAAAAAAAAAAAAATCATATAAATTCGAAAGAAGATGCGACTTCAGTACTTTATCATGACCTTCAATAAATTTGAGATATTAAAAAAAAAATTATGATTTTATTTAAAGTATTTCTGATGTGTTTTCTTAAAAAATGACAAAAATATCGAAAAGAAATTTTAAAAGACGACTGCTGATTGCAAATTGACATCGTGAAGAACGAGTTGATGCATCAAGTGATAATTAAATGAGGTAGAAAGAAGCTGTAAAGACATGCATTACTTTATTATTTTACTTAATCTTCAATAACCTTTCTTGTTTTAAAAATGTTTTTTATTTAAATTATCTCTGATGATCCCCCCTCCCCCAATCAAACATGATGAAAACTGTACCGAACAGAAGTGCTAATATATCGATTGAATCATGAAGAGAACATTGATATATCGAGATATAAACAAAGAGGACATGAAAAATGTGTAAGAACAGGCATTTCTTTATTAAATTAACCTTTAATAAACTTTTTTTGTCTAAAAAAATTGTTTTTTTTTGTTTAAATTATTTCAGATGACTTTTCATTAAACATGACGAAAACTAAATAGAACTGGAATTCTAATAGGAAACTTACGTAAACCAACTGATATGTAAAAACTTATTATTGTAAAGAACAGCAAAAGACATATAAAGGTGTCATGAAAAATTCATAAGAAAAAGCATTGCTTTATTACTTAATGTAAATTTGAATGAAATTTCTTGTCTGAAAGAAATATTGCGTGTCAATATAAATTATCTTTCGTGGCATAAGTTTCATTAGACGTACAAAAATGAAACTAAACAGAAACTCGGACAGGCGACTTCTGTGCGCTAATTGACACTCAAAGAGTGAATTGAAGCTTGAAATAACAATCTGGGGTAATAGGGATAATTTGTAAAAAAAATCAACATTTTACTACTTTACATAACTTTCAGTGCGAACTTCACTGAAAAAAAAATAAAGATTGTCTTTATTTGATTGATCTAGTTGCTCATCATTAAACATGATGAAAAATATACCGAATAGAAACCCTAATAAACAACTATTTAGCTCAAATTGGTATCGTTAAGAGCGAGGTGAGGTGTCAAGTGATGAACGATTGAGGCGAAGGTGACAAGAAGTATTTGTAAGAAAAGGCATTGCTTTATTACTTAATGTAATCTTGAATTAAATTTTTTGTCTAAAATAAATGGTGCATGTTAATTTAAATTTTTAATTCAAATTAATGACAGGCGATTTCTTTCATGGCCTAACATTCATAAGACATACAAAAACTAAACTAAATAGAAACTCGTGACAGGCGATTTCTGTGCAGTAATTGACATTCAAAGAGTGAATTGAAGCATCAAATAACAATCGAGGGTAATTGGTATAATTTGTAAGGAAAAACATTTTACTACTTTACATAACCTTTAGACTGAAAAAAAAAAGATTGTCTATATTTAACTTATCTTGTTGCTCATCATTAAACATGAGGAAAAATATACCGAATAGAAATCCTAATAGACAACTTTTTAGCTCAAATTGGCATCGTTAAGAGCGAGGTGAGGCGTCAAATGACGAACGACTGAGGCGAAGGTGACAAGAAAAATTTGTAAGAAAAAGAGAAAAAAAATATGCGAGGGGGAAAAATAGAGGTTAATAAGGGGGTCGAGTAAGTGGCAGTTGCAGTTCACGAGAGCGTGCTATTCTTTGTCTGGCTTTAAGGGGAGTGAAAAAAAAAGAGGTGTTAGTTGTGGGCGTGTCAGTCAACCATCAGCTTGGATTTAGTGGCACGCAGAAAGGAGAGGGTTCTAGGAAGAGATTTTTACGGCTTATTTCGTTTGTAGTGATAAGAACCATCCTTAGAGAAAAACTATCTTTACAGACAAATGTTTACCTTTGAATGAGGTTTAATGGCCCGAGGACTGACTCTAGTGGCATTCCGTTAAACGTTTGGTTAAAGATAAACTAGTTTTAAAATCGCATTAAGTGGCGAGATCATGAAAATAATGTTTGAAGCAAAAAAAAATATTTACGTTACAGTCCAGATCTAAATTTGACCACACTCGGAATGGCATTAAATGTACGATTAAATATTTATACTAGATTTGAAGTCGTGTGTTAATTACACTATAAAGGGATAAGAAAAGAAGAGGTTTGAACAAGTTTTCTTAAATTTTTTCTGTTCCCAATCTGTTTTTGGTTTGTAGTTTTTTTAAACTAGCTCGAACTCTTTTTCATCGGAAAACTTTGTCTTGTCTCCAAAGTTGGTATTTAAATTAGAAATAACCATCCTTTTAGTTAGCGATTAATGACGTAATTAATAAATAATTGTTTAGCGAACTTTAAAGAAATCTTGGAAATCGATAAACTTTTCTTACTACTAGCTGCCTTTGGAGACCAACTTGTTTGCTTAGATTACTGACTTATTAAAATTCCTATTTTAATTTTCCGTATTAAAAAGACTAAATTATTCATTTTCATACTGATTTAAAGATTCCTGTTTAGTAAAGTAAGATTTTTATTAATTTTTAATTTTAATTAACCGAATGTGTTAGATATCAATTCAGACTAAGTATAAGTAGCAATGATTTTGTATTTAAGCAAAATTCTAAGAGATCTTTGGATAATTATATATATATATATATATATATATATATATATATATATATATATATATATATATATATATATATATATATATATATTTGATGATACGAAAAAAAAAACTAAATATAATATTATAATTGCTTACATTTCTTAAACTCACTCTATTTATTTCAATGGCGAAACTTTTTTTAAGCTTTATACTTTAAGAAATAATGAAAATGTCTAATAGATAGAAGTTTCGGATAGATATTTTTAAATATATTGAATTTAGACGCTGCCGATATTTTCGCAATTTCTGAAATTCACTCTATTTATTTCAATGGCGACATTTTTTGTAAAGTTTTATATTTTAAGAAATAATGAAAAATATCTAGTAGGTAGAAGTTTCGGATAGATATTTTTAAATACATTGAATTTAGACACCGCCGATATTTTCGCAATTTCTGAAATTCACTCTATTTATTTCAATAGCGACATTTTTTAACTCTTTATACCTTAAGAAATAATGAAAATGTCTAGTAGATAGAAGTTTCGGATAGATATTTTTAAATATATTGAATATAGACCCTGCGGATATTTTCGCAATCCTGAATCCATGCGTGTTTGGGTTTAGGACAGATAATTCAAGAACTGCCGATATAAGGCTAAAGACGACTAATATTGAAAATTGCTGTTTTGTTTCTGCATAATGTTATATATTGTGTGCGCTCAGCTTCAAGAGAAAATGAAGTGAAACTGGAACTTAATGCTATTCTTAATTTAAAATTAATCTACTTGAAAAAATAAACATATGATTAATGCTACAAGTCATTAAGTTTAAACTAGATATTAACATTATAATTTAGAGCAATTTAACGAGATAGTGAGGTATAAAATGATTAAAATATTAGTTTTGAATAAACTATAATTTGAAAATGGATTCAATTATGCATATAATATTGAGCAGGTAATACCAGTTGAACTATTATCATATTTTCTTCATCATTCGGTTGATCGCATTTCATTTTTTTTTTATTTCTAAAACTGAATTAATTAAAAACTCAGATAAATCATCATGGCCATGTAGTTTTAAATAAATATGAACTCTCTGAAAGCACTTCGTACTCATAAAAATGAAAGAAAAGATCATTATAATAAATAGAAATCATTAAAGGACAAAACTTTCGAAATACTCTATCATTTTTATTTAAATATAATTCGTTTTTCCATTATTTCTCAACTTAATATTCCGCATATGGCTTTCTAAAATTATTTCCTTTCAAAAAAATGAATTCAGAAAAAGCTAATACAATGTACAGCCAGGAAAAGATAAAGCCTTACTCCTCAATTTCACAGCGATTGAAAAACATCAAGTTTTCATAAATGCGACACCGACATGTTACATCAACCATTAAGGATCATCAGGCAACATCGAATCAGTTAATTGTACTGAATACAATCGAAAAACTTTTCTTTCAATTGGCTTCCACAGGAAAACGTGTCTCGGGTCGAGCCACGCACCGTACCACCCAGAACTAACAACACTTCAGTAGACAAACTTAGCACTAATGGCAAAAACGAAGAATAATTGATGAGCCAACTTTCGGTCGAACGCTGGTTGGCACTTACAGCTTGCCATTCTCCGCTCTACAATGGAAGGCCATTTATTACATCAGTCGCGTGAACAGAACAGTTAGGATCGTCAGCAATAGCAGTTAAGGTTCCTGGAGGATTTGCATAAGGCACTTTGGAAATGCCCGTTTTTCTTCAAAATGACTCAAAATGTATTCAGTTTTAATAGTGAATGAAGATGTCGCAGGCGTGGAATATTAAACAGGGAGAGATTTCGTTTACCCAACCGATGTTGATTGTGTATTATTGGTTCTATTTTTATTGGAGAACAATTTCCAACCAATTTTTGGCCTTGTTGGCAGCACGACGTGCGAGGGGCGTGTTATTGGTTTATCACGCAATAGGAGAACAGTTTCTAATTTTTATCCAAAATCGATATGATTTGCTGTGCAAATGTGAGGCTGAAAGGGTTCGATTAACTTTGGTTGATGATATACTTCTTTACATACATTGTTATTAACATGATTATTTATTTACAATTTAATCTCGAAGTACATTTGAACAGATGATACATGAAAATATTGTTGGATATAAAAAAATAAAATTATAATATTAGTTAGCAGGAGACTATTATAGGAAGTCATGACTGATGCTTGTTTCCTATTAAGCATGTTTGACCAGAGAACAATTTATATGATACATAGTAAACTTTTGTTATTTTATATATTTATTTATGCAAAACAAAATAAAAATCTAAAAGCTTTAAAAATTTATTCAAAAATATTCACAGTACAGTATTAGTTTATGTAATAAAGGGCTACTATTAGGCATTTATTACTAATAGTAATTTCTCATTAGCATGATTAAACAAAAAAATGAATTCACTGAAATAATAGTTGTTTTATAGCGTATAATTTGATTTAAAAAAATCACTCAATTATATAATTTTGTTTTAATTCTTTTTCTTTGTTTTTTATTGTGTGAATATATTTCAGTATTTGTGTCTTCATTGTTTGAATATATTTCAATAAATTAAAATTAATTAATTTAGACATAATTAAGTAATGAAAATTAATAATTTTTAAAAAATGTAAATATCAAATGAGAATAGTTTTAATGCTTTACTTCCAATAAATTATTTTTAAACAATGATTTAGAAATAAAATGTTTCTTAAGTCAAAAAAATATTAATGGCAGCTTTTTCATAAAAATTGAAATCCATTCTTATGGCTCACTTCTTATATGGTTTAACTTTTTTATAGTTGTTGTGCTCAAAAATTTATATCTTTTATCATTTCTTTTTCATCCCATCCCACCCTCTATGCCACTTTCTATGGATAATGATTCTATCATTCAATACATAATAGTTTTAGAAACAAGATTTTGCTGCTGAAAAATGTTTTTTTTTTCGCCTAAACATTATTAAGATAATTATTTCCTTAATCATTTGTCTCGCATTTTCTTCTTTTAGACATATGAAAGTTAAAAGAAATTAACAATATATTTTCATTTGTTTTTTCTTAAGATGATTTGGAGCCACAAACACTTGTTAACGGACACCACCAAACACATCACTCTCCTGGGAGCAATTCCCTGCGAATGTTCGATTCTAGCATTCCGAGAGGATCTCCGACCTCTCCAGCTGGATCAACATCTCCGGGATCTTCAGCATCAGCAGTCGAACAGAGAATGATGCACGAAAAACTCTTCAGCGGTGGTGATTTTGGGGGTTTGGAGAATCTCCAGAAGTATTTGCCTCTACCCTACCCTCCGTCCTTCTACACAGGATTGATGGGACACTTGCCCTTTCTGATGCCGAATCCCTCGACTCAACAGCAATTAGGGGCTCTCTTTCCGCCAACTGATGGCGCCCAGTTAGCAGCCATGAGGCAACTCCATGCTCAACTTGGTCATAATCGTCTTTTGATGGATAGTCTTCAAGATGGATTGGTTGGAAATCAGGAGCCTGCTTCATTCGCCAATGGTACTAGCAATTCCTTGGTAAAAAGTCCAAAAGCTCATCGATTTGCACCTTATAACCTGCCTGCTCTTACGAATGCTGAGTCCGCTTTTCACAGATTGGCCACTGGGGGACATTTACCTCCTCTCCAAGTGAGAAATGATCCAGTGAGTTCCCCGTCACCAAAAGATTCGCCCACAAAAGGCTGATCAGGTGAAAATTTGAAATAAAACATATGTGTGCAATTGTGTTACTCTAAAGAGAGATTGTTGATGAAATTAGTCAACTTCTTCAGCCTAGTCAAGAGGCTACTGTTACGGGAATGTGCACTAAAACTAACCTAAAACTCTGAGACCTCTTTCCAAATCTTTGCAACAGACATTTCCGAATCGTATATTGAAATTTCGTTTCACGGCCGAAAGTATTTCATGGAAGTAGCATTTTGATGTTAGAATCCAAGATTGAAAAATCCAATACTTGAATGTTTGGTGTGTTTGCTTTATACACGCAGAAAATACGTATAAATTTGAAAAAAAAAAAAAAAAAACATTTCAACAACTTATTCACCAAAGTTAAAGCAAATATCTTTGGACTGAAAATCCACCCGAACTGTGGTGAAAAAAATAAAATTAGAACTTTTCGATAACTTTTCGTAAGCCAGATAATTTTAGTGATTTCATGTTTACACATTTATTTTATGTTTGTTGACTGTGATAAGGAATACTGAAATCTTTTCAGAAAACCAACGAGTATGAAGGCCGATTCAACAATCGTCACCGGTGCCAGTATTGAATCTCTACTAACTACTTTTAAGGTTCATGACAGTTTTTTGAAAGCAAAACAATCTTTGGAAGAAACTGTATAGTTTAAATGTGCGAGTGAATTTTCCTATTTCGTGGTATTGTGCTGGTCACTTCAGAAATGATTTCCATGTAGTGCAATTTTCTTCAGATTTGTTATTCCACTATTGCTTCTGCACCTACTTCTTTGTACTGTGACTTTTTTCTATTAATCATCGAAAAAGGATGATGCAAAATCATAGAACCTGATGCATCTATCATTGGATTCATCCTGTTAAGGCTCGGACTCAGCCTTTTCTTTACCTGAAATTTTTTCAAAATATAATGGTAAAGCCATTGAAATTCGTCATTCTCAAGCCTATAGTGGGATCAGGATCTTTAATTTTGTAAAGCTAATTATAATTTTTAAAAAACGAAAAGTTGGGAACTTTGAAGAGTTAGTAAATAGACTTTCAAATAACGCCTATGTTAACCTTTTTCTAAATATTTGTATTTGTAAATCATATTTAATTTGTTGCTTCAATATATTTTCTTCTTTTCCTGTTAGCAAAAGAATTGTTTTTGCTATATTTAATTAGCTTTACACTGAAGTCAGTAAAGAATCTCTTCATTCGATAAAATTCTTACTATTCGGTGCAATTTCGTTTAGTTAATTTAAAAGAAAATACTGAAGATTTCCCGCTGAAGTTAATGATTCAATTAACATGGGTATGCAACGACATAACAAACATCTCCTTATAAACTTTATTCGTAATCTGTCTTACTCTTCATTGTGTCATTACTTTCGTTTTGCGCCTTAAGAAGTGAAATGGATTTCCATTATACAAAATATTAAAAATTCTTGAAAATTATTTAATAGGCCGAAATAAAATTTTGCAACATTAAAATGCCATAGATTCCTTTTTATATAAAAAAAAAGGAATAAAATCTTATGTAAAAAAAAATCTTATGTCTAAAAAAAAAAAAAAATCAGAGCATGTATTGCAAAAATGCAAAGTTTAGATGTCTGCATCCGATCCAAATGATGTTCTTATTTATTAATTTATTCACTAAAATAAGGAATAATTTTAATAATCATTTACAGAATCTTCTTGCGTTTAATTTTAATTATCATCAAATGTGTTAAATTTTAATTTATAAATGCACCAAACAGTAAAAAAATAAAAGAAAACGATTAGCAATTGCTGTGTGCACCTGGTAACTTAGAAAAATGGTAACTGGGGCATGGTATATATCTTTCCTCGTTCGATTTTAAAAACAATAAAATGTTTCAGTTATCAATTCATTAAAATAAGTAACTATTTTGATAATTCTAATCTTCTTAGACTTAATTTTAAATACCATCAAATTTGATAAATTGAATAGAATGTACATTCGGATTAAAAAAAAAAGATTAAGTGAACTAGTGCGAGCATCTGGAAGCTAGAATAAATGGCATCTAGAAAGTACTCTATATTTTTGGCCCCTCCTCTTCTTATTTAGTTACTGACTTAAATGCGTAACTGCTTTTTCTTCACGACGTCCTGCTCCCAATACTATCCGGGGCAACGAAAACCCTTTATTCTAACTTGACACATTGACGGTAACAAAGATTATATTAACTGATAATTACTCAGTTCAATATCTGAATTCTTCCCCCCGATTGAAGTCAACCATGTCACTTATAAATAAATTCTAAATCAATATTGCTTTAGTTGTTATTCTTTTTTCAGTTCGAAAACCTGTGTAATCTAATGGGCACTTCCTGCTCAGCTAGTTGAGATACTTTGAAAAATGATGATCGCGCAGAATTTTGCCATGGCAATCGCGTTCGATGTCCGAACAAGGTAGAACAAAGCCCTAGTTATTTATAATCCCACGTGGCACTTAAAATTAACTACCTGACTGCTTATTCCCAACACCTACAATTACACTTGAATGATGTACCTCCGTGCGCCCAGAGGTTGCTCAGGGCAGGTAGAGTAAGTAATCTCAGTCACAGGTCTCGATTTGAAAGTGATTATATCTGCTGATTTATTCGTTTGTCTGTTAGGATAGATCTGTGACCTTCACCACTTCTAGAATAGATGGTTCCATAAGATTCTACTGCCATTTCAGTTGCAAGTTGCTGTCGTGGACCGACGCCTTCTTTTTTTTATATAATTTATTTTTTTCAGTTGTTCGCCTTGAGAATATCTGTCATTTTCAGTTGAGATAATCGTAAGTGAAATTCGATTCTTTATCTGTGGGTTAATTTTTTTTAAAAAAAATATTTTCAGTTATTCTTTTTTACTTTTTTGTTCATATCTCTGCAGCAATTTGGGAGTCATAAGTAAACAACTATTATTTTTCAATTGGTGTCGATCTTTACTTGTATAATAATAAAGATAATTATATACTAAGTCATCTTTAACGAAAGGTTCCAAATCATTGCAATAAAATGAGCTGAACCCAAAACTAGTTTTGGGTTTGGAAATTAATGCATCAAATATTTCTAAGTTGTTGATTTGTTCGATCTACTGCGTAACAAGTCACAATTTTTTTTTCAGGAATTATGAATTGCATTAAGGAAGTAAACTTCATTTCTTATGCAAATTTTAATTTTAACACCTGAGAATTTAGACGAACTTAAAGACAATAATTTAAAACAACTTTAAGATGCTTGAATGAATTTAGACGTATTTAAAATCAATTTAAGTGGGTTGAATGGAATGTATACCATTCTGAATAACTTTATTCCACTAACTTTAAATCTTGAATATGATTGATGCAATTTCTCTATTGGTTTTCTTGTTTCGATTAAAATTTTTTTTAACTAATATGTATTCATATCCGCGACAAACGTAATAGCGTGTTAAACAACCATTTGCCTACATAGTAATAAGACATTTATTTTTCTTCTTTTGCAAGATGCATCTGACATAATAACTTCGCGCATAATTTAACTTCTTTTTGCGTCCTTTATTATAGATTATTATTAAAAAATATTAATAAGAGAAGCCGTATTTTTTTACACCTTTCCCCCTTTTTCTCTTACAAGCCTGTGTTTGTATTGTTGACAAATGAAAATGCATTTTATATGCTTTCAGCATTCGATCTAATTGGTTATTTTTTTTCCTTAGATAATAGTTTAAAACTCAAAAAACCATTTGAAAATAATAATAATTTTCCAGATATTTTTTTTCTTTCTATTAATAACTTTTGCAAATAGTTAAAATATGCTTCTCTATTTTGTTAAGTATTTATGATAATAATTTTTTTAATAGAGTTCTTTATAATAAATTGTTAATTATTGTTTTCAATAATGTTTTAATAAAACTTAAAACTCGTATATATAAAAATATTATTTCCGTATAGTTGTTCTTATGCTTGGTTATCATTAATCAAATTGCAATGTAAATGAAATACAGTATTTTTGTTTGAATCGCGAGAGAAATTATTCTGCGCATGTCATCTGACATCAAACTTCAAGGTGTCTTACGTTGTTAACCGGCTTTCATTTACTTTTGAAAACTGTATCATAAATTGAAATATTAAACTGATACAGAACTTTCATATAAGCATAAATTGACTCCATTGAAAAAATCAAATTGACTCAAAATATTCGTTCAAAATTAACAAATAAAGTTGTTTAGATAGATTCATTTTAATCAACAAATGATTTTTCTTTCTAATTAACCTATTTATTTGTATAATTGCGGATGCGACAATATTTTCCTGATACATGAGGCAAGATTTGGAAGTAGAAAAAGCTAAAAAAAATTCTGGAATGACATTTAAAAAATATTTTATTTTTCCCTTGCATACCTTGAACTCTATATTAAATTGATACAGAACTTTCATATAAATTGACTTCATTGAAAAAATCAAATTGACTCAAAATATTCGTTCAAAATTAACAAATAAAGTTGTTTAGATAGATGCATTTTAATCAACAAATGATTTTTCTTTCTAATTAACCTATTTATTTGTATAATTGCGGATGCTACAATATTTTCCTGATACATGAGGTAAGATTTGGAAATAGAAAAAGGAAAAAAAAAAAAAAAAAAAAAAATCTGGAATGACATTTAAAAAAAAAATTATATTTTTCCTTTGCATACCTTGAACTCTATATGGCTTGATTCTATCATTCTCCTTTAAACAATTTGTTATCATATAAATAAAAAAATAATGTACGACTTATTGTTTATCACTTTTTAGTGTAAAACTGTGGCAGTACAAAACAATTCTGCATTAATGTTCCTCTACCTTTATGATATGTGTATATTATATGTAATTGTTGATAGATGTGAAAGATACTGTTTGTGTCGAGATTGTGTGGTTACTCCTTGTAAGCAATTAGCAAATTTTTAGGTGTCTTGTGTCGCTTACATTGCAAAGAAGTATTTATATTGAAAGAGAAAAATTTCATTGTAAATATTGTAATTTATGTGCGTCTGTATATATATTAAGCAATTCGAATAAACTTGATTATTCTATCCTGTTTATCCTGTCTGATTGAATAAATCTGTCAAGAAATGTTGTAACAACATTTATAAATTACTGTACACTCCCGAGTATCCGGTTCGTGATTATCCGGCTTCCGTACTATCCGGCCTACTTTTCTTTTATCGTAATTAAACGAGGAAGGCAAGGCATTGCATTGGCAACATTACCAAGGCATTGGAAGCGGGCGTCTGCTACGATCCTTCTAAGCTTCGTGTGCAAAATACAAGTTGTGACAGGAAAAGAGCAGCTCGTTGTTCATGGTTTCATCAGCGTTTAACGGAGCTCATTTCTTGCTGCTGTTTCTAAATATAACTGCACAGTGCGTACAGGGGATGTGCTTAATAATTAAATTGTTCTTGGGATATGCTTAATACACAGTGAATATTTCAAAATGGATGATTACCCAAAGATAAAGTTGTCATGACTATGGAGGAGAAATTACTCGCTATACAGCGACTAGACTCCGGTGTAACAGCAAAAACCTGTGATTCCCCGGGCGGCGTTCATATTCTACGTGGCTTGAGATAAATAGAGGGTTTAAATCTCAGTAAGAAGTGAGAAAACGTGTTATAAGAGTGAGTTTGGTATAAAAAACTTTGTTTTCTGGTGGGCAAAGAAATGATTTAATAGAACTCCCGGTTTTTTGTTATCCAGTCTACCCTTCAGCCACATTAAGCCGAATACTCGGGAGTGCATTGTAATTATATTATTAATTTACAAATGTAGTCAATCTTCCGTCAAATGTAGTCTTCGCTGGCAACATTAAATGCATCAAGCACCTATAAAATGGAGATGATTTCCGAAATCATGCGTTACATATAACATGCATGAAAAGCATACAGCGTGGAATGGAATTGAGTGCAAAATTTAGAACATATATATGATTTTTTTTAATTTTAAAATAAAATGCTCTTTACAGAAACAATTCCTGCATCAGAATTCATTACAAAATAAATATCAAACACGTAAAAAAAAGACTGAAAGTAATAAATTTTAAAAATTATATTTACTTGGTATTTAAAATCTTCTAAACACATTAGGAATTACAAAATTGTGAACATTTAATTCCAAAAACCCAAAAATCTTATTAAATGTATCTAATTCTTCAGAAAATTTGTCGGATATTATATGAAATTTATATAATAATTTTTCAATATAATTAAATTTGACAAAAAAGTATTGAAATAAGTTGTTGACTTTAAAATATATTTGGCTGATGATATATATGATGTAGCAAATTATATTTATTGCTGTGGTATTGCTTAGTATACCACAGCAATAAGTTTTTGATGACTTCATTAAGAAACAGAACGTAAGAATGATCACGTGGAGATATCAAACAAATTACATATATAAAATGAAGATATATAGCCCAAAGGAAAGTCATTATTTTCATAGTGCATATAAAATAGTGCATAAATTTTATCTTGATCTAGAATTTCATTTTTTTCATACATTCACAAAAAAAAAGGAAATAGTTAAAGACCAAAGTATATATATAGAACAATAACTGAATTTAAGATAATGCTACTAAGCTAAACAAAAAAAAAAAAAAAAAAAAAAAAACTTACTAAAATACAACATTAAATCATAATTTTTATAACTTTAATAACATATAATATCAAAAGAAATTACATTAGAGTTCAGAAGAAAAGAGAGGGAAGAAGGAAAACCAGAATCGCATGCATTCTGTAAGTATCAACAATTAAAAACCAACTTAACACGTACGAAATGACTATCAAATGCTTTTTTAATCAATCTGTTCATGGTTCAAGAAACATCTTTGAAGGTAATTATTTTCTCATTTAACCAAGTCACATTTAAGTAATTACTGAATTATCATCTCATTCTGAAGCTAGAAGAAAACTATTGGTATGTGCATTAAATCAATTAGACTTAGAGTGTGTCTGGTGATGGTAACAGTGACGGATCTCAAATATCATCTTTGTGATTTGATTACTGCTTAATATCATATCTTTTTTGCCTCCAAACAAGATATTAATCAATAGAATCATTCGCTGTACATTCTCTTTGAAATTTTCTGTTCACGTGTACCAAATTATCATCATTGCTTTAATAAGGAATTTCTTCTATCATAAATCACATATGCTATGCGACAAGAAAAACAAAAACAAAATCCTAGGTCTGTGAACCCACAAATATATTTTTTCTTCTTTGCAGTGTATTTCGCCGGCTAGTGAAACATCAATAAATAAATATATATATATATAAAGAAAAAGAAAAACCCAGTTTAAAAAATCAATTAATTTAATTATATTTTTCAAACTAAGGTGAAATTTGGAAATAGCTTATCTTTGTTCAGATGTTTTTACTAACGAGCGTACGCGGTGGCCTGGTGGTAAGGTCTCCGCTTGTGAGCCGTAGGGTTTCAGGTTAGAGACCCGATACCACCGAAGAACCGTCGTGTAAAAGGGTCTGTTGCTCCTTAAATACGTCATGCCAAACATCCTCCCACTGTTGTGGTGTGGAGAGGGGATGCCAGCTCAGGTGTCGTCCTCGTCATCTGACCGTGGTTCAAAATTACAAGGTCCGTCCCAAAGTAGCCCTAGTGTTGCTTTACAACGGGACGTTAATATAACTAAACAAACAAACAAGCCTATGCTTACACTCATGCATCAACTCTGCAAGATTTTTTTTTATTGCTTCCCCCCCCCTTCTTTTCTTCGCCAAAATCTTTTAAAAAGGAAGATTTCTTCGATAGCCATGTACCGAAAATTTTCCAAGAAACTGAAGGAAATAAAATAAATAAAGAAAACGGATATTATATGGTCGACAAACAAACAAAAAAAAAATCACAGTAAATAGCTGTCCAACAAATTTAATGAAACTTTTAAAATCATAACGGTTTTTTTAAATTTATTTTTACTTTCTTGTATATGCAGCATAGAGAAAGTATAGCAATCGTCAAAAAATTCGAACTAGTGATTTTGATGAATCTTGAGTTTCAGACTTTCCTGAGTTCGAAATACACATTTTAAAAAACTGGCCGTCTCTCCATCTGTCTGTGACAATGATAATTCAAAAATGCTTTGTGTTAGGAGATTGAAATTTGGTTTGTTGTCTTTACACCAAATTTGCAAGTTTCAATCAAATTTGAGTAAAATCTATTCAGAGGAAGTCCGTTTGTTGGGTAATAATAAGTAAAACACGATAACTACAAAATGAAAAAAACTTGATAGATCAGATTAGGTACACAGATTTAATATCTATAGTGTAGAGACCTGGCGAATTTTGAGTTAGATTAGATTAGATACACAGATTTGATATCTATAGTGTAGACACCTGGCGAATTTTGAGTTAAATCTAATAAAGGGTTGACCGCCTCTTGGTCTGTTTCAGAAACATGTAAACCCAATAACTCAAACACTCATTGACTTAAATATGTCAAATTTGTTATAGGATCTTGTGACTAAAAGTGCAGTGATGTGTCAAATTTTTGCTTCAATCGATTGAGAAAAACATTTCTAGAACACAAATTCAAAATTACTTTACTTTTAATCAAGCCAATTTAATTGCCAAGGATCATACGATAAATTCCGTAAAAATGCTAAATTCACGCCAAAGGTTAATATTTCGTAAATATTGTACGCCAATGAGCGCTCTCAGGCATGACAAGTTTATCAAAGAGTATACGAGAAATTTTCGGAGATACATCTCTGATTTATCGAGAAAAAATCTAAAAAGAAAAGACATTTTGAATATTTTTTAGTGCTTTCAGCAGTGTTCCACAAGCAACCTTATCTAGTTTCAACCCACAATTGAAGAAATACTGACCGAAAAAGAATGGCAATGATCAAAATAGCTAGAAGCAGTATAATTTTTAGAAACAAAACACACATACTTTTCTTAGCAAAAATAAACCAATCAAAAACAAAAAGAAAGTACAACATTTGTTTAATCTATGTCTCATTGTCAAAAAATAAGAAAAAACAGTGATTGAGATGGAACAACTCCTTACAACTTTTGAGACCTGACGATTGCTGACGCTTTTTAACCTCTTAAACGAAACTCCATCTCGTCGATTCTCTGGCAGAGGAATCGGAAATCGCTCCAAATGGTAATTTATCTTCCCGTTCGCATGCATCGACTGCATCTTCCTCGTTCGGTTGGCTTGAAAGCAGAATTTGCATAAAGCAAACATTCGTGCTTCTTCTAACCGCCTGACATGCGTTTCCGATGTGATTTTCCTACTTCTTTCGCTTTGTTTTTTTGCCGTCCTTCCCTTTCCATTCTGTTTGATCGCATTTCATTCGATGAATATGCATTCGCTTTGTGTACAATTCCTGCGAGGTTTCACGAAATGGCTCTGCAATTCACTTCCATGAGATGAAAGGAAACTGGTCTCGGTGTGATTTTTGTTCCCTCCTTTCCTTTTCCACCTCGTTTTGTGGTCTATTTGCTGGAGATGTTTGTCTTAAGTTTGACGATTTCCCACATATTATGAAGAAGGGAGATTTCCAAATATAGCAATATAGAAAAGAAGAGATTCACCGTGGAAGTGAATCTATAACATTTCTCAACGCTTCCTCTCTCTCTCTCTCTTTCCTTTTATTTTTTTGTATACCAAGTAGGGAAAGTATTAAGTTAGTATAATAATTGTCAAAAAACTCTAACTCGAGATTTTGACGAATCACCGCGTTATAGACCCCCCCCCCGAGTTCGAAAAACACATTTTTTGGAAAATATACGTTTTTCTGTCTGTCTATGACAAAGAAAATTCACAAATGCTTTGAGACAGGGGAAATTTGATTTGCTATCTTTACACCAAATTTTCAGATTTCTATCAAATGTTGAGAAAAATCAATTCAGAAGAGGTCTACCGGTCTAGTTGTTCCAATATAAGTTAACACAATTACTACAAAATGCCATGTGAATATGATAATTCAAAAATACATATTATATTAGATGAAGAAAATAAACGAACATATTTAGAATTAGATTTATATATCTGAACAAAACTGTGGATTCATTCCATTAAGAAGTCCATCTGTTTTTTTTATGTATATAAGTAGACAATCATAATACTAGTAAAACGTAAGGAATTATCCAAATAAAATTTAGTATGTGCTCTTGCTACCAACATTGGAAATGTGCATTTTGTTCTTCCCAAACAATGGTACTTTTTTTTTTTTTTTGCTATGTTGAGGCACAAAGTGCATCAAAATTAATAGGAGAACATTCTTTTTTGGCTAACCATTTGAGTGTAAATGTAAAAGACATTGGCGCATTCTTACTATACTTAGCAATTTACTTCATTCAATGATATCAATTTGTTGAAAACATTTTTACTTTCTCGTATGCGAAGTATAAAGAAAATAAAGTCATTATCAAATAAATTAGAACTTGGTATTTTGACGAGTCTCCACATTTTAGATCTCCCTAAGTTAGGAAAACACATTTTTAGAAAATGTCCGCCTGTCTGTCTATCAAAAAGATAACACAGAAACACTTTGAACTAGACTATTTGGTATACGGTCTTTACACCAATTTTGTTAATTTCTATCAAATTTTGAGCAAAACCCGTTCAGAGGAAGTCTATCTGTCTAGTTGTTCGAATATAAGTTAGCACAATTACTACAAAACAAATAGAGCTAGATAGATAAATTTCAGCACACAAGTTTAGCACCTTTAGTATAGGAACCTACAAAATGTTGAGCGAAATCCAGCAAGTGGTTGACCATTGTAAGTCTGTGCTTTCAGAAACATGTAAAAGCGAGAACTCAAAAACGCAATGACTTAAATATAGTACAAATTTGGTGCTATATTTGTGATTTTAAATATAGTTTTATGATTTTAAATTTGATTTTTGGATACTTTTGACCGTACGTCAGGGATTAATCGCCAAAGCAGTCGCCAAGGATCACACGATAGATTCACTAAAAATGCTGAATTCACGCCAAAAGTTAATATTTCATTGCTATTGTACACCAGTGAAAAGCAAAGCATTCACTTGGATAACAACATCTTTATTAGAGAGTATACAGGGTAGTTTTGGGGAAACTGCTCCGGCAGGATTTTTCCTTAAACATATCATCGTGACAGTTGTGAACTTACTGATTATAATGTACGTTTATATGCATAAGATCGATTATATAAAAATTATTGAGGAAAAACTAAGGGCTCATTATTAGTAATTATATAGCCAAACTTAAGAGTACACATGATAGTACTGTGATAATAATGAGATACATGACACAGGGAACATAAGAAATTGACATTCTTAAGAAATATTTGGTTAGGCTTTTTTTAATTACCCTGTAAATATCCCAAAAGCATATCATTTATTACTATTTGTTTGTGATCACATTACGTGCCGACTTTCTGGCCTGGGGGTAGCGTGTCTTCCCCGTGATCTAGGAGTCCCGGGTTCGAGTCCCTTTTCGGGCCTGGTTGTTCTCATGTTTGTGTTATTTCTGCGAGGTGTGGTGTGCTATCTTCATTTGAACTAGAACTCAGGCTTCTGACCTCGGGTGCTCAGGGGTCTTTACCCACAGAAGCTACTGCGCAATATTTGGCTTAAAATAGTCACAAGACATAAAAAAAATCATGTTACGTAGGCCAAATCAAATCAAGTAAACGGCGTTTCTTTTCCAACATTTTGGGAAACTCACAAATCTGTTGTGGTTGATGACATTATGGATAAGGCAAACCACTTTCAAATAAACAAAGACTTTAATTTCATGTCGACATGAGGAAATGAGTACTGAAAGTTATTGCCAGTATTGGCTTTTATATGTGCATAGATATATTGTACAATTACATCTAATATATGGGTATGAAAAAGTTAGCTGGAATGCTGGTGGATAAGCACTAAGATTCGAATCTACAGATCTCCACACAGATAATACACAAGGAAGGAGATTCTTGATTGAAGGAACTTTTCAAATTCTTTTACCTCTTTGACATTTTTAGTATGATAGCGCCAAACCCGCTAACTTTATATACAAGGATGGCATATTTAGTTAAGCAAAAAGAATGGTTTATAACACATAGCTATACAGCCAAACATGAGTATACACATAATAATATTGTGATGCATAAAATAGAAAACACATGAAGTTAATATTAATAAAAAAGATCTTCTGAGGCTGCCTATTATTACTTTGAAAATGACCCATCAACTTGACATGCGATCACATGTTTGTGACTATGTTTACTTAAGTCAGATCAAATCAAAGCAAGTAAGGTTCCTTTTACGACATAAAATTGGAAGATTTCCGAATGTAATAATACGCAAGGAAAGAGATTCTCCACTGAAGCAAGTTTTAAAAAATTTACAAAGCCCTCCCCGCCCGTTTCCCCTACATACATTGTGCCAAACCAAATTAAGATTACATAATTTAAGTATGAAAAAAATGGTTTATTATATATAGTTATTTAAATATATACAGACTACACAAATTTGTAAAAAAAAAGGGAAAAGCACTAAGTCGGCCTTTTTTCAGAAATATGCAAAGTGGTTGTAAATTATTAATCTGATAATAACCCAATTCTTTATCAAACCTTGCTATTTGCCATCATGTTTATTTTGATCAAAAGAAGCAGGACAAATAGTATTTCTTTTCTGGCACTTTTCTGATATACTTGACGGAACACAGAGAGAAAGTTAACACAGGAAAGAAAAAAATACGAGATTTCATCTCAATGAGATATATATTGGTTACTAATAATCTGCTCCTAAATAATAGCATTCGATTAATTATTTTGCAAAAAATCATGTGACGGATAATTAACATATTATTGTTATAGAGACTGAAACTTTTTGATTTCAACTGTTTTAGGTTAGAATATAACTCGATACTTTTTTTATTTTCTCGTATACGTAGTATAGAGAAAATATAGAAATCCTCAAAAAAATCCATAACTCAAAATAACTCGAAAATTCTTTGAACTAGGCGGATGAAATTTGGTACACTTCAGCTGTTATTTTCCCCATCAAAACGAAATAAGTTTTTCTTATTTTCCCTTTGAATATTCGCAGTGGCTTGCTAGGGAGAGGGTTGCTGGAGAATTAATTTTTGACCCTTTCCCTATTGAACAATGGTAAGTGGTATCCGGGACATAATTTTATTTTATTTTTCATCTTCTCAGTTTATCAGACTTTAAAATATGACATCACTATTTAGTCGTGTTTTTTTTATTATTATTAATCTCTACATATAAGTCATAATCAATTAAATTCATAAAAACTAGACATTTTCATAAATTTTTAATAACCGAAGAGTTGTTTTTTTTAACATTCAGTGCTTTTTTCTGATCTTGCAGAAAAAAAAAGTTTAATATATTTGAACATTCTGCAAGTTTTTTACAATTTCGTGAAGCTTATGTGTCTTTTAAAGAACATAATACTTTCTTTGCTGCATTTATTCTGTAAAAAAAATAAAATGATTAAAAAGTATTAGCGTATAAAAAAATCTTACATATATAATCAAAATACATACTTTAATAATATTTGCAATATAAACGCAAAATTCAGGCCGGATTGTTTGACCTTTCATGAAAAGTAAAGACGTGATGTAAGCATGTGATATAATAAAGATAGAGATCTCTGGAATGAAAGGTAAAAATAATCCAAATAACCATTAAGAATCAATGGGATAATGATGAGCTAGAAAGAGGATGTATAGCCGTTTTGAACGAAAATGAAGCAATAAACACGCAATTTCTACAACTTTCACGAACGTAGGAGATAAAAGCGATATGATTCACCGAAGCGTTAATCATTTGTAAATCATTGACATTTTTCAAGAATAGAAGCTCAGGTGTCTGACTATAATGTTGTCACGCTTTTGATAAAAAAAACTTCTCTGAAGGGAGCCAACCATGATGAAGTTTTGACCAACCAGAGGAATAGTCTTCGCGAAATTTTCTCGAATGCTCTTCAATAAATGTTTTATATCCCTTCCCCCAGCATAAAACTGTAGACTTTAGATAATATCGCAAATGCTTTACATGGCATTGGCGAACAACAGTTGCGAAATATAGTGTAATATATAAATTCTATTTATTAAATCTAACGGAAGGATATGTATTGTAACATTCCCCGTTTCCCAGTACTGATAAGACATTTACAGCCAGCTGTGCCGTCGCTGTTACTTACTAAACTCTTCGAGATAGCCAGATGGTGAATCTTTTTACCTGGGTGGTCTCGCATCTGTTCATTAGCGACTACAGTGAAAGACCACATGTGGAATTCCTCGTCCAAGAGGTATTGATAGTACCTTCAAAGAGAAAGGGGTGTCCAAACATCTGGATGCTAAATATTTCTCATTGTGAAAGGACCTTCCCACTACCCACTGACGCCGCTGAGGGAGCATATTGCTGAACCCCGATTGGCCGAAAGAGAGCTCAAATGACCAATGTAAATTAAGAAGCGGAGATTGTCGCCGAAATAAAGTGCAAAGATTTTTTTTTTTTTTTTTTTTTTTTTTTAGGAGGAGAGAAGAAACGAATTGCAGGCGGACTGTTGGACTACGCCCACGAGTTCGGAGTCCGAGAACCAACTGAGTTTAAAGAAAACCCTTCGACTACGACAGTTGTATCTCCTACTACAGGTGTAAATAACTATTTATTTAACCAAGATTAGAATAAGTTGTTCTTTTGTATATATAGGGCTGTAAAATAAAGAATTGTCTGGAAATTCTGCTTCGTTATTTGATCAGTCTAGATTAAGACATTAGAGTATTTTAAAAGTCTTTTTTCATACCGACTGAAATTAAAATTTGACTCCTAGTTTACATAAAGAATTTCATTGATTTAAGTCACTGTGTTTATGAGTTCATGGGCTCACATGCATGTAAAACTATAGGCCAACATATAATTATCTCTTTGATTGACTTGGTCCAAAATTTGATAAGAAACCGCTTTTTAAATTCTTAACCCGTGAATCAAATTTTATCCTTTTACGTTTTGTAGTTATTGCGTTCACTCGCACTCGAAAGTGAGACAGACACACTTCCATTTAATGGATTTCGTTTAAAGTTTGATAGACAGTTATATATTTGGTCTAAAGTTCATATACCAAATTTCATCTAGCTCGAAGAATTTTTGAGTTATCATGTTCACAGACAGACATAAGGCGAAAAATGTGTTTTTCGAGCTAAGGAAAGTTTGAAATGTGGAAATTTGTCAATATTTTAAGTTCAAATTTTTTGGCAATTACAGTATTTATTTAATTATATGCTTTTTATAAAAGAAGAGCAAAAAAGAAAAGCAGTCATCACTTAATTAAAGCAGTTATAGATGACAGTTCAAGATTTTAAATAAGTTAAAATGATATATAGGAGAGTTTTATTTCTTTTACTCATGCTCGTAAGAATTGAAAATGAAGCACCACAGGAAGATTAGAATTTAAATCGAATTTTGAAGTATTGAACAATATAATAGTTCTTCGTAAAAAGAAGGCAAAAAGTTTTCATCGAAATAGAAATCAAAAGCACTATGTAATAAAGATGGAGATTTTTAACATGAAATTGAATATAAACCAAAAACAAGCGTTAGGAATCAGGGGTAGCGATATGATAGGAAGCAAAGGCATAGATTATCCGGCTGCCGGTTTAGAAAGGCACAACAATGACAAAATATTAATATATGAAAGCATTTTACAACAGTGCAGAGAGGGCAAAAAATTAATCTTTGGATTGAGTATTATTTACTTTTGCTGCGCCAATAATGATGGTATTGGCGAAATAATAATACTACTTACGCTCCTAACTGCTGCTTGGATGAAAGAAAAAGAAAAAAGTTACATTATTTACAGAGAAATAAGACAAAAGTGACCAGAAAATCAAATTAGAGTGTTGTCATATCCTTGCATTTTGAATGATACCGATACAATGCAACCCATAGCGAAATAATTATATTATGATTTCAGATAGGACATAGTGTTTACCGTCTCCGACTGCTGCGTGAAGAACTGATAAGACAAAATATTGGTGAGTTTATTACACTATTTACAGATAAATATGACAAAAACGTTCACAAAATCGAATCTGAGAACGAATTACCTTTGTTTTTTTATATACCAATACGAAATAATTATATAATGAAACTAGATGATATAGTAAATATATTATAACCTTAATACTTGCCTTCTTTAATTGTTGCTTGATGAACTCATAAACTATTGGTGAGTTTATTACATTATTTACAGAAAAATATGACAAAAGTGACTAGAAAATCAAAACTGAGTACCATTTACCTTTGTAATGTGAATGGTGACAACTAATGGCGAAATAATTATATTATGACACCTCAGATGGTATTTACCCTCTCTAACTGCTGCTTGAGGAACTGATAAAACAAAATATTGGTGATTTTATTCTATTTTTTACAGAGAAATAAGACAAAAGTGGGAAAAAACAAACTACTTTTCTTCGTTGGGTCCTTGATAACATTTATTGGCAGAATCATTATACTACGATTAGAGAGCAAACTCAGTTATTCCATTACTCGGTGGCACTAAAAGAAAAAAAAGCGAGTTTATTTCATTTTTAGTATCAAGTAGTGAATATAACAGAAAAATAGTAAGTGTTAAGTTCGATACGTCACCCACAAGAAAAAGTTATTGAGAATTTCCACACAAATTGTTTCTTCGGCATTGGCAATTAGGATTCAGGGCAATGCAAAAGGATTCGAAAAATGATTATCTGTTTTTAACTTTATAGATTTATTATTCAGCAAATGGATATTATTGTCCTATGAAGAAGAAACTCCCGGAATTAGTCGTTTTGAACGAAGTAAAGTCATAGAAACGCAGTTTTTCACAAATGAAGGAAATAAAAGCGATATGATCCACTGAAGCGTTAATCATTTGTAATTCGCTGACATTTTCCGTGATTAGTAGATGAGGTGGCTGGTTATAATGTTGACACGCTTTTGCTAAAGTATTGAGTAGATGTTCGTTGAAGAAAATCAGCCTTGATGAAGTTACGACAAGAGAGGGAGGGGAAATGCAATTATCACAGAATGCGTTAATGCTTTTATTTAATTTACCTCTTGTTGTTAATTGCCTCATCTTCTTCCCATCAAGTAAATTTGTTTGTTTTCAGCTTTTTATCCTCATTATATCTTTTTTAAGCAGATGATTTTAAATTATTCCTTTTGTAGAATGTTTGAGTTTTATGCGGTGGAGGTTCGTCTATTAGTGTTTCAAAGCAGCAACATTCCTTTAAATTATTTTTAAAACTTTTTTTGTCGCTTTTAATCTTGTTGATCATTTTTGCACATTGAAAGTTTAATGAACATTGAAAATGTAAACTAATAGTACTAACAATAATAAGGATAAAACAAAGAAAGAGGTCGGAAAACGAATTTAATATATAAGAGATAACACCGGAACTATACTGAGGTCATTCTCAGAAATTACCAAGATTCACTCACTCTGCCAATATATATATATATATATATATATATATACAACAGTGCTAAGTTAAGCCAAAAGTTAGTATTTCGGAATTATTGTGCTGCAGGTAAAGCTTTCTCTTTATTAGAGAGAGTGCGAAAGAGTTTTTAAGAAACCACGCCCATTAGTTTCTTTAAATGTCATGTGATTCTGGTTCCGATTTCACATTTATCTCACAGAAACTTATTTGCTTCATTTAAGTCTTCTGTTAGAAGCCACACATTGGAAAAAAATGCCTCTGTAATTTTCTAAACCAGAATTCAGAGATAAACCAGAATTAGAGATAAAGCTGTTTTTTAAGAAGAATATTGTAATTTATTCGATTCTAAAATATTTTGTTGTATGTATTTGATCATTTCTGAACGGACGAACTGCCGATGGTATGATATCTATCTTAGGGCTCGATGCTTCAAAACCAAATAAATATCAAAAGAATAGTACACATACTTAAGCAATGGCATAAAGTCTATTGTTCCAATATTTACAGATTCAATGTTTCGAGATTCGATCGTTCAGTTTTGCAATGTTTTGATACTTGATGGTCTAATGTTCCGATGTTTCCGAAACGTTGATCTAATGTTTCCGAGATTGGATCATAACATTTTTTTAAGATGAGCCATCGTATTTACAACATTGACAAAACTCAAATCGAATTTTGCAAATGCGATATTAGCATGAAATAAGCCTTTTTTGTTTCTTTCTTTGCTTTTTTTCTTTTCTTTCTTTCTTTTTTTTTTAGAAAATCAGGGGCATTTTGATGACTTTTATCTTTTAATTTAATATAATTTATTTAGTTTCAGAATTTTAACGGCGGTGCAAAATAAGACAACTGTAAAAACATATTCTAATGATCTGAGGTTAATAGAGGGGGAAACATATCCGAAGTCATCAAATATAAGCATATGCTATATCTTCAAGTTTAAGTCTTCAGAGTTTGTCTTGCAAAAAAAAACAAGAAAAAATTAAGAAAGAAGGTTTTTTTCTTTTCTTTTTTTTTTTACTGTAAAATTAATGACAGATTTCGATAATGTTCAAGTAATGTTCAAGAAAATACTTCCATAAAAATGTCTATTATTTAAAACAATTACTTGTATATTTATATGCCTTTCTAAAAGTTTTTTTTATCTTCTATTTTTAAGCAACAACATTCTTTCTTAAAATTGTTGGATTGTTTATTTCCTTCTCTATATCAAAATAGCCACTAAATGACAACCCAAAAAATAATTTCTAGTTTTTTTAAGACAATTTTTATACGTAAAGCTATAACTGAGGTTTCTATTTTTTACGGTACTTACGTCAGTTATGAAACACAGCTTCACTTATAATTGAACTTAACCGCTGATCAATCAAAAAACAACAATAAGTTCATAAGCGTCAGACTTTTATCACGTTGTATTCATTTCCTTAACTTTTTTTTTGCAGTGAAAATTCTCTGAATCCTTTATTATAACTCGGATAACCAATTAAAAAGAAGTAAACATCATATACTTCTTTATTTCGATTTTTCTAAGAAGTTATATCCATTCATAATTTTTTGTCATTTCTAATGACATTAAAAGAATGTAATACAAACCAGTGGGAATGCTCAACGTGAACTTGCTCGAATACACTCCAATAAAAGTCCCCCCTCCCCCAATCCGCGTAAAAGTGTTGGACTTGTG
The DNA here is from genome assembly GCF_947563725.1 of Argiope bruennichi. Classification (NCBI taxonomy): domain Eukaryota; kingdom Metazoa; phylum Arthropoda; class Arachnida; order Araneae; family Araneidae; genus Argiope; species Argiope bruennichi. The sequence continues at coordinate 98,234,987 of NC_079156.1, read as the reverse complement.
TAAAGCCGCGAATTTCTTGCATAGAATTGGCGAATGATAGTTAAGAAATAGAGATTTTTGATGTAAATAGTAATAGTATTTTCAGCTCCAATTTATACGTATATGTATCACAGTCTGTATGACCTCCATTTCATGAGGTCAACATAAATTAAGTTTATATTTCAATTTAAATTAATTGTTTTTTATTTGTAAATAAATATTTTAGTTATTATGCACCAGCCTCTTCTGATTATATGGAAGTCAGATTACACATCACAGTTTCAATCTCAAGTAATCTGATGTGGCTTCATTGCACGGAGAACTTATTCCTTCAATAATAGAATTATTCAAAAATTTGGAGTAGATTGAAAATATTCATTTCTAAGGAACGAAAAATAGACAGAGAAGCATACGATACATCACTGGGTCATACATACGATACATCAAGTATAGTGAAAGTATAGTAATCGTCAAAAAATCTAACTCGAGATTTTGACGAATCTCCACGTTCTCTGAGCTTGAAAAACACATTTTTGAAAGATATCCGTCTGTCTGTCTGTGTCAAAGATAATTCAAAAATACTTTGATCTAGATAGATGAAATTTGGTGCACGTTTTTTTTTACCGAATTCGTATACTTCTGTCAAATTTTGAGCAAATTCCACTCAGTAGACGTCTGTCGGTCTAGCTGCTCGAATATAATTTAACATGATAACTACAAAATGAAGGGAGCTAGATAAATAAAATTCGATGCGCAGAATTAACATCTATAGTCTAGACGCTTTTCGAATTTTATGCCAAATTCAATAAGCGATTGACTATCTGTTGGTCTATACTTTCAGAAACATGTGAATGTGATAATTCATAGACGCAGTGACTTAAATATATCAAATTTGGTGTGGGATTTTGTGATTGCAATTGTAGTTCTGGTCCAAATTTTTGTTTCAATTGGTTGAGAAAAACGCGTTTAAAACACAAATTCGTTTTTCGGATACTATTAACCGCATGCCAGGGATAATCGGTAAATAACTCGCCAAAAAATACAAGAAAGACTCAGTAAAAACGCTATATCCATGCCAGAGGTTAATATTTCGTAACTATTATACGCCATTATCATGCAAGGTGTTGTTTGGGATAACACCTATATTAGAAAGTATGTGAAAAAGTTTTAGGTACATAACTCCCGTTGGTTTACATTTAAATGACCCTGGTAAAATGACTGTTGTTTTTATGAGAAAATGGTGATGCCTCAGGATTTAATCGTTATGTTTACTATAATATTCAAAAAGTCAATCATTGTCGTATCGCAGAGAGAATTTCGTTGTAAATTCAACAAAGATCGCCATAAACAGATTTACAGTTGATACAAGAGATTCATAGAAAATCGTTGCATGTGGACTTCCTCTCCATTATATAAAGATGTTTTTTATTTATTTATTTTTTTATTATTTTTATTTATTTATTTGGCGCAAGAGCCAACTTTGGCTAAACTGCGCCAGGTAAAATGAGAGAATGTTTTCAAACGGAAACATGGAAGATTTACAAGCAGAAGCACATAGTTTAGAATTTCACAACAAAAATCCATATCTCTGCTTCGAATTATTATAGCGATAGGTGCAATAACCAGAAGTCAGAAATGGACTTCCGATTCTATGTTTAAAGCATAAACAAATGAAATTGCTGTTGAAAACATAGAAGAAAACTTTGAGCTTTCTTTTTTACGATAATGTGTTTTTACGATATGTCTTTATTTGTTTCTTTCATTGGAAATAAAAGTTTTAAATCAGCTCCTTCATTTTGAAAACCTGCATATAAGTTACTTTCCTGTTACATCCATCTTTTCTACTAATACGATCTCATTGAGAAATTCAATGCTAAAGGACACACACATCAGCCCATCAATATTAGAATAAATCTGTTTAAAATAAAATACATCCTGTAAAAAAAAACTTATATTCTTTTTATTACGACTCATGCTCTTGCCTCACGCCAACCATACCTTAACCCTTTAAATATTGTTCCGCGTCTTTTTATTTTACATATTTCCTAGCAAGATTTAAATTTAAATTCAAAGCTTTTTTTAATTTAATGCGTTATAATTTTATTCTGTGTCTTGCTTGTTAAATTTTAAAGTAATTCACTCGCTTTGTTCTTTAATAGCTACCTAATTCAATTGTCTTACAGTCATTAACAGTAAGCCTTAACATTATTTTAAGGTGAACAAAAGATCATTAAAATAACTGTTGTTGCGCAATGCGTTTGACATCCTGTTGTAAAATATCATGTGTAACGTCCGGTTTAGCTGTATATTCAATTCAATAAATCATTATTCATTCCAAAGTACCCTTTAAGAACATCTGTCATAGTTTAATTTAATTTAGATGTAAATTAAATACAACAAAATCTGGGTGGAAACATAGTTAAATACTATTCAAATTTCTCAATGAAATTGAAAGCGATGAAAAATATTTGTAATTAGTATATCAAATAATGCCTTGATGGAAAAGAATCATGAAATATTTCAATGCAGGAAACGTTTGAAGGCTTTTATTTTTCATCAAATGACAACTTTAAGTCGTAAACTTCAGATAAGGAAGATAGAAACTGCTAACCAATAGCGTCCGTGTCACTTTTATTTTATTGGCGCAGATAAAGGAACACCTATTGTTCTTTAACAGCAAATCTATCATTTTTATCTCTGAAAAAAATAGTTACTGTTATAATCCTTAGTAATAAAGTTATTTAGAAATACAATATTGCTTTCGTTTATAACGTTTTTTATATTTAAGTTGGCGATAATTATTAATCCATTACGCTTAAGAAGAGCTAAATACTTATCGTAACTGCCAATACTGATATGCTGACATTTTAAACACTGATTGTTCGTATTTTATGAGTTCGTAATTTTATGAACTGTGTTAATAACATTAAATCTTTAAAGGAAATGAATTGTTAGCTTGATTTCTCAGGCCTTGAAACTGCAAAGGCTATTAAAAAAAACTTTCTAAATACTTCTGCCTACAACTGTATTGGAGTAACATTGTCTTAAATGATATGATTCTCCATTTCTTCAATCAATATTCGCCGAATTTGATGCAGCTTCATAAACTTTATAATAATTATTCACATCGAAACGATAGTATCTAATTTTCCGAACAAAATTTATACAACAGCAATAATCTGAAAGAATTGCGTATTTGACAAAATAAATCATTTACTTTTGTTGTGTTGTGTCGAAGTCTAAACTATTGATTATTCGAATAAAAAGATATCTTGAAACAAAAATTCCTATTTTGCAATTACCTCGTTGAAAAAAAAATCTATACTAATCATTCATTTTTCCGCCACTACCACCATGGACACATTTATCATGTAACTTCTTGTTTCACAAAAATGTCATTAGATTCAATTCAGTTTTGGCATTACCACAATTTATCATCATCATAAAAAAGCACTTAATCAACGGTTTCCGATGAAAAAATCCCCATCTCCTACCAGTTTTGCCCTCAAAAAACAGCATCCATTATCATTGGGAGCAACTTGCTTAACATAAAACAATTTATCACCATTGACCCTTTGGTTATCAGACTCCTGGTTTTTAGCCAGAATTCTGCATTGTAGCAGGCTTTACTTATACAACCTTTATTTATTTATTTATTTTTACGAGATACATTGCAAGTGTTAACACAAAAACCATTCTGTCACGATTTTACTGATGCATTCAAAATAAATCTATTGAAAGACAATGTTCAATATACAGTTTTTAATTAAGAAAGACATGAAATATTAACAGTATTGACACCATAATGATTTATCCATGAGGTAAATTTATCCTTCGATATTTGCAGAGTATAAATAAGGTAAAGGGAATTAGAATAAATGAATATTGACGTTTACAAATTGGTTTAGCTTAAATAATGAAATAATGACAATAAAAAACAAGGAATGGAAGTATGATTAAAATAATATTTTCATTCGCTTTTTTAAAAGAAAGATTTTAATTAAATCCTTTGTAAATTATTTAGAAACACGAAAACTCTTATTAAAAGCCAAGATAGAAGATATTTAACCTTTCATTTTGGAAAGTGTAAATATTTTGGAACGAATATTGTTTATCTGAATTGTGGTCAATTCATGAGAATGGAACCAAATCAGTAGCTTCTCTCCAAATTTCACGCTACAGCAGCGGTACATTTGGTGTTGAGTATCAAATTCAACATGTCCCATGTTGGCAAACATGATGGAACATCGGCGGGTTTAAGTTACGAGTCTGACACCCTCCAGTTTGAAAATCGAGGTCTTACCATTAAGGTAAAGCGACTTTACGCAGTAGTCACTGCATCATTTATTCAGGTACCATTTAGTATTCCTATAATGAGCAATCGTTTACATAGAAATAAGTTTTAAGCGGTATTTTTCCATGGTAAAATTTTGTCATGCCTAAAATCTCACCTCCAGGCCATCATGGCCCAAATATATATTGAGAAAGTATATTCAGTCTCAATATGAATATCGATATTCAGTCTCAAGGTGAATATCGATGTTCACAAAAATCCCATAAGAATCAGCTCATTTTTGGCATTGGCCAAATTTACTATCGCCATAGGAAAGTACTTAATCAAGCGATTTCCAGTAAAAAAAACCCATCTTCAACTTCAAATACAGCATCCATTATCATTCGAAACAATTTGCTTAACATAAAACAATTGATCACTAATGTCACTTTCACTTAGCCCATTCCTGGTCTTCATCCAAAAATTCTACGCCAAATAAAATGAATGTAGTCAGCCAACCAACCTTACTTATCTAACCTCTTTCCGATAAGGTTTAGTGCATGTGTTAACGCCGAAACTAATCTGTCCCGATAGCTGCTGCCATAATTCCACTGGTATGTCCAGGGCCATCGGATAATGATGCTCCAACCAGTGTTTTCACTTAAGGGGACACGAACTGCTGATAATATTGGCCCCGTTTCGCTGGAAGAGGGACGCAATTAATCTTTCGCAGTAGTTGTGAGCGAGGCAAAGACGTTCGGGAACAAATGCATCTTTGCGTTCATAATGTGGTGTTTTATGGTCGGCGTCGGCCATGAGTGAAGCCGTTGGGAACGGTGTCTTGTCACCTCCAACTGTGAGTAACGAGCTCAGTGGCGCCACCATCGGCGGGAGGGGGTAGGCCACGATCATTCATTCCCTAAAAGGGAGAGGGGCGGTTCCCAAATGAACTCTATTGCTTCCTATTGTTCTTTGGGTAGGAGGATGAATTGAAGTTCGGAAAATGGAAGTTCACGGATTCGATGTGAATGGTGTCCAATAAAAATTGATAATCAATAAATTGTATTCGGATCAACCCAGCAATGCTGCAATAGTCGAAACCCCTCTATTCCCATTGCTGGTTTCTTTACTAATAGTAAAGATGCGAGTTGTGTATGGTTGGCACTTTACAGACCCTTTGACTTAAAGCTACCAAACTTAGCACATATATTTTGGATGTAGATATGTGCACCTTCAAGCGATTTTTTTAAAGGATTTTTAACTGTAATTTTAATCAATTAAAGAGAAATTTGGTATTCTGAAAATATTGTTGCTCAAAAATGAATATTACACATTCCAAAATTTAAAAATTCGGGCATTTACGATTTGATAGAGATATTTTGTTATGGATCTAATCTCCTTCAGAATGGCTCATGCACACAATAAACAGAACATTTGAAAGACAATTAAAATAATACGGCATTAATATCGGATAATTTAATGAAATCATCTATATAAAGTTATATCTAAGCGATTTATCTGAAATCAAATATAACCAATATCCCCGGAAACCAGCTGGTCGTCTGAGGCGACTAGTTAACAATATTAGCTGCTATTATGTTTACTATTTTTCCTTTATTATTCCGAAAGAAAATACTGTAATCTTCAAACAAATCGTCCGGAAGATATGGATTAATTTTGATATTTTTTAAACCTCTTTGAATTTTAGAAACAATTTTTGGGGGATAATATGTGTCTGTGTACACGATCATTTAAAACTTAAAAAATACTGAAAAAAAATGAAATTTGCAGTGCGGTCTTTAAACCAAAATTATACTAACATTGTGGAAGAAACTGCATTAAATTTTGAACCAAATCTCCAATGGGAGTTTTGTTGGTTTGTCTGTGTGTATATGAGTATGATAACTCAGAATCATAATTGGCTAGATAGATGAGATTTGGCATATGATTCTATGACTAGAATCATAGATCTGTGTCAGATTTTGAACCAAATATGCCAAATTATTCATTGTCTATATATTTGTCTAACCGTGCATTTATGAATAGGATAACTCAAAAAGAAAACAAGGAATGCAAAGGAATTTTTTTGTTATTATGTCCACATTCAAATAGTAAAGGTCAATGAGAAGGGGTTTGAGAAGTGGTAATTGGAAGCCTTATGAAGCAACAAGATGAATAAGGGATTATTAAAAAGCTTAAAACCATGATGTCTTTCTTAAACAATCTTTGATAGTAGTGTTGTGTTCGTGCGTCAACAAAAATAAAATGCAGACAAACTTACTATAAAACTAAATCTTATTACATTATAGATAATATTATCAAATTTTCATCAACTTATTTTCATTCAAAATTATAGCATCGTTTTTAAACAAAAAATTAAAAGTTCCAAAAATATCACTGTTGCCAATCTGAATTTTATAACTATTTACAAAATAAAATTTATAATTATTAAAATAATCGTTAGCTACTTTTAAATAAAATTTTTACGATTTTATGTCGCAACAATAGTTATTCTAGAATCTGCAAGAAAAATAAATATTAATTTTTCTACGATCCCGATGTCTTCTTTTATGCGAAAGGGGCCGCAGTGGCCTGGTTGTAAGTGCCCGGCTTCGGAACAGGAGGGACTAAGGCTCGAGACCAGGTTCCAACGAAGAACCGTCATGGAAGCGGGTCAGGTGCATGTTTAATCCGTCGGGACCAAATTTCCTCCCGGCGAAATAGTGTGGAAATTTGGAGAGGGGGTGCCAGCTCTGGTGCCATCCACGTCATCTGATCGTTTTTAAAATTAGAGGTTTGTCTCAAAATGTCCCTAGTGTTGCTTTAAAAACGGACGTTAATATAACTAAACTAAACTAAACCTTCTATTCGTCTGCAATGCCTTAAGATGCTTTTTGCAGAAAGGTTTCTTACCAACATCACTAATAATTCGATCAATAAGAAAATTTTATACAAAGTTCGATGAAAAATTTTGTTATAGAAAGTGCTTTGTATATAACAATGTATTCTAGAACTAAGTATTAGGAAAAAAATTCCATAAAAACATTATTTTTAGCTGTCCATCATTAATTGGGGGGAGAAAAGAGAGAAAAATAAAAGGACTTTATGGAAACAAAAAAAAAAAAAACAAAAAAAAAAAACCAAATACAGTAAGATTTATTAGAAATAAGTAAAACGCGTTGTTAATCAAAGAATTTCAAACTCTGAGAAGGATATAATTTTTGATAGAAGCAAAAATTATATCCTTATTCCCTTATCGACTGCTTCCTGCTTGTTAAGGAGTAAATCCTATAATGGCACACGATGGCACTTCTGATTTGAGTTTATGTATCTGAATACAAATCATGATAAGGATAAGGGAAAGGGAGAAAGGTAGCTACAACAACGTTGAATAAATAGCCGTGGCATAGAAATATTTGAGCCTATGTCAAAGCAATAAAAGGATAAGTTTTTTAAATTGGTCCGCTTATCTTCATATAATTTTTAATAATTTGCTCTTACTGTGACAAATATATCGTATACTTAAAAATATATTTAAATGTATGAATAAAATTCATTGGATATAATGTATAAGATATTTCGAATAAATCGTATGGATGCTAGTTTGAATATAAATGTAGTAACTAAAATTTTTTAAAAAGTATGATTGTCAAATATAGTTAAAAGTATCTTTAAAAATTCATTGGAATTAGAGAAAAATATGCAGAAATAAAATTTATATATATATATAAAGCTAATTATTTAAATTATATTATTGATTCCTTTTTCTTGAATAATTTTTGAATCATATATGTCATATGAGGCAATATATTTCATTCGAAATATCCACCTATGTTTTGGTGTCTAGCAATCAGGGCAGGAATTTTTTCTTATGTTTAAATTGACAATTTATCGATATGAATATAAATTTTTGCATGAATAAAAGCAAAAATTAATTAGCTAAATTCAGCATCTTTTATTATTTTATTCTCTGTTCAAAGACCTGTTAAAGATTATTGCTAATATTTTCTACGTTTTTTAATCATAAAATCCGATTTTAATGATTTGTTTTGACATGTTTTTTCATGAACCTTAGGGATAGAGAAGATTCCATTGCTAAGAAACAAAACTTCTATTATCATTATATATTTATATTTGAAAGGCTTTTATTTCTTAAGATATTTTCTACTACAACTCTCGTTAATTAACTTGTGACAATCAGAACAGATTTTTTAACAAGATAACAATCCGGGCACATCTACTAGTAAGCAAAGAATTATCTCAAATTTATACGAAAAATATAGAAATATCTCAAAATGGAAATTTTTCTATGTGCCCTAATCTTTCTCAATTTTGATGTTGGTGGGTGAGAGGTAAGGAAAAGATTTGATTATTGACAGCGGTCTATCCACCCTCAAACAGGACCCCATCACTTGAACAAAAGCTCATGAAAAGGAAAAAAAAAAAAAAAAAAAAAAAAAAAAACCGCAAAACGAAAGAAAAATACAAACTAAAAATACACAAAGATAGCATTTCGGTAAAATGTGCGCCTGTTGGAGAATTGTCATCTGGAAAACAAAGAGCAAAAAAATAAAGAAACGATACAAAAGATAAAAGAAAAAGAAGAGAATCTTTAAAGAAGGGATGAAAACATACAGACGACGATGATACAAGAAAGGCAAGACAAACAAAACGAATCTCCCGGCGTTTTATACCAAAGGCCGCAACTTTCACTCAATTTCACCCGCGTTCGTCGTTGCCATGGGATACGCGCTTCCAGATATTTTCTTATTTATTTTTATTTCACCTGGATGTTGCCACTTAACACTGACTGATTCCGCTTTGGTAAGTATTCCCTTGCGAGTTGAGATGTTCTCACAATCCATTAGTTTCCGAGCGATATTTCTCTTCCGGCTCTTTGACTACGATTTTCTTACAGGGAAGCGGCTCTTTTTCGAAAATGAAGTTTTATTATAATTTGTTTTTGCTTTCCTCATCTCTGTGTTTTTAGTTTAATGTTTCTCTAAGAGGTGATCGACTGTGCGCCAATTCCTTTTATAACTTTTCCGATCCTTTTTATAGCGTTTTTGAAAGTCATAGACAAGGAGCTCTAAAACACAGAGTTATTTTGTTGGGATTTCTAGCTAATTAGGAATCAAATGGATGAATTTAGTTTAGATATCATTTTAAAAGAAAAAACTTCTTAATTCTGCTTTTTCATTTGATTATTTATTCATTATACAGCCCTTTAATAAAATCAGTCATATTTCTCCATATAGCACTACTAGCCATGATGACATCAATCCAACGTTCTAACTTTTAATAAATTATTATGCAAAAAGATTTGCAAAAAATGCATTAGTTCTATTACATGGCAATCATGCTCATGAGAAGCAATCATCACATGACAAGTTCTTTGCATCTTACCATAAATCTTAAATTTATTTTATTATCTGTTTGTTTATTTACCTTCACACATGTAATGCATTTACCTTAACATGTAATGACATGTTAGCTTAATTAACTATTACAACATATCTTATTATTTTAACTGTTACATCCTACCTGTTAACTTATTTCCCATGCTAAATGCTAATATGTTACTGTTAATCTTTAAACAACCTATAAAAAACTGAGTGTCGTCCTATTTTTCTCAATTACATAAAAAGCTTGTTGCTTTTTAGTATCTTTCGCCACTATTTATAAGGCTGCGGTGGCCTGGTGGTAAGGTCTCGGCTTGTGAGACGTAGAATTTCAGGTTCGAGACCCGATTGCACCGAAGAACCGTCGTGTAAAGAGGTCTGTAGCACGTTAAAACCGTCATGCCAAACGTCCTCCCGATGATGTGGTGTGGAGAGGAGGTTGCAAGCTCAGGTGTCATCCTCGTCATCTGACCGCGGTTCAAAATTATGAGGTCCGTCTGAAAATAGCCCTAGTGCTGCTTTATAACGGGACGTTAATATAACTAAAAATGTTATATTTTATTGCCTGTCAGTTTATTAACCTTTCACACTTTTCCTTCTTATTTATTTATTTGTTACATCTTCATTTGTTAATTTATTTACCGTGTTAATTTCTAATAAATTAATATGATTCTTAAAAGGTTTTATGGATAAATGTTTGTCAGTTTCCTTTCCTCTATGGGAGAAAAAGCTTATTTGTTGTGTAATGTTTCTCACCACAACTTTTAGATTTATTTTATTTCCTGCTAAATTATTTACCGGATATATATATATATATGTAATGATATTTTAATTCTAGTTTTAATTTAATTGATTTCCAAGATTTATCTTCGTTTGGCCCATAGTGGCTTCATTCTAAAAATATTCTCTTATTTCGTGATCCGCTTCCACTTTCAATTTAATTAATTCCTCTCTAAAACTAATGCGCCATCAGTACTACGCATCAAATGAAAGTGATACTTTATTTGCCCTTATCAGAGGTCAAAACATGTATTCCCTTGTACCGTGGCCGGAAATCTTATCTTATATAAGACTAGTGATCATTTGTTTCGTCCCTTTTTGCTTCTTTTTTACTTCTGCTTTTGTGCCGCACTGCGTCTGATTGTAAATAAATTGCTTTTCCGAGATGGATATTAAAGAGAGAATAAAGCGAAATTAAAAATACCAAGTCTCTTCACTGCTTCTCAACCTGCATTCTACTTAAACCAATATATATATATATATATATATATATATATATATATATATATATATATATATATATATATATATATATATATATATATATATATATATATATATATATATATATATATATATATATATATATATATATATATATATATATATATATATATATTCCTCCCAGAAGACATCTCAAATATGGGAATGACAAACTGAAAAAGACAACATTTGAGGAGTACCTTCCCTCTCCAAGTTTCCGCACCACAACAGCGAGTGAGCATTTGGATCCAATTAAAATAAAGCTAACCAGATACGCTTACAGGATGGTTCTTTGAATCGGGCTTCAAATTTGGAGCCCCTTCAGGCCTCGAAGCACAGTTCTCGCCTCCAACCGTATTAAATTTTTAGATAATGTGTTTAGTGCATGATATTTTAAATTGAATAAAATATTTTGAATTTTTAATTATTTGATTTATTTAGTAAAAGGTTAATATAATTATTCCTATTTCCATTTAAAATGAACTTTTAACATCATTCCGTTTAGTTTCCATTTTTGAAACAACATGAGGGGTATTGTGGAAGGGTCCGTAATTATGAACCGTGGTTTGTTGACGACATGGCTGGTTTAAGTCTTCTCGATGCCCTTAGGAAATGCAAATCCCAAGGCCCTTTCCCTTCCCAAACTTTCAATAACAATTTTTTTTTTACCTTCTTTATTTTTTAAAAATGTATAAGTAGTTTAAAGCAGCAAATTTTAATGAACTAAAATAGGAAAATGCTTAATTGTAGTACATTTCCTAAAAAGTAATTTTTAACATATCATATATGAAAAGATGCCAAAATGGAATTTAAAAGTAATTTTTTAAAATATTTCAAGAAAAAAAACTAAAAAAATAGTATCAAACATTTTCTAACGTTTAAATCATCACTTTTATTCCAGAGTTATAAATAGTATAGTATAAAGTTTGCAAATTGTAATACATTAGGGATGTTTCATATGATATTTATGTCTGTTTAAATAATGTTTGATTTTAAGTTAAGTAAGTTCATTTGCATAGTCTTAGTAATTAATTGAAAGTACAAAATTAAAAAACTTCTTAAATGTTGCCAAAAAAATCTCAAGATCTCAGGACTTTTAGACAATTGCATAATTTAATAGACTGACTTGGCTGATGAAGTCACATCCATACAGGAACTTCAGTCACCAAGTCCTTAAAATTTTCTTATGATGTATTGATTTAATATTTATAAAACAATATTTATATTTTTTACTTACATACAGCATTAAAATATCACTGCTGGAACATATCAAACGAAGTTAATTATTTAGCTTTTTTTACTCGTTTTCATTTGCTAAGAATTTTTATCGAATTTTTTCTCTCTAAGTGTAATCCTGATAATTAGAGTTCGGATACTTATATTACCCTTTATTGCAAATGATTAATAATTTGGTCTACATAATTTGATTAGTTAAACCACTTTTGAAACCAAAAATTAATTTTAAGAATTATGTTTGTCAGTAAGAACAATAATTCAAAAACGAAAAGAATTAGATAGTTTGAATTCTTAACATTAAAATTATAGATCCATATGAAATTCTTCTACGGAAGGTTTCTTTTTACTCCCGTGTGCATATAAGTTTAATAACTTAAAAACTAAGTCAATTAGAGAAATGAATTCTAAAATATAGTTTCGTCATTGGAACTTCAGAATATTATTAGATGAAGGAGCAAATCTCTCAAGAATTTGATTGTTTGTTGTTTGATCCATCCATGTGTATCTGGAAAATATAATTCTAAGTTGGAATAAGCTATACAGATGAATTTTTGAATACAATCTAATGTATTTGAATACAATAGATTTGTAATACGTATATTACAAATCTATTCTTAATAGATTAAAAGGGGAAAGATAAAAAAAATTGACAAAAAATTCCAAATTTAATAAATTGTTGCCTGTTGTTTTATCTATCCATGTGTACCTCAACTACATACAGTAGACTCCCGATTATCCGCGCCTGCCGCACAAAGTTTTTTTTTTTTTTTTTTTTTTGCTTCCAAGCAAAGAGAAAATGCTTCCAAAGCAAGAAGCAAACACAAATGACTGATTTCTTCAAAAAGGTGTAGTTTTACAGTGATGCTTTTGTAATTACATAATACATTACATTATTAAAACAATACATATGTGTTAATTTTTCTGTGTATCCTTGACGCCTCTCGTAAGTACAAAGCACTTTTCTGTTTTCATTAACAAAATGCATTTTCGCTTAGTTTTGAGTGATATACTAAAATATTAATTTAATTAATATTAATATTAATAAATAATTGTAATATTATTAATTAATATTAATATTAATATTGTACTTAAAACGATTTTTCAAAGTTGAAATGACTGCTTTCTCTTTTGTTATACCCGTTTTTAGCTTTTTTCGGATTATCCGCGGCGGCCGCGCCACCCAGTTCCGCGGATAATCGGGAGTGTACTGTAACTCAAAAATGAAATGAACTATACAGATAAATTACACGTAAATTGCAACTCTCTCTTTAATCGATTAAAAGGGAAAGATAAAAAATGTGATAAAATGTCCAAATCAAATAAATTGTTGTTTGTTGTCTTATCTATCCATATGTATCTGGATAACATAATTCGAAGATGCAGTAATACATACAGATGAATTTTTTATAGACAGACTTTACATGCAAATTACAAATCTTTTCCTAATCAATTAATAGAGAAAGATCAAAAATGCAACAAAAGATCCAAATCCAATATATCGCTGTTTCATGTTTTATTTATCCATGTGTATCTGGAAACTTAAAGAATTTTTTATATACAATCTTTACACATAACAGATTATATACAATCTTGAACAGATGAATTTGTTTATATATACAATCTTTACACGATAATTGAAAATCTCTTCCTAATCGATTAAAAGAAAAAGATTTTTTTTATATACAATCTTTACACGATAATTGAAAATCTCTTCCTAATCGATTAAAAGAAAAAGATTTTTTTATATACAATCTTTACACGATAATTGAAAATCTCTTCCTAATCGATTAAAAGAAAAAGGTTTTTTTTATATACAATCTTTACACGATAATTGAAAATCTCTTCCTAATCGATTAAAAGAAAAAGATTTTTTTTATATACAATCTTTACACGATAATTGAAAATCTCTTCCTAATCGATTAAAAGAAAAAGATTTTTTTTATATACAATCTTTACACGATAATTGAAAATCTCTTCCTAATCGATTAAAAGAAAAAGATTTTTTTTATATACAATCTTTACACGATAATTGAAAATCTCTTCCTAATCGATTAAAAGAAAAAGGTTTTTTTTATATACAATCTTTACACGATAATTGAAAATCTCTTCCTAATCGATTAAAAGAAAAAGATTTTTTTTATATACAATCTTTACACGATAATTGAAAATCTCTTCCTAATCGATTAAAAGAAAAAGATTTTTAAAAAAAAAAAACGCGACAAAAGGTCCAAATGCAATAAATTGATAAATGAGTGTTTGTTGCTTTATCTATCCATTTGTATCTGGACCACATAACTCAAATATGTAATAAGCTATGCAGATGAATTTTTATGGACAGTCTTTACACTTGCTAATCTCTTTCTAACAGATTAACAGAGAAAGATAAAAAAAAAATGCGACAAAAGGTGCAAATCCAATAAATTATTGTTTATTGTTTTATTTATCCATGCGTATCTGGATACAATAACTCGAAGAGGCATGAGCTATACAAAAAACTTTTGTATATATCCTTTACACGTAAATTATAAATATTTTCCTAATTGATTAAAAGGGAAAGGAAACGAAAGGCAACAAATACCTCTTTCGATCCATATATACGTGAAGATAATAATGCAAAAATATTTTTTAAAAAAACTAGGTGGATGAACTCTAGAATATGATTTTATCATCAAGATTTCGGAGTATTATTAAATAATGAAGCAAAATCTGTCTATTATTTGACTCTCTGTTGTTTAATCTATTCCACTATGTATGAGCAACATAATTCAAAGACGCAGGAAATTAGATAGATGAATTTTGATGCATGCCCTATTCATATAAATTGCAAATCTTGATCCAATAAGATCAAAAGAAAAAAGTCCGAAATGTTGTGGCTCTTATTAAAAAGAAACAAAGTTAAAAACATTACATGCATATTAAATGGTTACAAAATTGCCATTGTTTTTTAAATTCCAAAATTAATAGAAGTAAATCGAACAAATTTATTTTTCATATCACGAAAAAGCTTCCGATCATCGAACATAGTATGAAAAACTTTCATTATATTCATCGATCGCTTTCAGTTACTGTCTGTTGTTAACATCACCTCAAAAAGCTTCAACAAAATCGTTATCTTATTCAACTTTAAACACGATAATACTTTCAGTTAAATTACGAAATTTAATACACCATTGTCAAAGATTATATTCAAAATTTAGTGTTTCTAAAAGAATCAGATAATACTGGGCACCCATGCAAACAGTAAAGAATTTCGATCACGCGCAAATGTTCTTTAATGATCAACTTTCGTTTCGTCTTTCGACGGCGGCGAAAACAGAGTCACGCAAAATAACTCATATATTCTTTATCAGAAAATTCATGAAAAAAATACAGATTACGTACTTAGCATGAAGTATGAGGATAGTGTATAAGGTGAATTTAAAATTTCTTGTAAAAAGTAATTTATGGTTCATGTGCAACGGAACATTTAATCACTATTTAACATAATATGTGCGATATAAGAAAAAACAAACCTCGAATTTTAATGCCCTGGATAAAATTATTAAAACTTACATGTTTGTCAAAAAATGGAAAAAGTGCTCCCAAAACATTTACATTCCATAACATAAACATTTACATCCGCATACTTTTTGCAAAAAAGTGTTACCCCCCCCCCCTTTACTACATAAAATTGAGAATTCTGGGCAAGACTGTGAACGACATGAATTCTTATATTATTATTTTCCAGTTTTTCTTTCCTTTTTTAGAAAGGAAGTGCTTCGAAGTACAAAGGGTTTATAAATGAATATCTCAGCTATGCAAGTCTGTAGTGGATAAGATGATGTAAAGGGTGTTCCAAAATTAACGAAAGATTTGAATTTGCCACCATTCTTGCACTAAGGTGTTGGCAACCCTATTATAAAAAAACCAACTGACAGCAGATAGATTAGGGTTAGTAAAAATGGAGCGTTACACGATAGAAAAACGTGATAACACAAGATTTGAATTAAATAAAAAAAAACGCAGTTTTTTTTTCTTTTAATTGTTATATTTTTATTGAATCGTAAATGGAACAACATATAAGGCAAATAGTTTCCACGGCTTTGTTAGCACATATGCACTCTTTTGCAAAATTTTCCACGGCCATTTTGCATAAATGTGGCTGAATTTCATTGATTCAATGTTGAATTTCCTCCTTCAATGCACACGTGTATATGGGTTTGTTGGCATATGCCTTCGACTTCAAATAATTCCATAAAAAGAAATCCAATGGTGTTAAATCACACGATTTAGGGGACCAATTATCAAATTTTCGAACTGTGACCACCAGACTTTCATTATTTTTGAAATGTTATTCAACAATGAAAATACGTTGTTTATCGTGTGATGATCCCTTTTTATTAACCCTAAAATATCTGCTGTCAAACGCTTTATTTTTTAATAGGATTGCCAACACTTTACCGCCAGGATGCTGGCAAATTCAAGTCTTGCGTTAATTTTGTGACACCCTTTTATAAAGTGAAGCACTTTGAAACAAAGGTTTTTATTTCATATCGACATGAGGAATAGATAATCTTCAGAATATTACAAATATTGGTTCTTATATAGGTACAAATACAAATCCGAGGTTACAGCTAATGTATAGGTATTTAGATATGAAAAAACTAGTTGGAATGCTAGTGGATAATCGCTGAGATACGAATCCGAGGCTTCACTGGAGAGGTTCGAATCCGTAAATCTCCACAAGTCTATTAAAAGAAAAGAAAACAAATCAAATGTAGCAGGGGATCAAATAGCAGGTATTTGTTCCCTTGCTACAAACAGACATTGACGAACTTAAGACACGCATATATCTAGCTTTCAAAGCGTCACATCACAGATCGCTGTAAAAATACGTGATGAATTACCGTATCACTTCGATATCATTCATATTTTCGGAGGAACTTGCAACGCACATTTATAATTATATTGAATTTAAACTTTCAGCTCCTATTTGTGATTTCCAATCACCAACGAGGTTGTGCTTTGTTTTGTTTTCTTTTAATAGCCCGGTAAAGTTGGGATATTCTTTTTTAAACACATTGTATAGTAAAGAAAACCGAATATAAATTTCAGGCATATTTTTTTTTTTCAAACCAATTGAAATTAAAATTACTCAGAAAAACATTTTTAGTAACAAGAATATTTATAGCATTGCGTTTTCAGTTATTCTGTTTACAAGTATATGGATGTATAGACCAAAAGATGGTCAACCCTTTAATAGATTGAATTCAAAATTTAACAAAAAAAAAAAAAAAATTTAATCATACCCTTCAGCATTGGTTACATCATTAGTGCTTTTTAGATATATAACATTTAATGAAATATCAATAAATTATTCAAAAATATAATCCAAAGAATTTTTCCAACAAATTCTCAAAGAATTTTAATTCATTAAAACAAATATTTTTAAACATTATTCAAAATTATTTAACAGTCATTTGTTGATTAAATATATAAGTAAAATATTTATCAAAAGTCACACAACACAATTTTGTTGATGAAACAAATTACTTTATTAGACATTTACAATGTTATTCATTAAATAGAAAGCATTTTTGCTTTTTAAAAATCATCATTGCTCAGTTTAACATCGTAACAAACTTCCATATGCATTTTTGTAACGATCCAAATTCGATTCGATCGATTCCAGTGTTTTTGTATTCATGCTACGACAAGATTCCATTTTTTTTTTTTTTTTTTTTTTTTTTTCCTAACATGCTAAAATTTTTTCACTACCAGAACTATATATATATATATATAACATTATTTTATGTGAAGCATGATGCAGTTTTGAAGATAGTGAAGAGACTTTTTATCTTTTTAAATTCTTTTTAATCCATCGGGAAAGCATAATTATTTACAAGCAGAGACGCAGACATTGCGTCCGCCACAGCGCAGACAAAAGCCGAAGTGGGGAAAAAAGGCCGAAATAAATTATCCTTCGCCTTATATAACCTTAGGTTTTGATAGGGAAAATATATCTTCACAGTGCTAATATATTATTAAGATTCTGATAGGGATTTCTGACACATGTCAATCACATGTAAGGGAAACACAGGGATCTTTTAAGAAAGAATGTGCTTACTGGACATTTTTACCCCTTAGCATATGTACAAGCGACGAGCACACAGAACGACACAGAAAGGAATGAGGGAAGAGCTCTTGGACATTTTATTCCTGGTCTTATATAACCTATGATTTTGATAGGGAAAATACTTCTTCACAGTGCTAATGTATTATGAGATTTCGATAGGGATTTTCATTACAGGCGCGGAGAAGGTAGAGGAAACAAAGGGAGATTTTAAAAAAGAATTTGCTTGATCAGCGGTATGTTATCTCTTCACGCGTAGTGTGGGAAAGTTAGATTTTAGCTAATTCAACAAAGCTTCTCTTGAATTCATTAAGTAGAGACAGTGGAATTCGATCACGAAATAAGAGAATATTTTAGAATGAAGTTACTATGGGCTAAATTAAGATGAAGTTATTATGAAAATTAATTAAATTGAAATTAGAGTTAAAATATCATTACATATATATATATATATATATATATATATATATCTTAATTTCGTTGTTTTCACCTTTTTTCTATAGTAGTTACGGAAATTCAGTAACTGCTGGAGGGCATGCTTTAGATGCTAAAACTGTGTACAAATTTCATCTAATCGGGTCGTGCGGTTTCAGGACAAATCATCACATCTACATGCAAGCAAAAGAATGTTCTCTAATAAACGTTTACACCCCATTTTCAGTTGACGTTTACCTTTTTCAATTGAAAGTGTGAAGCTTTGTTTTTATCTTGATTTCGATAAACAGTGTATATTATCTTATTTTAACTTTTAAAAAACAAAACGTTTCTTTTCTTAGTTTAGTTTCAAATAAAAAATGCATTTCTTTTTCTTATTTAACTTTCGATAAAAATGGAAAATAATCTTTTTCTTCTGACTTCCGATAAATGTATTTTATCTTCATAATTCTGCATGTTTCCTAGATTGATAATCGGTGCATTAAAAATATTTTTATATGAGTTTTCAATTCATGAATTCCTCACTCAAATATGCAAATTAAAAATGAAGTTGCAATACAATATGCAAAGTAAAAAACGTATTTATCACCCCACCCCTTCTAAAAAAAAGGCAAAGCAGAAATTAATTGCATTCGTTAAAAGCATTTTTGTATGAATTTTCAATGCATGAATTCTTCTCTAAAATATACAAACTAAAAGTGAAATTGTAATAAAACATACAAAGTAAAAAAACGTGTTTATTATCCAAAAGAAAAAAAAAAAGACAAAGCAGAAATCGATTGCATTCATTAAAAACATAAAAATGAATTCTTTGCTAAAATATACCTAAAAATGAAACAATAAAA
Source organism: Argiope bruennichi (assembly GCF_947563725.1). NCBI lineage: Eukaryota > Metazoa > Arthropoda > Arachnida > Araneae > Araneidae > Argiope > Argiope bruennichi. The sequence goes on along the minus strand of NC_079156.1, from coordinate 98,215,442 downwards.
TAGGCAAAGTAAAAAAAAAAAAAACGTGTTTATTACCCCCTAAAAAAATACAAAGCAGAAATCGATTACATTCATTAGAATCATTTTTATATAAATTTTCAATCGATGAATTCCTTTCTAAAATATACAAGCTAAAAGTGAAGTTGCAATAAAATATGTAAAGTAAAAAACGTGTATAACATCGAAAAAGAAAAAAAAAAGCCAAAGCAGAAATCAATTGCATTCATCAAAAACAATTTTATATGATTTTTCATTGCATGAATTCTTTTCTAAAATATACACTAAAAATGAAGTTGCAATAAAATAGGCAAAGTAAAAAACGTATTTATTATCCAAAAATAAAAAGCCAAAGCCGAAATCAATTGCATTCATCACAAACATTTTTATATGATTTTTCAATGCATGAATTCTTTGCTAAAATATGCACTAAAAATGAAGTTGCAGTAAAATAAGCAAAGTAAAAAACGTGTTTATTATGTATAAAAAAAAAGCAAAAATTGATTGCACTCATTAAAAACAATTTTATATGAATTTTCAATGCATGAATTCTTTGCTAAAATATACACTAAAAGTGAAGTTGCAATAAAATAAGCAAAGTAAAAAAAAAAAATGTATTTTTTATCCAAAAAAAAAAAAGGCAAAGCAGATACCGATTGCATTCATTAAAAACCTTTTTTATATGAATCTTCAATGGATGAATTCCTCTCTAAAATACACAAACTAAAAATTAAATTGTAATAAAATATGCAAAGTAAAAAAATGCATTTATTAGCCCAAAAAAAGACAAAGTAGAAATCGATTGCATTTTCCTCTCTAAAGGCGGGATAAGTATCCTTGCTAATTCACATAATTTAAGCCATCAGCTTACGAAAGCTTCCTCCACTAAGGTCTATAACCGCAAGACCCAGCTCAAGCTCAAAACAAAGTAAATCTTTACTCCATTTTTCTATTCCTTTTTATAGCATTCCTTCCCAAATGGAAGACCCCAAGTACTGCTGACAGTAATTTCTTAACACTTGGGCGGAGAAAAGTTACAGCGCATGGAAATCCAAATGATTCTTGCTCGAAATAATGCCACTCGGAAAGACAATGTACCCGGATGGACCAGCAACAACCAGATAATGATGTGAAGTGAGCTATATCAGCAGATCTGGTTCGAAAACTCTCGGTATGTATCCTGGGGTTGATTTCAGGGCTGCGCACGGTTCGAGCATTGCACAGTTTGGGTAGGCTGTTTAAACCCCAAGGGGAAACTTTTGGAACGATTAGAGGAACAGATTTAATGAAAGATTTTGGGAGGATTTACCTGAAAAATGGCAACTGTGAGCCCATAATCACTTTTTAGGAGCTTCACAGAGTACAGTTAATTGAAGAAAAGATCAAGTGATCCATGAATCGCGATAAGGTATAATAGAGCAATTTCATTACTTATTTAAGCAAGAATGTGATTAAAATAGATTGTTTTAGCCACAAAATAAAATTCTGACCAGTAATTAGTGTAATGGTTCATTTGGTACAGCAAAAACACTTAAGATCGAAAGAAATTTTTTTTTATTGATGTAACCTTCCAGCAAATTCCTGACTTTTTTTTACGTTAGTTAAAATAAAAGTTCCTGGTTGTTTGCGATACATGTCATGTTTTCAGATGATAATAATTCTTTTCTAATTTTGATACAGAAACGTTTTTTGGCAATCCAAAAATTGAAAAATGAATTTGAAAAGGAAAATTGCCTATAAGTAAAAATGAAATTCACATTGAGATATTTAATCAACAAATTTTATGAAATATTAAAATTTAGTGGTTCCTCCTCAAATATGACAGACTAATGTCGAAGAATCTGAAAAAGAATTGTAAACTCATTTTCAAATATATCTCTAAAGTGTAATCTCCCATTCTCCAGGTGTTTATTTATTTGTCATTTTTGTAGCGTGAGCATTTCAGTTCAAAAAACTAACATTATAATTTTAAGCAGGAATTTTTATTGTGATTCAAAAATTGAAAAATGAATACTAAAACAAATAACGTGACCAAATAAAACTAGCGGGAGTATCTCTCCGAAAATATCTAGCATATTCTCTAATAAATTTGACATGCCCGAGAACACTTTACATGGTCCTGGTGTACGATCGTTATGAAACATAAACTTTGAATTTAGCATTTTTATTGGACATATTGTGTGATATTTGGCGATTAATCATTGGCATGCGTTAATAGTATCCAAAAATCGTATCTGTGTTTTAGATGCGTTTTTCATAACCGATTGAAACAAAAATTTGACTCAAAAACTGCACTTGTAGTCACAAATTCTCATACCAAATTTGATATATTTAAGTCATTGCGTTTTCGAATTATCGCGTTTACATGTTTCATGAAGTTACATATCGGTAGATGGCCAACTCCTTGTTGGATTCGGCTCAAAATTTGTAGAAGTCTACACTATAGATGTTAAATCTGTGTACTAAATCTTATCTATTTAGCTCTCTTCGTTTTGTAGTTGTGCTAGCTTGTATTAGAATAGCCGGACAGATGAGCTTCCTCTGAACAGATTTTACTCAAAATATGATAGAAATGTGCAAATTTGGTATAAAGACCAAATGAGGCTAATTTCCAACCGTCTAGCTCAAGGCGTTTTTATCTTTTTCACAGACAGATAGACGGATATTTTTCCAAAAATATGTTTTTCGAATGTAGAGAGGTCTGAGACATAAAGATACAGTAGACTCCCGATTATCCGCGGGCGGGTTATCCGTGGAGCGGATTATCCGCGCCTGCCGCACAAAGTACTTTTTTTTTTTTTTTTTTTGCTTCCAAGCAAAGTGAAAATGCTTCCAAAGCAAGAAGCAAACACAAATGACTGATTTCTTCAAAAAGGTGTAGTTTTACAGTTATGCTTTTGTAATTACATAATACATTACGGTATTAAAACATTACATGTGTTAATTTTTCTGTGTATCCTTGACGCCTCTCGTAAGTACAAAGCACTTTTCTGTTTTCATTAACAAAATGCATTTTCGTTAGTTTTGAGTGATATATTAAAACATTAATTTAATTAATATTAATATTAATAAATAATTGTAATATTATTAATTAATATTAATATTAATATTGTACATAAAACGATTTTTCAAAGTTGAAATGACTGCTTTCTCTTTTGCTATACCCGTTTTTAGCTTTTTTCGGATTATCCGCGATTTTTGTTATCCGCGGCGACCGCGCCACCCAATTCCGCGGGTAATCGGGAGTGTACTGTACATGAAAATCTTCAGTCCGAATTTTTTGACGATTACTGTACTTTATATTATGTACACGATTGATTGATTGTTTGAAGTTTTATGGCGCAAGAGCCATGATGTTGACTATGCTGCGCCAAACAATGGGTAAAATTATATAATTTAAAATGGTAATCGAAGGAATACGAGGAGAAGCTAAAAAGTAAACAAGATTTAAATCAATGGATAAAACTTTATGGACTTTAAAAAAAGCAAAGATTTGGACATGAGGTGTCTTATCAAGGGGGGAAGATAATGAAGGGCAAGACTTTTGAAAAAACTGTAAACGCTGACTTTGAAATTTGGGCATTCTGACAAAATATGTTGAACAGACATTTGACAATGATATCGCGAACACAGTGGTGGTTGTTAACGTAACAACAAATGAATATGGGTGAATCGAGTGTGTTCAATTCGCAATACTATGTACACGAGAAAGAAAAAAAAAGGTTAAACGAATATAATTTATTAACATATTAAAAATGTGCAGAAATGCGGGACGAAACTGATTACAATATTAAAATGGAGACCTCATAATGTATATCACCTAGCCCAGCAAAATGCAAACATAATATTATGGAAGTCGATATTTGATTTTACAAATATTTTAATAACAAGTGAACGTAAAATATATAAGAATCTCACCAAATTTACTTGATTATTTTATATTTTATCATTCGAAGATTTTTCCATTTTTTACAAATTTATTTACTTGGCAACTAGAAAAATAAAGATTTTTAAACGACCTGCTTGCGAACTTTATGAATTTCAGGCAGCTGTTTATTTGGAAATCCACCTCTAAGTGGACGAAAAAATCGAGGGGAGAATCGACTGCTTTTTTTTCAGAGGAAGAAAAGGGGTCGTCCTGCACCTCAATTCCACAAACAAATTGCAAACCATCAAGTTCAGACGGGACCAATGCTCATCCGGCCTGTATGCATCGCTTCACACATTTTAGTTCTTTCACCATTCGAGCATTTCTCCCGTATAGCCGTCGATATCGCTTGCCTTACCAAGTCGCTAATCCGCTCAAAGCAATAAATCAGGGTTATCTTTCCCCAGTTCGGTGCCCCTCGTTTTTTATAATTAATTTTATTCATTAGGCAGCCGACGAATATAGACTTTAATCGAGATAGGAATGGTTTCGGAGGCGCCAGCAAATGCATAATGCGGGATATCATCTGTTAGCTGTTTTCTATAAACTGGTGCTGTTTTTTTTTTTTTTTCTTTTTTTTTCTTTTTTTTTTTTTCTAATTCTAAGGTGAGCTTTTTTTTTTTTTTTTTTTTTTCCCCTCTTTGAAAAGTGAGCATTTGCATTTGTAAATCTATATTTTTCATTGTTTTGCACAAAAATTTAGACATTCTTGATTAAAACTTTGGACTGCTGAAATAAATATTTAAAAAAAAAAATTATTACGAAATGCTATTAACGTATTTTTTAACCATACGTAATGTATAATTAAACACTTTTTTCCTTTCGGGAAAGGAAGAATCACAATTACAAACTGACTACTCCGACCCGCCGGAAGGCACACGGAAAACTTGAAAGACCGGACCGCATCGACAGCAACACTGGCGGGAACTGTGGTTGAGTCCCAAGGTCCATCACCAGCCACGGCACAACCCTTCCCTGTGGAAGTACGTCCTGTCATCGATGGGAGGAGCCAGACTCCAATCTTTTTGTGTATCAACAGGGGTGGCGAGAACCAGCCATTATGCCGGAAGCTTCTCATCCTCAATTACGAGGTGTCCCCCGTGGGACCGGGGAAGGAGGAAGGAAAGAATATAAAGATGTATTCAGTTTTTACTGGAAATTATAAATTACAGTTGATAAAAAAAAATCATTGCTCTACCAATAGTGGGAATTTGAAATAATCCCCTGATTTTATTTTATTTTATTTTATTTATTTATTTTGCAAATATTATTCACAACGTTTATTATTGGTCTTAAAAGAGTTAATATAATTATATTAAAAACTCCCCTGTTAAATTCTTTTACTAACGCTTTCTTCGTCTCCATAAATACGTTATTGATGAGAGATGCTAATTCATATTTTTTTATGCAGTATTCATGCAGTAATTTGCAAACAAATAAATCTCTTCTTTGTTTTGTTCTAAAATTTAGAAAATTTTGATTAAACTTCTCTGTTGAAATAAATATTAAAAAAAGTGATTTAGAAATGTTATTAACGTATGGATAAACATTTGACGAATTTTTTTTCCGTCTGGGAAAAAGGAGGAAAAAAAAAAAACTTAAGGATGCATTCAATTTTTACAAGAAATTATGAATCCAAATTGGTTAGAAAAATTATTGCCCTGGCAACAGTGAGAATTTGAAATCGCCTGATTTTATTATTTGATTTTTATATTTTATTTAATAAATATTCTTGACATCGTTTATTTGTGATTTTAAAAGAGTTTATATAATTCATTAAAAACTCTTCTGTTAATTTTCCCTACTGTACTTTTCTTCGTCTTGACAATTACTATATTAATAGAAAAAGCTAATTCACGGGTGTGTGTTTTTTTTTCATGACAATTCCTGCAGTAATTTGCAATTAAATAAATGTATCATTTTACCTACAAATAACAAAAGGGAATATGTATTTCTTTGTATGTTTGTATATGTTGATGTTTTACACGGCAAACCACAGAATTCAGAGATATGAAATTTGACTCAAAGATATTTTAAAGGGAATAAAAGATAAGAATGTAAAAAGCTTTTTTTAAAAAAATTGTTATTAAAACTCAAAAAAAAAAAAAAAAAAAAAAAATTAAACTTTGAAAATATGACAGCACAAATATTGGTTTTACCCCATAAGAAAATTCAAGAAATTATCTTTTCTATGATACCAAAATAGTTGCATTACATTATTTTCTCTAATTATAGTAAATTAAAAAATCATTCCTTCTTAATTCCATTTCACAACAATACTTCTTAAAGATACAATGAAATTTGAAACGTTTTCATTACTACTACAAGTATTTATTCCAGGTTTTCTTAAAGTATTAATTATATAATTTTTTTTATTTTCAGTAGGTCTCTTTTCAAAAAAGGTTTCTTTTTAAAAAAATTAATTTTTTTGGTTTGTAATTACAGAAAAGGATTAACTAATAATTTTCAAAAGTAATTGATGATGACTTTTTTTATGTATAATTTGCGCATTTCTAAACACTGCTTTTTTTCCCGTAATATAATCGGATGTATGAAACTATAACATTGTAGTTTAAACCTGAAATATTGCTTTCTTATTTCAATACCCTATTTTCTTACTGAATCATAAAGCAATTTTTTTTAAAGTTATTATTAAAAATATGAAACATTTTCGGTATTGCCGGAAAAAAACTTTGATGTTGACATTTTCACTAATTAATCTTATATATTTTATGGACTTGTTTCGAGTTAGCAAAAAAATTTGCTAGTTGGAGTTTAATAATTTGCTAGTTGGAGTTTAATAATTTGCTATTTCAAATTAAAATTAAAATTTTAGGTGAGACGACAGAGGACGAAATAACTATGCTGGCGTATAACACAATGAACGCAACTGATGTAAGGCTTCAAAAATATTGGAGTGAATATCTGTCAAAATGTAAAATTTAAAAATTCTTTGCTAGGTAAATCATTAAGATCAAGCTATGAATAAAAGATTGTATTGGAATTTTTCTCAAGCAATAATCTCAGTGAAATACTTGGTGCCTGTCTAAAGGCTGCTAATAAATATCTAGAAATTTAGTTAAATAATCATTTTGGATAATGTTTTAAGTTGTGGTAGCAAATTTGTTATATAAATGATCGGACTTATTTTGTTCCATTTAACTAATAATCTTTTTCAAATAACTTGTTGCGTCGTAACGAAAAAGCGACTATGGTTGGAAGACGAATACGGTGAAACCAAAGACAAAATGCATGTCGATGTATTGCTAAAGTATCTGCAATGCCAAAAGTACATATTGAAAAATAATAATAATAATGTAGAATTTTTTTTTATTTAAAAAAGTAATATTTGCTTCTTATCAATCTTCGGAGATAGATGTGGTAATTGTAATGGCTACAATAAAATGTTGATGCTGGTAATAACATGTCAGTTTGCAATTGTGGTATATATATTATTTACAAGATTCTGGCTGTATGGTTAGTTTACAGGTGGTATCAAAGTGTTGCATCAGCATCTTGATATATTCTTTAGTTTTGATTAGTACAAAATTGATTAGTACTTCTAAATTCTGGATTAAAATACTGTGCGTTTTGTAGTACAGTGTTATAATTACGTTAATTTAGTAAAATTGATCGTTATGCTCAAAAATTTATTTTTCAAAATTTCCCAATATTCACAAATTTAAAATTATGTATGGAGGGGAAGGGGGAAAGAGACCACCAGAATTTAAGCCAGAACCACCAGAATGCCAGCATGAATCTGAATGATCCAGTACTTTGTGTTGCGTATTCAACAACTAATAAATCTTAGTAAAAAAACAACAACAAATTGACGTTAAATATTTGAGTGATGACCTTCTAAAACTACCGCATTACAATTTCCAACACGTCTCCCAACCTTTGTATTTTTAATCAGTCAAGTGTAATGAACCGCTCTTTTTCTGTAAACGAAAATACATTAAGCTGAAATTAATTATGGTAAAGAGCAAAGTAGCCATAGTTAAAGTGAATAGCTCAATGATAAATAGCATGCTGGAGAAAGTGCAATGAGATTTAGTTTAAAACTATAAAGAAAAAGAATTTATCATATATTTTATAACAAAAAAAATTTCTATTTAGAGACCCATTTTATACAGAACCTTCACTTTTAACAACGTTTTAATATTATTTATCCGCCAATTTTTTTTTATCAATCGACCAAATTGGTTACCTTTCAGGGAAAAAAAAGGCAGCATTTGAAAGACATGATAGCTGTTGAAGATACTATACAAATGACTAATTTTCTCTAGATTAATGATCAAGCTGTGATTGCTAAATACTCCTACGGAGCATGACAGATTGGAAAGTGTTAGAAATTATAATGGAGACACTACAGTGAGTGATGAAGAGGATAATAACAAGGTTATTTTTTTTGTGGGGAGAAATATTAACAGCATTTAAGCAACAAGAAGCGAAATAATTTGAAGAAAATATTTCATATTATGTGTTTCAACCTTTATACAAATATGAACATTTATACTAAAAACGTTTTGTCTATAATAAACCAACACAAAACAAGATCGAAGACTGTTTAAAACAAATTTAGAAATCAATAAGCGAATAAGTTGGTTTCAATTGTCTTTCTATCTCTCATATTTCCAATTTTTTATCTAAAATTTTATTTGAGTGAAAATATAAAACTTTGTCGCATGAAGATTCGATTGTAGATTTTCTTTTCAGGACCAGTGGCAAAAGCGGAGCAGTAGTCTGATTTTTGAGCTGTAAAATAAACAATTTAAAAACTGATTTGCTTTTCCACGGTCTAAGCAATACGTTCCAGTTTCTCCCCAATATTTATTTATCTGAGTTTTTAATTACAGCCATTCTATAGACGTAATTTCTTTTATTTTTCTAATGAAGAAATGACCTTGGTGATTTAGTAGTGTTTCGCCCACCAAAGCGGAAGACCGTGGGTACGAAATCGGGGAACCGTATCGAAATCGATTTAGTTTAGTTATATTAACGTCCCGTTTTAAAACAACACTAAGGCTATTTCGGGACGGACGTCGCAATTCTGAACAGCGGTCAGATAACGAGGACGACACCTGATCTAACCCTTTTGATACCTTTGGTTCAAAATTTGATAAGTGTCTCGCTTTTAGATATGAATTTTTGTACTGAATTTTATCTACCGAACCCTTTGCTTTGGTAATTATCGAGTTCATTTGTACACAAAAAGTCTGATAAACAGACTTCCTGTGAATCGATCTTGCACAAAATTAGATTATCATTTACGAAACTGATCGTTATTAGTGTAACGAATTTCAGTCGTTTAGCTCAAATCGCTATCGTATTCACAGACCTACCAATGTTCACAGATCGCTACCATTAATGTCGAAAATATGTTTCTCAGACTCAGGAAGCTCTGAAACGAGGAGATTCGTGAAATTCACGAGTTCTTATTTTCTGACGATTACAATAATTCCTCTAACGAGAAAGTAAAAAGAGAAAACGAAGACGATCTTTCAGAGTAAAAAGGAGAGAAATCGGTTCATCGCGCTACAAGATTGATCTGAAATCCTCGATCCTCTAAATTCAATAGGGTAGAGCGCTGCCGTTGATCTTCAAATCACACAATCCATTGTACGTACGGTGCACTTCCGCGGGCTGCAGGAAAAATAACTTTCATCTGCATTTCTCTTGTTTGTTGATTCATTTTCTCTTATTTTTACTTTTTTATTATTTTGTTTTGTTTCATTTTTCATTGATTATGGAAACTCTCTGGAATAGCAAAATGAGCTAAGAATACTAAACTCACAGAACTTCATAAAAAACAAAAATGTAACTTTCAAGAATACTTTTAGGAGGTGCTGCAGATCTGCAGCCATAGTGGAGAGCCTTTATTGCCCATGCTACCAATACCTGCTGACATTCATTGCTCGACAGTACTTTAAAATAAATGCATAATAAAAAGTTTTTCAATAAAATTTAACACGTTCAAACACTTTTTAAGAAAATCTTCATCTACATCAAGTATAAAGTAAAGTACGCTTATTCCAATACAAAGAGTTTTAATATGATATTAACGAATTTCCTGTACGACAAAACGTTAACTGATCGAAAGCAGCAACAAAAACATATTAAAGAAGAAATATGATTATTTTTATTCGATTAATTTTAATTCTATTGAACAAGCATGAAGTGTTCCGTGAACATCATTTCGTATTTTTATTTTTATTTAGTCCAGCGTCAGTCTGATAGTTAAAAATGAACTAATAGACATAAAAAAATAGTTGTTGATATTTTTTTTTTTAACTTTTTTGTATACGAAGTAATGTAATTGTCAAAAAATTCGAACGCGAGATTTTGACGAATCCCCAAGTGTCATACTTCCCTAAGTCAGAAAAACGCATTTGTGGCATTATATCTGACTGTGAACTAGATAATTAAAAAAAAAAATACTTTGATCTAGGTGGATGAAATTCGGTTTATGGATTTAGGACCAAATTTGTAAATTTCTTTCAAATTTTGAATGAAATCGATTCGCAAGAAGTCTGTCTAACTATTAGAGCATGAGTAAACTCGATAAATAACTACATATAAAACACAAAGAGCCAGACAAACAAAATTTGATATTCATGTTTAGCATCTAAAATACAGATTCTTATTGAATTTTGGACCGAATCTCCCCAAAGGTTGATCGCTGTCGGTCTGTCCTTTCGCATACATGTAAACAAAATGACTAAAATAAAAGAAATTCGGTATGTTACCTTTTGGTTGCTACTGTCGTTACGTGTCAGATTTTTGTATCCATCGGTTGGCAAAAAAATGCATCTAAAATATATATTCCCATGATAGGATATGTACTTTGTATATATATATGTAAAAATATTTGATTCATTGAAATCGGGGATCAAATAACGTCTTGCAAGTGTAGTATCGTGAGTGGTCACCTGTTTCCTGTAATCCTCGTCATCTGCACTGGTTCAAAATTACAAAATTCTTACCTAAATAATTTCTGTATTGTATCAAATTAGGACATTACTATAATTAAACTAAAACTTCGGCATTTAGTCCTCGAATCTACCACCAGGTTAAAGCAGGTTTCAAATAGTAGAAAAATTGTAATAAATCAGAAGATCAAAAAAAAACAATTAAAATGAAGTACATATCCAATGTAAAGCAAAAATTGCTGATTAGAGTTAAGTCATGAATTCCAAAGTGTATCTAACTTCACACAAGAAACTTACGAGACGTCTTTTAAATGAAGCTAATGTTCGAAATGAATATGTTCGCTAACAAAATAATTTTTTTGGCCGTCTTTTTTAAAGCAGATTTCAATCTATACTAGTAATGTGGATATGTATAATGTTATAGTATGTCAGAAAATGTGTATGTCTTGGCCTTTCCCAAAACAGATTGTTTGATCTACCAAATTTGTTGTAATTTACTCCTAGGAATAATTTAAAATAATAATAATAATAAATTAAGAATTATGTGAGATTTTAGCGTCATTCAGCAATAAAAATATTACTGCACAAAGCTGATTTTTACATCATTTTAAAATTTCAAAATTATTTTTAATGATATCGATTTAATAATCGCTCAATTTTCTCCCTCTGAATTTTATCAATTTTAAAAAAGAATTGTATGATTTTCACAATATATATCGTAATTGCAATGAAATTCAAAGCGTTTCAATTCCTTCTTCAAATATTTAATTGGGTCATTTTCTTCCATTATTGAAAGGTAAGAAAAAAAGATTTTGCTATTCATTTGAAGAGATTGCATGACCGAACAGGAAGTGAAATCACATTACCACAAACGACAACGCGCAGTGCGAATTGGATTAACCAGACACTTTGGATTATGATATCATGGGACTCGACTCCATTAAAAAAGTTATTCCTTTCATAAGAAAATCATGAATATCAATTTAAGTCTAAGAAATTTAATTCAAATCAAATACTAACAATACTTCAGGCGAACCTGCTGGTCACCAAAGGCGGCTAGTGTGTAATATTTATATTAAATCTCACTCTGCATTGGTAATTCGTTTACAGAACAATATCCAACGCAGAAATAAAAATTCATATAAATATCAGATAATAGAATAAACAATTTAATATTATTCACTTATTTAGAACGGAATGGAAATTTCAACCCACCAGAATCCTCTATATCAAACTGGCAAGTTAGACACTGCAAAATCAAATAGAGTCTTTACAAACCTAAATACAAGTAACACCCACGCATCGTACCTAGCTCACAGATTTATAAAAATACTAGAAAAATTTTTAAAAATAAAGAAAGAATTTCCATATAAACAACAGACAAATTTACAAAACATCCGTTGTTTTGAATGAGCTGTTGTTTCCTGGCCAGAAAAAAACCCAATAATCTTACCTGAGAAATAGACCTCCAAAATCTAAACACCAGGTAATATGAGAGACAGAGGGAGAGAAAAAAATTAAACTCGGGACGCTGGTAATAATAATAATAAAAAAAATTGCAGTAAAATACAAAAAGGAAGGAAGAAAAAATCTCCGCGCTAACGAGGAACCAACTCGGGGAGTTGTCGACAGACGGGCCGTCCCCCTGCTCCCACCTCCCCCCTGGTAATTACCACTGCTCCGGTGGCCGATGTTTGCTTAGCATTTGACCCCTAGGTTGATCCAGCACAACCCCAAACCTATACTTTGAATTTTGTATTTTTTGCCTTGGTTTTGTTCAAAGCTAAGAGCTATCTGCGCTGATTTAGAAGTAGGAACGACGGGTTGCAGGGTTGCCGCACGGATTTGGCGAAGAAATGAACGTCATCCAGAATGAGGATTCCATATTAGACGAAGAAATTACCGTTGAAATATCTACTGATGATGCTTTGTTAATCATGGCGCTTTCAATACAAATTTAATACAATTGCGATTTTTAAAACATTTTTTTAAACATGTCAAGAATTTTATATTTTTCAAAACCTTATTTTTTAATAAAAAATGTCTAATAGAGCGGGAACCAAGGTGAAAGAATAATGAAGAAATCCGGAAACGACTAATTTAGTGAGATAAAATCGTCGAAAAGTGGTCGTCTCAGAATACTGAAACGAACAGTTCTCAATTTTCTTTCTGTAACAGCAATGACATTTTGAAGCAACGAGAACACACATATGTTTTTCTTTTTCTTTCTTCTCGATTAATTTAGACCCGGATATTGACGATATATTTCTTATTCAGTTATGGTTCAATATGATTCCCACAATTTCCCTTTTTGACAATCTAGGTAGGAGAAAGTGCAGTGAGGAATTTTTCCACTTTTTCCGAAATTATTACATGTCGAATCCACTTAAAAATGGCAAACCGAAAAATCGTAGGGCATTGACATTTAAGTAAAATGTTGCTTTTGACTTTTAGATAGAGAAAAGTAAAGTGAAATAAGGTGTTTTTTCCACTTTTTTCCTAAATTACTCAAAAAGCCGTAATCTTTTACAATCTTTTTGAATTATATAAAAGGAATCATCAACATTATTCTGAAGAGCAATAATTGTAAATATTTCCACTAAATGAAATACATTAATCCGATTATTGTTAAAGCATTTTCATTTGCACTTTCTTCGGCATGTTGACGAAACAATCATATTCAGGAAATGAAGGTGAAGGCTGATGATGCAATACATTGGAGTTTCATATAGGGCTGCTTCTTTATAAAAGAACAAAATCCCAAGAAAGACAAAATGTTTTTTAGACGCCTAGAGCCAAAGTATCTATACAAATGAATGAAATGAAGGTGATAGAAATAATGCCAGCAAACTGAAGTTTGTTTTCTCTTTAAGAGTCCTCTGCAGAACCTTCTCTGCTTTGCAAGATGCTTTCTTTCACCAGAAAAACCGAAGCTGAAAGGTGATGATGCGATACATTGAAGACTCATATATGGTTGTTTATTTATAAAAGAGCAAAATCCCAAGAAATACAAAATGTTTTTTAGACGCCTAGAGCCAAAGTATCTATACAAATGAATGAAATGAAGGTGATAGGAATAATGCCAGCAAAGTGAAGTTTGTTTTCTCTTTAAGAGCTCTGCAGAACCTTCTCTGCTTTGCAAGAGGCTTTCTTCCACCAGAAAAACCGAAGCTGAAAGGTGATGATGCAATACATTGAAGACTCATATAGAGCTGCTTCTTTATAAAAGAGCAAAATCCCAAGAAAGACAAAATGTTTAATAGACACCTAGAGCCAAAGTATCTATACAAATGAATGAAATGAAGGTGATAGGAATAATGCCAGCAAACTGAAGTTTGTTTCCTCTTTAAGAGTTCTGCAGAACCTTCTCTGCTTTGCAAGATGCTTTCTTCCACCAGAAAAACCGAAGCTGAAAGGTGATGATGCGATACATTGAAGACTCATATAGAGCTGCTTCTTTATAAAAGAGCAAAATCCCAAGAAAGACAAAATGTTTAATAGACACCTAGAGCCAAAGTATCTATACAAATGAATGAAATGAAGGTGATAGGAATAATGCCAGCAAACTGAAGTTTGTTTTCTCTTTAAGAGTTCTGCAGAACCTTCTCTGCTTTGCAAGATGCTTTCTTCCACCAGAAAAACCGAAGCTGAAAGGTGATGATGCGATACATTGAAGACTCATATAGAGCTGCTTCTTTATAAAAGAGCAAAATCCCAAGAAAGACAAAATGTTTAATAGACACCTAGAGCCAAAGTATCTATACAAATGAATGAAATGAAGGTGATAGAAATAAGGATAACAAACTGAAGTTTGTTTTCTCTTTAAGAGTTCTGCAGAACTTTTTCTGCTTTGCAAGATGCTTCCTTCCATCAGAAAAACCAAAGCTGAAGGCTGATGATGCTATACATTGAAGACTCATATAGAGCTGCTTCTTTATAAAAGAGCAAAATCCCAAGAAAGACAAAATGTTTTTTAGACGCCTATAGCCAAACTATCTATACAAATGAATGAAATGAAAGTGATATAAATAATCGAGGCGATAACAAATTGAAGCTTGTTTTCACTTTAAGAGTTCTACCGAACCTTTTCTGCTTTGCAAAATGTTTTCATTCATCAGAAAAACCAACGCATTTGGCAAGCAAGCTATTGCTGACATTAAAGAAAAATTTAGTACTGGAAGTATAGTTATCCAACCCACATAATACAGATGATGGATAATTTTAACTGCTTTTTGTGTCACTCCTAAACTTTCCTTTTGAGGATCAAATCGTTCATTTTCATATCATGATCTCGTTGAAACATTATAGTTTCTATTTTAAAAACAGTAAATGGTAGATTCTTTCATTTTGTTGACAATGGCAAATCTCTCACTTTACCTTTCAACAAAGTCATTCTTAACAATATTTTGATTGGAATTCACATCGTAATCATCAATCCATTTCGTATTTCAGAAAGGGTAATCTGGTAGTCCTCAATGTAGAAAAAACTCTTGTATCGGATAGTTTTACAGAAAATTTGGCAAAACATGCATCATATCTGCCACTAACTGTGATAAAATCGATTGCGTCAATGATGCGTGAAATCACAATATTCATTCAATCATCCTTTTGATTTCCTATCATTTTCATCACAGTATCTTTGAACTCAATTGCAAAAACAATTTAAATTCTTTTTTCTTTTTTAAAATTCTTGTTTCCTCTTCTTTTCCTCCTTCCCTACAGTTTCTTAGAATTCCATATGTTTTCTTGTATTCACTGCATGTTTTATTTTATATTTCTCATATTTTCTTATAATATTTATACATGTTTTATAGATAGATTATAAATGCAATCTTGCCACGCATGGAAATTTCATACATTATCTTTTCCTTTTCTGTTCAAATTCCCTAACAGTAGTGAATTTGTACGAAGTGCCTAACGGGTTAATAATAATGACAATGTGTTAAGATATAATTATCCTATATCCTATCCTTAAAAGTATAGTTTAAAAGCTACACAGAAGCTATATTGGTATGAACAGCATGATTTTAAATAGCGTGGAATCAAATACGGCACGAAAGCTGGAATTTCCACGCTACAGTAGCATTCCGATTTTGGTACATAAGTTTACATATAACGCGCATAAAAGTATATGTGTTTTCAATGAATCTTTATTTAGGCAATTTGAATGCATGCGTCGTCATTAAGATTTTTATTTATTTATTTGAAAATTAAAAAATCACCGGAATTTTAATTAGAGTTAACACCTGTGCTTCTATAGCGAAACGTATAATGTAAACATTTATTAGGAAGAAAAGTGGGTTAGTTTAGTTATACTAATGCCCCATTTTAAAGCAACATTAGGGCTATTTGGGGAAGGATCTCGGAGCTTTTAACCGCGGTAGGTGACGAGGACGACATCTGTGCTGGCACCCTCCCTCCTCAAACTTCAGCACCACATCAGTGGGAGGACGTTTGGCCAAAACGGATTTATAGTGCACCAGATACGCTCACACGACGATTCTTTGGTGGAATCCGGTCTCGAGTCTGAAACTCTCGGGTTCTGAAGCCAAGATTTCATCAGTTAAAATTGCCAAGCCAAGATCTTTTTTAGTTAAAATTTCTGTACTATTTATCCTCTCTGATGCTTTTTAAAACCTTTTATCCCTATAAATGTTATAAATCTGTAAGTTCCTGTGAGAGTGATTACGGTTCCAGTATGGAGTAAGACACTGACTGTTCAAGAACTACTTACTACCTGTACTGTAAAATCACTCACTGCCATCAATACATAATTGCTTCTAAAACAAAATCGCCAACAAAGTAGGTTTTTTTTGCCAAAGCAATAGCTTTCTCGCCAAAATTGAGTTCCCCGATTGGCACGTTTGCTTTCGAAATCGAGAGAAGGGGGAGTAAAACCGAAAGCGTGGAAGACAGAAATAAAATAAATTGTTCTTTTTTTGGCGAGTATTTCTAAGTCAAGATGGCTTGTTTATTCTTCACTCGTATTATACAGCCACTCACTGTTTTTATTCTAATGCTTGCACACGAAAGCCAACCACTTGATTCTAGAATCACGATTTATGACGATAAACCCCGCAGTATGGGGTCTTTGTTTATTTTATTTATAGACTTTCATACTTTATTGTATTTATTTACTTTTTACTTCATTTTTTTTATTTGCAACCATCCTTATAAGGTACGTTTCTTTCTCGAGATGGGAATATTGCATACGAGATAATGAATTCTTTCGTTGGCTGTTTTTTTCTTTGTTTATGCGCATTCGGGACTTCGTGCGTTATTCGCAATACGTAAATGGAAAAGATCTTTTCATAATTGCCAATTCTTGGGTTTCCATTCATGATACGTAGGCGTGTGGGACTGAGGCTGACAAAGAAAAGTGATCAAGTAAAAGAATTTATATAAAAGAACTCTTTTTTTTTTTTGTGGGAAAAAAATTCTTTTTTGGATGGTTTTGTACTATAGTAATCGTAATTCTTCAGTATCGAAAATTAAGCCTGAAAGAAATGACATAACGGTTATTCGATGTATGGTCAATCTGTCACCTCTACTTTTAAGATCATGACAAGTTTGGTTTGGTTATATTAACGTTCCGTTTGAAGCAACACTAGGGCTATTTTGGGACGGACCTCGGAATTTTGAACAGCGGTCAGACGACGAGGACGACACCTGAGCTGGACGATACCCCCTCCCTCTCCACACCACACCAGCGGGAGGATGTTTGGTCATGACGGATTTAACGTGCAACAGACCCCCTTACACGACGGTTCTTCGGTGGAATCTGGTCACGAACCTGAAACCCTGCTGTTCCGAAGCCGAGACCTTACCACCAGACCACCGCGGCCCAAGATCATGACAAATGAAGGGTCAGTGGAAAATCGATAAAGGTCCAATTTTTGAAAAATTAATTCCTCACTAGATTAATTAGCTTAATTACTTACTCAGGACATATGAATTTACTATACATAATTATCTAATGTTATTGCCAAGCCATTTTACACCCACTAGTAATGCCGGAGTTCAGGCCCTCCATCGATCTTCTCGCAAATAAGCGATTAAATTTTACCGGAAACGAAACGTTACAAGTCTCCTTGATACGCAGCTAATAGTATAAACACCATTATTTTTTAATGAAATTTTACTTAGGTATTAGGTATACAAGCGATACAACAAATCATGATATGTCAAAAATTTATGTAAAAACACCTGCAGCATATTTTTATAGTATTTATAATATATTGATATTTCAAGCTTAAAAATAAACGATCAAACCTTTTATTTCACCTATTACATCAAAATGCCCTCCCAGCTCTCACCCTTTGATAGAGATTGTCAAAAGATAACAACTTTGCTTCGGGTTTAGCCAAATATTTCTTTCAGATAGAATTCAGATAATTACACTGAAAAATCTTTTTTTTTCTTCTATTTTTGATGTCTAAACAGGATTCTTTATGAAATCGTTGGAATTTTGTTTCTAAGTCATTTTTTTGGAAAGTTGCACTAATTTTTATATCTGTACTAGCCGCCTAGGGCGACCAGCCGTTTCGCCAATCTAAATGTTCGTTAAAATTTTAATAATTAAATATTTTATGCAATTCCTACTTTAATAGCTTCTTTATCAAAATATTTTAAAACTTCAAATTTTGATAGTCATATAATTCACTCATAATATTATAAACGCCTTAAGTCATAACGTAATATGTATATCTCTAATTTTCTGTTAGCTCCCGTAGAATTTATACTTTAAATTAAAGTGGAAAGGATTAATCTGAAATTAATATAATAATAGTTTTTACTGAAACAAAGTATTTTTTTTTTTTTTTTTGTAATATGATTACTGAAAACAGTAACTGAGCGTTTAAACTTTATGGGCACTAAAGAATATCTTTTTTAATTTATGTAATATTTCAAGAATTTGTCAACAAAATTTTCTCAGATTCATCATGACCAAATCGATTAATTAACAATGTTTAATTTTAAATGCATCTTGTTTGTTTGTTTGAATGAGGGGGATTTAGGGAATTTTAGCTACAAAGGCTGTCATCCCAGCGTTCAGAAATGCATCAAACACTAAGAAAATAAAACGAATAGTTTAAAATAATCTGTTGAAAACAGGTTAAAAAAACTACTTAAAAACGATGGACTTAAAACTATAAGCATATACAAAAAATATATAACTAACATAAATACACTTTAATTACAAAAGCATGCAACTAATATAAAAATAATTTAAATCATCCGTTGATAATGGTTGTCATGTCAACAATCAGAACACAATGCGCACGCGTGAATTTTCAACGCCAGTTACGGTAACGCAAATGCGTGAGATTTTCTACGCCAGTTGGGGTAACGCTATGCAGATTAGAAATTTTTAATTTCCTTTATTCTGTTTTACATTAATTCAAAAGTACTTCAGAATGAAGCTGAAAGATCGATTCATTAACAATGTTTAATTTTAAATGCATCAAACATTACGAAAATAAACAGAATCGTTTGAAATAATCAGCCGAAAAATCTTAAGCCTAGCCTCATTACTGTTGGGAAAAAGAACTGAATTCTTACTCATTTGGCGGTGGGGAAAATGAATATTTTTTTTGTCGGGAAAGTTAGCTTTTAATTAATAATTAAAATTCAAATTAAAAATTCAAAAAAAGGGACCCCAGGTGCACATTCCCGACCTCTAAGGTATACATGTACCAAATTTGGTAGCTGTAGGTCAAATGGTCTTTTCTGTAGAGCGCCAACACACACACACACACACTGAGCTTTATATATAAGTATATATGTTTTTTTAAAGCAAGCGAAGAAGGGAAAAAATTATTCTAAAAAATTGGGTAAAGCAGGTGTTAGAGACGACTTTTCCTTTTCCAGCTTTGTTCCCATGCAGACAGGCGCATGCGCAGTTTTTTGTAGAATTTTAATACATTTCTTTTTTATGTTTAGTTGTTTTTTTAAAGCAAGCAAAAAAGAAAAAAATTATTCTAAAAATTTTTTTTTTAAAAATGAAACGAAAAAGGGGAAAAGTTATTCTATAAAATTGGGTAAAGCACATGTTCTGTCTTAAAAACTTCTTTTCCCTATCCAGCTGTGTTGCCATAGAAACCGGCGCACAGCTGTTTACATGTTTATGTTTAGCTATTCAGATTTTATAATGTCTAATCAGAGGTAATGATAACGGTGAATATCAGTGTGTTCGTGTTCGTCAATAAATGTTAATTTTTGTAATAACATGATTAATGAAAACAGAGTCACTGAGCATTTAAACCTTATGGGTACTAAAAAATATCTTTCTTAATTTATGTAATATCTCAAGAATTTGTCGACCAGCCGGTTCGCCAATCTTAATGTTCGTTAAAATTTTTATAATTAAATATTTTATGCAATTCCTACTTTAATAGATTCTTCAGCAAAATATTTTAAAACTTCAAATTTTGATAGTCATATAATTCACTCATAATATTATAAAGGCCTTCAGTCATAACGTGATATGTATCTCTCTAATTTTCTGTTACCCCTCGTAGAATTTATGCTTTAAATTAAAGTGGAAAGAATTAATCTGCAATTAATATAATAATATTTTTTACTGAAACAAAGCATTTTTTTATAATCTGATTACTGAAAATAGAGTAACTCATCGTTTAAACTTTATGGGCACTAAAGAATATCTTTTTTAATTTATGTAATATCTCAAGAATTTGTCAACAAAATTTTCTTAGATTCATCATGAGCAGATCGATTAATTAACAATGTTTAATTTTAAATGCATCAAACACTAAGAAAATAAAACGAATCGTTTAAAATAAACGGTTGAAAACAGGTTTTAAAAAAACTACTTCGAAAACGATGTACTTAAAACTATAAGCATATTCAAAAAATATATAACTAACATAAATGCATTTTAATTACAAAAGCATACAGCGAACCTAAAAATAATTTAAATCCAGTCCACATCCGTTGATAATAATTGTCAACACAATGCGGAATTCAGAACACAATGCGCATGCGTGAATTTTCAACGCCAGTTACGTAACACAAATACATGATTCTTTTCAACACCAGTCAGTTAGAAATCTAATCCGCATAGCGTTAGATTTTTAACGCTATGCGGATTAGAAATTTTTAACTTCCTTTATTTTGTTTTATTTTAATTCAAAAGTACTTCAGAATGAATCTGAAGCATGGATTAATTATCAATGTTTAATTTTAAATGCATCAAACACTAAGAAAATAAAACGAATCGTTTGAAGTAATCGGCCGAAAAATGTTAACCCTAGCCTCATTACTGTTGGGAGAAAAAAAAAAAACTGAAGCCTTACTCATTTGGCTGTGGGGAAAATGAAAAGATTTTTTTTGGCAAGAACTGTCAAATAATGAACAAATAATTTGCAATAAAATAATATTGCGGCTATAAATTGAGATGTAAGCTATCCTATCTTGTAAGTTAGATCAAACTGCACACGGTGTGCAAATTTGATTAAAATCGGTTAAGTAGTTTAGGAGTCCATCGTGGACAAACAATGTGACACGTAATTTATATATATTAAGATTTGTATACGGTTTAATGTTATTTTATTTCCTCAGATTCTAAGCTTTTCTAAATTTTTCTTACGAAAAACCTCATAAATTAAAATCTAATGCAGATTTTTTGTTCAAATTTGATATAATAATTTCTTAATATGTTCTGCAGTTCCTGATTCATTTAGAAATATTTTATAGTTGTTTTAGGGTTCAGAGTATGAAATAAATTGAAAACTTCATTTTATTTATCAGTCGAATCCCAATATTTAACTACACTTATTTTTTAGTTCCGGGAATAAATTTGATAAACTTCTAAACTAGAAGATTTTTGCTTTATACCTCTTTTCAGCCCCCTTCCCCCCAAAAAATTTTTTTTCATTAAAAAAAACAACAAAAACTCTAGTTATTTAACTGTTATATTTTGGTTTCATATATGTTTTTGTTCAATCTTTTTTATACAAATATTCACAAATATAATTAATTTCGAGCGTTTTTCAAAAAAATTGACCCCTAACATACCATAATACCATAATTGTAGGAGATCCTATTCTTCACTAATGAAACTGTTATGAGTCTGAAGGCTCGGACTGAGGAATATTGATGTTCAGGGCTACATAAAAACAGTTTCTTATACGTCCCCTTCCCCATTTTTTAAATAAGAAATCGTCGAATAAAACTGGAAGAAGGAAGAGAATACAATGCCTTGGGTACCAATTACCCTATGCTTTTCGTATAATCTTCAGTAGTTGTTTCACTGGTACTGAATTAAATACTAAATACTGAAATTAAAATACTGAATTAAACAGATTATTTCACAAACCGAGATCTTTCGTTTTCGTACGGTGTCTTACTTCGATCGAATTTCGGTCAGTTTAGACGTTTCACTCAGCAGGGGTAGTTAAAATGAACTGATGTTTAGTAAAATAGCTTTTTTATTTTCAAGATATAGTTTGGAAAGATACAAACATACAAGTTAAATAAAGATTTCTCAAGTTTTTTTAAAAAAAAAAGATACTCCTTTTACCAGATATTTTTCTTGTTATTTCTTTTTCTTTTCTATAGCATTCATTTCCCAAGGTTTTGAAAGGCATATTATTAAGAATTTTTTCCTTATTTTATTTTCTACAGTACTTTCGATAACAATGCTTTAATTCTTATAGCCTGAACTTTTAAAGCCAGACATAATAATTTAATTTCAGATACCAAAAAATGGCAAAAATAATAATGATTAATCTGAATATAATAAGTTCAGAAATGAAAAAAATAATTGATAATTATATCACTCCGTTAAGCACATTATTCCAGATAAGGAATCCTCTAAATCTGTTACAATCTATTCCAAACATTAACAATTTTTATACATTATTCACAATAAAATTTGAACCTTTTACTTATACTTAAATATGAAAAGAATTTCTGCGAAAGATGAAATAATGTGGTTTTATGTTTGTACGATCATGAAACAAATTATCAAAAAGTTATAAAAGAAAAAGAAAATTTCAAGTGACTACAAGTCAGATTCGCATATGACTCGTTACTTTTCCCTCTATTCATTTTCCGTAACAAAATCGTGCAGAACTAAAAAAATCTTCATTGTGACTGTGATGTGAACGAATAAATGTCTTTGATGTAGCTATCAATATATTATCATGAAATTGTATAGCAAAGACAGAGGGCCGCCCAGAGTTCCTAGTTACTATCAAAGGTTTAATAAGCTCAAATGCCTCAAGATAAATGGTATAAATTTTTTCACATTTTTTTCTTTATATTGGATTGCAACCTGTTAACTGGCAATTAATTTACCTTCAATTAATTTTAAATTGAATATTTGAATATTTCGTCATACCCAGTTAACAAATTAAAAAGTGACATAATTGTGCTATCGTTTTGTTTCTACGATGATCCCTAAGACTGCACCTGGGGCATTTGTATACTCTCTCGCCACTTCGCCACTATATCTTAAAACCTACAAATCGAAATCCTTACTTAATATAAAAAATTTCAAAATGAGTAGCAGGCTCAGGAAGTTTCAAAATAATTATCATAACTAGAAATTTTCAAAGTGACTAACTTCGAGAACCATCAGTTATACAGAAAAAAAAAATGCGATGGTTGTTATTTGTCTTTTGACGCATAATACCGACTATTAGTGCTTTTCACAAATAACATCAACTGTCCTTTCACTGACTCTGTCGCTATTTCTAAAATTCAAAATAAAATATTCCTGAATTAGAAATAGCTCTCCTTTCATAATTTTAATTGAGCCAGATAATCCAACAAAGGACTTGGAGCAATTCCGAACTCCGTCAACTCGGCGTCTGACTCCCCAGCAAGTCATCTCTCATGCCCAGTGGGGGCTTGAAGGGGGATGTATGCTTATCAGATAACATCTCTCCGCTCGCGTCAAAAGGTGTTAAAGCACTGGCCACGAATACACCTGACCCCTGGGTGGAATACAAGGAAGCTGATAATCACTTCCTAGCGCCTCGTCGTCGCGTCTACCCTGATCTGACCTCCCACTACACGAAGATCGTTTTCCTCCTCCCCTCATAAGAAGTCAACGAAATTTTCCTAGAAATGCTAAAAGTCAATTGACCATCTACAAAAGTTAACTTGGAAATTAAGGTAAGTTGATTAATTAATGTTTGCAGCGAAATTTTAAATTTTTTCTTACAATTGGCACAAATGCTTACCACTAAATTAAAGGATTTCATTAGCTTTGCTGCACTATTGTGTTTTTCCTTTACCGTTTTCTTTACAGACATTAGAAGTGTTGCACCACAAATGTAATGGGATGCTGTTTTACTATTAATTTGTACATTATTGCTGTTTTACTATTATATATATCTAACATTTTCTTTATGAATGGTACAGATGTTGTACCACTAAGGTGTTAATTTCACAGTTATTGTTGGAATGGATTGATAATTGCATGGGTGTCAAAAAGTTAATTATTAGGCGTTTGCATGCATTTTAATCAACGACATCTATTGATAAACACACGAATTTACTATTACTTTATTGTTATCATTTTGAAATTTTCCATTAAGTATTATTGAGTTATGTTGTTGCTTCTTATGGCTCTTGCCACGGACAAGCCCGCTGTTACGAAGACAGCAATTTTAAGCCGGAGGAGGAGCGTGGTTTTTTTTTTTTTTTTTTTTTTTATAGTAGTGCCAACTAGGGCCAAGAGTACGACTTAGCTACTCACGCATCACTCATTCGCTTGCACACACCCCTTTTACAGGATGGCACATTCACTCATCTCACAGATAGAACAACGGAGAGCCTCGGTAGCGCAGTAGGCAGCGCGTCAGTCTCATAATCACTCAAAAGATAGAACAACCATGCCCAAACCGAGAATCGAACCCGGGACACCCAGATCACGAAAAAGACGCGCTACCCCTATGCCAGGACGCCGGCGTTATTGAGGTATTCAGTGTATAAAGACCCCCCCTTTTTTTTTATTGAATTTGAAGAAATCTGCTGCCGAAGCCCATCAGGCACTTTTAGAAACTTACCGTGATGCTGCTCCGTCATATCCAAATTGTCGGTTTTGGTTTCAACGATTTCAGAGAGGTGATTTCGATGTCAATGACAAAGAATGACCTGGTGGATCCCCCCCCCCAAAAAAAAGCGAAGACAATCAATTTCAAGACTTATTGGACAAAAATTGTAGAAAATGAAGAAAAATATTTTGATTGATGTAAATTGTACCAATTTTTCTCAATAAATGACTTTTTAAAGTGAAAAAATGATCAAACTACATGCAAGCACCTGATATTTGTTGATTGGGTGCAACACAGTTGGTCATATGACATATAATTAGCCTATTAATTGTAGTATTCGAGCGTAGTTTATGAATTGTATAATCATATTTTTCAATGGATAAACTAAAATTAAGTCATTCACAGACGTTATAATTCGATAAATGAATTAAATGAAATTCATAAGCATCTCAAAAAGCTGCAAAGACTCTTAGTTAATAAATACGAAAACATCTTTTCACAGTTGAAGACGGAATCTAATTAGCAGAAAATGCTTCACAGTTAAGTAATTAAATTAGCTTTCCGAAGTTACAAGTTTCCGTTGGATGGGTAGACTTAAAATGCTTGCGATCAGATCACAATGGCCATCTTCATTCAAATTTTCATAATAAGGTTATCATGTTGTAGCCATGTAAGTCTCGAATCTGCGATTCTCACATCCTGAAGCAGAGACATGACCATTAACCCACTTCAATCCCTGGAAGATTGCAACGTCGATTCAAATATTTAATAATATTATTCCCTAAATAGTTATAAAAAAAACTAATTATAAGGAACATTTGAAATTTATTACATAATTGAATTTTTTTCGTGCACTGTCCGAGTATTGCAGTGACCAATGGCCACTGCACTCCTACCTTGCCTTATATTCATATATTAGCTGAGGTGATTTGATATGGAGGAATTTCCATCACATACTCAAATGCTAATATATTTTTGCGAGTTTATAAAACTATTCAAAAATATGAAAGCGTCTAATCAAAAAAATGTATTTATTCCGTTTTAATATATTTCCCTATTATTGAAAAAAATATATATTTAAAGCCCTTGTATATTTATGCAATTGTGACGTTCAGTCCGTACTTCCTTATCCGTGATTACTATATAAATAGCTGTTATTTTAATGAAACCTGCTTCAACAAAACATTATATAACTTTATCAAAACTTCACAAGAATCTATTTATGCTGTCCGATGCATTACGCTTACATTCCTTATTCAAAAATATCCTTTTTTTTTTTTTTTTTTTTTTGCAACTCTTCATCTGTTACCTTTCGCTTTTCAGATCAAGAAACAAAGAGTGAAAACGTATGGTGCCGTTGGTTCTCGAATTGTTTGTCAAAAAAAAAAAAAAAAAAAAAAAAAAACACATTGAAAAAAAAAAAAAAAAAAAAAGAAGAAAAGCAAGTTTCTTGCAAAGCACAAAGCAGAGAATGCTGAATAAATGTTTTTTGGGTGGTCTCACAGCAGCGGGAAAAAAAAGACGCCAACATCTGCCCAGATCGGTTTAAGTCATCTAAAAATGCGTAAACCTATTCAGAAAGTCCAAACGAGTCGATCGGAAAATACAAATCTTTGTAAAAGCACCGAAAGAGGACATGGACAACTCGAAGGAAAGTGATAATAGACCTTTTTCTTAACTCTTGATTCTCAGTATTTATTCGCGTGAGTGGAACACAATGGAAAGGGGGACGAATCACTTGTTCCTAGGGGTGGTCCGAATTCGCAGAATCGCTGGGATGTGTTGTTAGAGATAATAAGAGGTCTTTTCGGGTAGATGGTGGATAAGAAAGACGTGTGAAAAGGATAGAGTTAGATTGGATTGCGAAAATGAGTTTGCGTCTCACAAACAGACTTGTTGGAACGATAATTGTTTCAGCGGAGCCAGACTGATGGACACTCGAGACACAACCCCCACACCCCCATGCCTTCTGACACCTTGGTTCTGTTTTATCTCAGCAACCAGGGGGAGGTGAGAAACATTCCCCAGATAGTGAAGTTTTTCTTTTTCGAGGAATGAATAGCTTCCGCTATGTATTTTGTAGAGAGTTTCGACATATTTTATTGCTCTGCAGTTTATCTTTTGGTAGCAGTAGCGAATCTGAAAATGTTGTCTTGCAAATGATAATGACAGGGACTTTAAATGTTGTATATTAAAGTATACAAATATATAATTTTTGCCCTCCACGAATCCCTTCCCCCTTCCTTCTCTTTCCTCCTTTTAAACAACGAATTTTCCACACCATACTTTTCTCCAACTGCTTTGTATAGATATTTTCCCTTGTATTGGGACTGACTGTATAGTGATAACAAGTACTTTAAATATTTTAACGTATTAAAATTTTTTTAACAGTTATAGAAAGTATTATAATTTGTTTAACAGCTATAGCAAGTATTATAATTTGTTTAACAGTTATAGTAAGTATTATAATTTGTTTAACAATTAAAATGAGTATTATAATTTGTTTAACAAACATAATAAGTATTATTTTGAGGATTTCAGAATATTTAATCAATCGTGAATAGTCTGAAAAATTGTCTTTTGCAAACCGAAAAACAAATAATCGCAAAAAAAAAAAGAGCAAATATATTTCAAACTAAAATACCACATATTTTTATTATTATGATGATGATATCGTGTTCACGTTACCACGGAAGAGAGATACAGTAGCTTCTGAGGGTAAAGACCCCTGAGCACCCGAGGGCAGAAGTCTGACTTCTAGCTCATATGATGATGAAACTCACACATTCGCTTGCACAATCCCTTCTTATAGGGGGGCTCATTCACGCACCTCACAGATAAAACACAAATGAAGAACAACCATATCCGAACCGGGACTCGAACCCGGGCCGCCCACATCTCGGGGAAGACGCGCTACCCCTATACCAGGACGCCGGCATTATGATTACAATAAATTGCCATACATAATCAACTAATTTGCTTTTAAGGTCTGTGACTATGTTCGGAATGAGATTAAAAAAAAAAACCACTCCAAAGTAATTATGTTTTTGGATTTTTGCATGAAAGAGATTTTAAAAAAGCATCTTTGAAAGCAAAATATATTAAATGCCAAAAGATTTTTTTTTTTTTTTTGAAAAAGAGTTGTAAAGCAAAAATCTTTTAGTTCAAGGATTTATCAAATAATTTATTTAAAATTTTGTTCATAGCTTAGAGAAAACTTGAAGTGAATAACTAAATATTAGGGTTCTACTGATAAATAACATTAAATGTTTAATTTTTGTCTCCTTTTGAAGCCTTAAAATTTCTAAATGAATAGATTACTTTTTTTTTTAGTTCAAGAACAATGGAACATGTTGAGAAATTATTACACCAAATTTGAACAAAAAAATATGCATTAGAATTTATGAGATTTTTCGTACGAAAATTCTAACAAAGATTAATTAGAATATGAGAAAAAAGCATTGAAGGATGTAAAACAGTTTTAAAATGCTATTTTATAAATGCAAATATTAAAATCAATGCAACTTCCCCCCCCCCAAAAAAAAAATAAAAAAACTATTGCATGGTATTATAAAGAAAACCACTTACCAATAAGAATATTAACTTAAAAAAAATTCATATTTTGGCAAAAAAAAAAAATCGATTTTTTTCAACATACCCACCATCTGTTTCTTTTAATACAAATGTACAGTTGTTGTTAGATCTTGATGCAAACTGGCCCACATTCTTTTCAAGTCAAAAGGAAGATCATTGTGAACTTTTCTAAGTCCAAAAGTTAATTAAAAATTGAGTAATTTTTTTTTCATTCTTTAGTTGCATCTTCTGAAAATATTATTTCAAAATAATGAACGTTACACTTTCTTAAAACTCTAAAAATTACCATTTTAATGTTACACGCGTATTTTTGGCAGTGTCAAAATTGAGATAAAAAATTGCTTTCTTTGTACATTAAGTCAGAAGTAAAATTTACATTGCCATATTTATTGCGATTGTTTAAACATATATTAATTTGCACGTACAGTAATTGATTAAATTTATATTTTTCCTTATTATCAAATAACAAGGTGAGATTTTAAATAAAAACATTCTTTGTGGCCCTTTAAACCTAATGAAAAAGCTTTTCATAAAAGATGGCTGGTGCAATATAAATTTAAAATACAAAATTCAAAGATCTTAGAAAATTGTAAGATATTAGAGATGATAAATTTTCAAATCTTTTCTAAAAATTCTTTTCACAAAATACTCAAAATAAACCAGATCTCAATGTATGAGAATTGGCTTGGATGGTTTAATAACACAAAATTTATATTAGTCATTGTACATAAAGTATGAGGTCGAAAATAATGCACCAATTTCAGTATATCAGGTTCAATTTTATATTACTTTAAAATATCACAAAAAGATGGATTCACTTTTATAATTTTTTAAAATAATTCTAGGAGGTTGCAGTTGTTTTATGATAGAGTTTTGACTCGTTATTGCAAGCTCATAAGTTTGAGATCCTATTTTACAAAAACCTATATATATATACAGTCTTAATGCGCATTAAATCTGTCAAATGTTACTTGAGTATGCAGATGTTGATAAAACAGCTACCGTCCTTGTCGTCTGACCATTGTTCAAAATAACCGGATTCCTCCCAAAAAGAATCTAATCTTTATTTTAAAGTGAGACATGGACCTAACTGAAACTCAGAAAAAGCAAAGCTACCAACAAAGCCACATCAGTGAACTCAACCATGCAACAAACCACTAACCAACCACACATCACTTCATTAAGAATTACAATAAACTAATGTAGATAACCTTCTAACCACTCCCTACCTTAGTGGACACGTTGCGTGAATTCAAAAAGGGGACTTTATTACGATTGTGAGTTGAGAGTCCGCCGACAAAGAAGAGTCGATGATTCCAACGCGCGCACAGACGCAGAGCGCATCATTATCCATTTTCACAATGACAAAGTGTTTCCCCATTCATCTCCAAGTGCACGACGTCCCCTTTGTTGATGTACTCATCACTCTCCACAATGGATCCTTCTCTTCTTCTCCCTTTCGCTCTTCCATGCCGCGATGCATCATTTAAGAGAATGCCTCTTGAAAGGCACAATGGTGTATGTCTTTCCCCAAGATCTAGTATCTGGCGACAAACTCTCTTCATTAAATTAAATCATGTTATCAGAGTTCAAATTTTGAGTTTGTAGATGGACTTTCCTTTCCTTTTTAAAAAAATAAAATAGAGAAAAAATAGTTTACGAAGGCTGATTTTTATTCTATCCATGAGAGATACAAATCGTTTGATTAGCGTCCTGTTTCGACTTTATCAAAACTGTTTTGGAACTGATATCGTTATTTTGATCGCAATCAGATGACGCAGAAGCATGCGAACCGAGACTTCACTATCCAACTTTCTATCCTATAATTAGGCAAGGACACTTGACTTTCATGGCAGTTTTAACACGGATAAAGTTTGTTTACAAGAGAATATTCTGTTGTTTTTTATCTCAAAAATGTATCTTCTAATTTCATAATCCAGATCCCTTTGTGTACTTTTTGCCTCAGAATAGCAATCCAAACAACAAATTCAGTAAAACTTCGGACTTTCCAGCCTTATAAAATGTGTATAATCACTGCAGATTCCATGTTGCTACTAATTGTCACCAGCGATTCCCTGATCAAGGGCACATGGATATCCAGACTTCCCATCCATGGTTCTGACATCACAGAACTGTAAACAGGAGAATCGAAAATTTATGCTCGAAGGACATACTAAGAAGACGAAAGATTCAGCAAAAGAATATAGTAAAAGAAAGTGCTGAATTTATATAGATGCTTCTGATATTCGGTGACTCTATGCACCGTCCATTAAAAAAAAAATGTTTTTAAGAGCACACAATAATATTTGAAGGTAAAAGTGCATATTGAATTAGTAAGTTTTTACATCGCATTTCAGAATGTTACAGATGAATCTTTAAATAGTGCTTTTATAGTCGTAGAGAATTATTATATAAATAAAATATATTTATATTGCACAATTCATGAAACATCTTCACAGCTGTAAGTGTTTTATATATATATAGTAGATTAACAGTTCTGAAATTAAATATATTGTTTAGGTATATGGGAAAGTCGAAGGGAGATAATATTGCAGTTTAGTTTTAACTTTATAACTTCAAATGACATACTAGGTAAATTTATTTCAACAGAAAAGATTAAAAATATCATGTAGAAATTGAGCTGGAAATGAGGATTCAGGTTTCACGCTTAGCTTGAAAATGATCTAATACAAATGAGTTATTAGCCGGCGTCCTGGCATAGGGGTAGCGCGTCGTCCCGGGTTCGAGTCCCGGTTTGGGCATGGTTGTTCTTCTGTTGTTCTATCTGTGAGATGTGTGAATGTGCCCTCCTGTAAAAAGGGGCTGTGCAAGCGAATGAGTGATGCGTGAGTAGCAAAGTCGTACTCTTGGCCCTAGTTGGCGCTGCTCTAAAAAATAAGAGACGTCCCCCTCAGGCTTAAATCGCTGTCTTCGTAACAGCGGGCTTGTCAGTGGCAAGTGCCATAAGAAACAAACAAACAATGAGTTATTAATTGAAAACTTTTTTTCTTAGTATATTCTGGAAAATTTAAATATGTTGAATGCTTCAAAATTTATGGAATAAACAATTAAAGTCGATAGAGGAACCTTTAATACAATAAACAATTTTTGTATAGGAATGCCTAAACGTAAGAGAGGCATTGACCTTTCTTCTGTATTTACAATAACTAACTAAAATGTCCTTCTTCTAATTGAATATATCCTTGGTAACATTAGTGGCAAGATTTAAGTATAGTTTCAAAGAAGTCACTAGGAAATGTCGCCCAACGGATATTGGAACAATAGTCCTCAAATGAGCCCGTCTAAAAATGTACAACATACATGTTCAAGATGGACACAAAGTTTTTCTCTGATTACAAAATTTGTTGCAATTTCCCTATGTAAAAAACTTTATTGCAATTTGGCATAAGATTACTTCAATATATTACTAAAATGGTTATAAAGTTTTTTAACAAAAGCTCTTACGATAATAAATTTCATTATGAGCACCCGTGGTAACTCAAAAATTATCAAGGCAGTATCCCAGTTTTTGCCACATATTGTCCAACATTCCGACTATCTGACTAGATACAACATCTTGATGTTAATTTTGAATATGTCAATATCTTCAGTTAGCGTTGCAAATAATCTTTCCTTCATACAACCCCTAAAAACAAAATGCATCCAAATAATATCGGGTGGAACTTGAACATCACGGCGAACAACGCTATTTTCGCCCTGACTTCGTTAACGCCATTTTTATAGGTTTTTAAGAAAATTATTTATGATAGTAAATTTCATTGTGAGAACCTGTGGCAGCTCAAAAAATGTCAAGGCGTCAATGGTTTTGGCCACATATAGTTTTGTTTTTTGTTTTTGTTATGTCACTATTTTAAGCCAAGTTTTTGCACAGTAGCTTCTGAGGGTAAAGACCCCTGGGCACCCGAGGGCAGAAGTCTGATTTCTAGCTCATGATGAAGAAGAAACACGCACACACTCGCTAGCACAACTCCTTTCCACATGGGAGCTCCTTCACGCACCTCACAGATAGAACACAGAGTAGAGAACAACCATGGCCGAACCAGGACTCGCACCCGGGACGCCCAGATCACGGGGAAGACGCGCTACCCCTAGGCCAGGACGCCTGCACATATAATTTGTTTTATACATATAATTTTCATCACACAAATTGTCCAACATTTCGGTTATCCTCCAAGATACAGCATCTGCGATCTTAACTTTCCAGTGTGTCAGTATCTTAAATTGGCATTGAGAATACTTTGCCCTTCACATAACCCCTAAAACAAAATTTATTGAAATAATATTAGGTGGAACTTGGACGTCATTGATGCTGTTTTCGTCGTGACTTCGTTGGTGTCAATTTGATAACAATCGAATGAAAAATCACTACTTCTGCATTAGTAATTTAATGATAAAAATTTCATTGTATTGTATTGAATGTTTTGTTTGTATTGTATTAAATGTTTTGTTTGTATTGTATTGAATGTTTGTAATCAATCAAAGTCTTTGTAATCATCCTTTATTGTTACTGATCGAAGGATATTAGAATAATTTTTGTAAACATTACTTTAATGAAATAATTTTAAATGATAAATTTTTTTAATAATAATTTTAAATTTTAAAAGATGCATGCCGTACTTTTTAAAATTTTCCCATAAATTTTGAAACACATTATATATTTTTTTAATATATCTAATATGTATTTTCCTGTCTTATAAATGCAATTTATCTTAGATCCGACAGAAATCCCACTTAATTAATCATTCGGTTAGTCGATAAATTATCAGCTTATGCAGCACTTTGCTTCTAAATGCCAGTATTATTCGAGGAAGTTTTCAAGAGAAATAATTGGCAGGCAATCCTAAAATATATCTGATCAAATGTCAGAAAAAAAAAGCATTTGTTTCTACTTCTGACCCTATTGTGTGGCAGAAGATTAATTATGGTATCACATGATGAATTATCTTGATGAGTGGACCACACTTAATTCTTGTCATCAAGATAACTTGCCAAAATTGGCGGTCTTGCCTCCGCGTTTGAGGAGAAGCTCATACTAATATTAATTGTCGCATTCAACAGGTCATTACACTTTAACGGATTGAAACAATCCAGGTGTTGTCCCTGAATTTATATCATTTCGTAATTTGACCAGAAACTGACATGATTACTATTCTAATGGTAACGATAAGCTATCCCATATCTTATCTTCCTGTAAAAGGGGGGGGGGATGTACTGTCAGAACTCGAATACGAAAAGTGGGAGATAATTAGCTTTATTGATGAATCCTAATATCGGAGGAATTAAGAAAATGGCTTAAAGAATGGTTTTCTAATTAAAAACGATTAAAATGATAAGGAACAAGTGTTTAGCTTCCTGTTGTTTTAAGAGAATGACTTTAATCAATGTGGTTTTTATGAGATACCGATTATGATTATATCATAAAGATCGATTATGGTTATTAAAATATCATATCATTAGGAAAAAGAGAAATTAAGATTAAAAAAGAATATATTAAACTCATATTTCTTTTGAACCTGCAACAAGGGTATACTAAGTAATGAAATCTTTAAAGTTCATCTAAGGAAGCTACAAAATGTGCTGAGTTAGAATTTTCACTCTAGCATTTTTTACGTCAATAAATTGTAAATTCATTGAATAAGCCCTTTACATATCTCTTATTATTATAATTTGAAATAAGAGATTCTTTAATTGTTTTGAATCTGCGGCATCCATCAAGAATTTAAAATTGTTTTAATAAAACTTTCTTTACAGCATTTTTACTATCTATAAGCGTATGTAAAGATGCTATTTCATTGTACAAAATTATGTACAAAAATCATAAATTCAAAAACGTCCATCAAAATATATAATCTGATAAATACTTATACAACAGAATGTTCTCCAATTTTTAAATATTTTTAAATCCTTTTGAATTATTAATTGTCCAATAACTAGATAGAAAGATAGAAAAATTTCGCAATCTTCCTTTTTTTAATTAAATTCTAAGATTTACTTTTTTAATGGGATCAATTCATGCTCACATGATGCACACCAAAACACCGCGCTAATAACCCTTTTACCTTGAAGTCATATTCTCTTTTCTTTAGCAATACGCTAAATAGATTCATTTAGCGTATTGCTAAAGAAAAGAGAATATGACTTCAAGGTAAAAATATGATTTCAAAGGATATGACTTCAAGATAAAAATATGATTTTAAAGGATATGACTTCAAGGTAAAAATATGATTTTAAAGGATATGACTTCAAGATAAAAATATGATTTCAAAGGATATGACTCCAATGTAAAGAAATATGAAATTAAGTGTTCGATATTATGTGACTTTGGCACTGTATTAACTAATTGAATTTCTTGGAAAATAAAAGCTCAGTTTCTCAATATGATGTGCAAGTGCAATATAATCTATGCTCTGAATTCCTAGAATTACAACAAAATACCGTTACAATGCTTTCTTGCGATACGCATTTTTTGTTCTTGTATTTTTTAATTAATAATAGTTTTTAGAGAATGTGGTTACAGAAATAATCTCCATTACTGGAGATGGATTTACATGATATGCGTGAAACGCTTCTCGCTTGTTTTAAGTGAATACATTGCCATTTTGCATAAGAAAATGAGACTTGTCGAAAGAAAATGAGATTTGTCGACAAAAAATGAGACTTGTCGACAAATAAAAAACGATATTTGTCGATAAGAAAATGAGACTTGTCGATAAGAAAATGAGATTTGTTGACACGAAAATCAGACTTGTAATACCAAGTAAGACAATATGCAGTTATATAATGCGCATAATTGCGTTTATTATGTGACTTTGACGCCGCATTTTTATAATCTTTCAAAATGAGTACCCAGAAGATCTCGAATACCACTGAAAAAATGTCGATTGACACCAGTTTTTTACTTCCAATAATTTTTTTTAAATGAGTTTATTTAAGATGTCAGCTTTTTCATTTTTAGATATGGACTCACATGATAAATGCCAAATGCCTTCGCACCAATTTACATTGAAATCATTGAACACTTTACATGTGGGCAAAAGACGCTATTTAACATCACTAAATAATACAAAATGCATTTAGATATTTGATGATTCAGATAGTTACATTAGCCATGTAACTGTGACGCCACGTTTATATAATCTTTCAAACGAGTGCCTTGAAGACTTGATATTTCACCGAAAAGCTGTAAAAGCGCCCTCTTCCCATTTGTACCACTTTTACTGCCAGCAGTTTTCGGAAGATGAGCCCACTTAAGACGCCAACGTCTCCATTATTCGAGATGGCATTCCGAATTTTCACTTGGTGGCCTTTTATGCCTTGTGTTTTCGGATAATTAAAGCACAATAAACCCTTACAAACTGGTAGTATAAGCCAGCGGCCGAACAAAGCCAGAAAAGGAAACTGAACAGCTCCCATTATTCCTTCAGCCTTTTCATTTCCGAGTTTCGATGAGTTGCTATGATAAACGGCATTCATAATATCTCCTCAAAGGATGCTTCTTCATTGTGGTGGTGTTTTTCAATTATTGTTTCTTTTAATCGTTGCTGGAATGTGAGGTCCCATTGTTGGTAAGGCTTCGGGCTGCAATTAGATTAGGGCTGTCAGAAGGAACCTAATCTAATTGAAGAGATGGGTTTATTTCCAGATGGACAATTTTGTCGCCTTTTCAATTTTTCTGCTGCTTTCAAAACAATTAATGGAATGTGCTGCTAAAAAGGAAAGTGTTCTTTTGAAGATAAGATGGAAGAATGCAAGATTACTGAAGTGTGAAGTAACCACTTGCTCTTCTTAAATTCTAGTTAAAGAAAAACTACTGTAAGTAGCAAGCAATACTAGTTATGGCGAGTGCAATATTTTTGAAACCAGATTTCTGATTATTTCTTTTAGTTTTATTTAAATGCAAATTATTATGATTATTTAAAAGGCGTTAGGAGTGAAGTATTCAAAATATTAAATGAAGTAGGCTCATATTAAGAATAGAATAGTTACATTAAAATGCCTTTTTAAAGATATATGATATATGTTTTGAAATGAATCTCAAGTTGTCCTCTTCCTTCGACCACAGTATTCATGTTAAGAACGATATTTGAGTCAACCTACATATTCCCAAATTTAATTTCACCAAATTATCTATTCATTTAGCAAATATATGACTGGTCATTTTTTCAACAACTGGAACCAGAACTGGTAGTTAATATAATGAATGTGTCATCATTCATTCATTTGCACTTCAATCTTATATAAATCAAATATCACAACAAATATTTAGAAGTATTGTGACTGAGTGATTTAAGAATGACAGATGCCGGCTAGCTGAAATAAAATTACATTTAAGATCTAATGAGTCACAGTCACAAACACTTAGATACAACAAAATTAACACATAAAACAATTAGCACAAATCCTAATGGCACTGCAATTCCGACAACCAGTGGTTGACGACCTGTTTCTTTCTATCGCCGCTAGAGGGCTATCCTTCTGTTTGTTACAGCATTATTTTCCAAAGTCAATTATTTTGAGATCTTGTGGAAAATTCTCTAATAGTTACACAAAAGAATTCTATAACTAACCTTGTATTCAGCATGTTAAGATTTCAAAATTTGAATTCATAAATCATTTTTCTTCTTCTAATGAATTTAAAGAGCGTTTGTTATCATACACAATATGTCTTTTTATTATTTTTATTTCAACGATTCTAAAAACAGTGGATCGCATCTCCAAGTGGAGTCACGTTGGAAATTTTCATAAAAGCGAAAACCCTCACAGAACCTTATTCTTTCAGTTTTTCGTTTATAAGAATAAATTTAACGATCTCTTAATTTAAAATATTCCATTAAAGCTAATCAAACTACTTTCAATTATATTTTCGTTTATTTATTATTATTAATCTACAAGAGGAGAATTTGTCTAAAATTTTTGCGGTTAAATAACATTTTCTAAAAATAAATGCAAAGGACAGACAGGACAAAAATTAAATCACAATGCAAAGGAATTGTTCAGAGTGGATGCCATGTGAGCAAATATGAATTATTTGCTTAGTTAATGATGATATGATTTCTTCCACGCAGAATCTTTACTATAGTCATTATATGTCAAAGATTATTTGTACTGCAAGATATTTTCTCACCAAATAGGTAGGATTTCTACATTGGGCATAACAGATTGGACATAACATTGGTGACGTAATAGATTTTTATTAAATCAGTTACATGGAGATCAGCGGTCAGTTATATTTGGAAAATTTGTTTTAAACAATATTTATCTTACTAAATGTCTGGTACACTAAGATCAAAGAATGGCTGCGGTAGTAATCAACAACCAACCAAATTTTTCCTGTTAATTAATTAATGTATTATCAGGTAACTATTAAAGAACAACAATGGCCTACAATTACTTCTAATAAATCTATCCTGAAACATAAACCTAAAGAGAGTACATTCCAATGGATTAGTTTAAAACGTTGCATTATTTAACTTTTAAATACACCAGGTTATGATAAGCACTTTAAAAAATACACTTAGTCAAGAGATTATAATGGTTTTTCCCCCATCATTTTTTACCAGAATTACTTACTTTACTCTTTTCTAACTTTTAGTTCAAATCTTTCCTTTTCGGGAATTTTAATTGATTTGCCATTTAATAATGTTGAATTGTAATACTTCTCTTTTTGATTTGCAATTTGGCATTTATAATTACTAGTTTTAAGTAATATATGGGCTTTATTTTATTATTTTTAATTGCAATTGTTAATGTTTTAGAATTTTAACACTTCACTGGCACCTACTTATACATCATCTTATCTTTGGCGCTATCATAGTCATATTTGATTTTTGCGCCAATAAACTCCGATATCCAGTATAATCCAGTTACTTAGCAGCCAAGAACAATGTATTTCCTTTTAGTTATCCTTGCTTTAATATTTTGTTTTATTACTTCCTTCTTCAATATTAAGGAAGCTGCAATATTATTATTTTTTTTGACGGAAATAAAATTGGAGAAAAATTCTATTTTCAAAAATAAAAAATTAAAAACTTAAGAAACGTTGCTGTATTAGAGTATTTTTGAATTATGATTCCTTTAAAAAAAGAGAAATTCAACATTAAATTTATAGTAATGATTTTGAGTACGAAAAAAATTCATTCATATTAGACGTTTCTTTAACAATTAAGAGGATGACTACATATACTTCCTTCTATTCATCATTAAAATTCTGTTGATGAAACCTCTCTGAAATGCGGACCTAACTTAGACCACCTTTCTTACACAACAGGACGCATCATCCAGGCTGACAATTGCCAACCGAACACGAAAGCGTAATGCAAGAAGTCAACAAACCACACCTCTCAACTCCTTATAAACAAGCTCTGGAAAAGGAGGGGAGAAGGCACACACTTTCATATTGGCGCACCTCATCTCATTCACCAGAAAGTCAAACAAAACCCCCTCCGAGCACAAGAAAACTCCCTCCAGGGTTTAGCCTTCCCCTCCTTACTATAACCTAGTCTTTTACAAATTCTGCTGACGACGACTAGAATACTAATCAAAACACATTCGCTCCATGAATGAAAAACTATTTCGAAAGGACCGTCCATCATCTACCAGGCCAGACCTGACGTTTAGGGAATGTCCATCTCTTCAGTCTGCAGTTCGTTCTTTCATTTTTTTTTTATTTCGTTCCATTCCCCCTCCTTTTCCTCCGTTCCATTCTATAAATTGTAGACATCGAATGAAGCAGCACCCTCAAACCTCCATCGACCCATACCCAGTTATTATGATGCCTCCAAATGATGCGTTTGCTGGTCTGTGTGTTATGTCTATGGTGTCAAACTCTGGTCTGACTACTTTTCTTCTTTCGTAACCATCCGTTTGCCTGAGTATGTGTTGATGGATGTGCAAGAACTTCAACGTATTAATGCTTTCTTTTGTTATTTATTTAGTTGTGTGTGCTTAAGTGATTGTTTTCATGACGAGTGTTGGAAAAAGAGGGAGGAGACAGGACTCGAACGAAATCGAACATTTCGGAGAAAATACGAATTGAAAGTTAAAGAGCAGTTAGAAATCGTATCTTTTTTTTCTTCTGCTTTTTCATCCCCTCCCGTCCGTCCCCCTGTCCTTCTGAAACGAGTCATTTTGTCGTGAGGAATTTATAAGATGTGGTCGTTTTCTTATCTTCTTTTCCTCTATCATCCTTGGATACTTTTTATTTTTTATCTTTGTGGTAAACGCACATGAAATTCGTGCAATCACATTTCTAAGGATAGTTCTTTTCCCTTTATCTCAGATTCGTAAAAATGTGCTTATTATTTTCTTCCTAATGTTACACTAAATTATGTAATTTGACTTATAAAATTTACATAATTTCTCTTCAGAAAGAAGAAACGTGGTTAAACAGCAAACAACAATGGCCCTTTTGTAGACCATGGTTGCAGTTGTAACAAATGTAAATAATTATATAATGTATCAGAAAAAAAGTCATAAAATGCCGCAGAATGCGTTCTTGAAATACTCGAATGCAGTCATATCGAATATATTCCTCAGAATGGCTTATGCCTATTCAAGATTTCTTAATTAAGTAATATCAAGTAAAGTCGCTACGTCAACTATTGGGAAAAATGCCATGGAATGTATACTAGCTATCGGTAAAAAAGCTATATAGTTCTGTAGAGTTTATTCTTGAAATACTCGAATATAGACAAACTGAATGCATGTTGCTGTCAAAAAAAATGCCATGCAGTGTCGTGGAGTATATTCTGGGAATACTCGAATGCAGTGATACTAAATGCATGTTGCTACACTAACTGTCAAGAGAAATACTATTGAATATGTTCTTGGAATATTCGAATACCGTCATATCGAATATATCACTGCATTAGTTATCTAGAAAAATGCCATGGAGTGCATTCTTCAAACCCTCGAGGGCACTTACAGTAAACATATACACTCCCTATTTGCACAACATATTGTACTACAATATCATGAAGATATCGCGATATTACTTGTGACATTTTGTGTTATTAGAGCAGTCTTTTGAGAGCAGTATTTATATAAATAATTTTGAAAAAATTGTATTTATTTTAGTGATGATAAACTGGGCAACTGTTCAACAGAAAGATTTGTTGAACCTTCTTCTTCATATAGATAGTAATAATGGCTGGAGTTTATAAAATGATTTTAAAAATGGTGTAGTCGTTTTCATGTCATGCCCAAGTGCTTTTTTTTAATTTTTATTTTTGTGGCTAATAGGGCTAGAATTTCACGTAAATAGCGTTCCTAAAAATAATTTTCGGACTAGCGAAAATATGCATTTCAGTGTTTAATTACTCTTATATTAAGTTTTATAATTCATATTATAAGATTTTAATAATTTTTTATGGCAATGAAGGACATATAATTAAAGAATATTTTGATAAACGTTGAAGTGCCATATGAGGCATTATTGGAGTATTCGGATGCAATTGCAACGAATATATATTGTCGCGCAAGCCATCAGAAGAAATATCTTAACATGATACGGAGTGTGGGTATGTGTGTTCTTTCCATATTCAGATGCAATTGCAGCATATATATACTGCTAATATGCAGCATATATATATATAGTCCATCATGGGAAATCATCACTGATTCTCCGACCCTCCCGAAGGCACAAGGATAAATAATACTGAATAACCGGTCAGCCGCAACAGCAACATAGGCGAGAACTGTGGTTGAGTCCTAAGGGCCAACACCGGCCACGGTACAACCCTTCCCGAAGGAAGTACGTCCCATTATCGATGAGAGGAACCAGATCCCCCACCTTTTTTTTTTGTACCCTCCAGGGCCGCGAGATCTAACCACCATATCGGAAGCATTTCATCCTCATTTCGAAGTGCCCCTCCCCGAGGATCGCGCATCATAGGAAATGAGTGCACAATTAAACCATACTTATCTACTTGATAATAAAGACAACTTTTAGATAGAAACATTAACTAATCTTTCTTCTTCATACAAATTATTTATTAATTATTACAATAATTAATAAATAGCAGTCACAATAAAGTATGCCCAATTTCATAAAGCTATGAAATAAAATGAAACTAGCAGTGTGCTCCTTTCTCCAACGTGCAAAATTAACAGGAAACTCATTATGTTGTAGAGGAATTTTATTATTGCAACAACACACACACAGAGAAAAAAAAAATCTAGGAATAGCAATTAATCTGTTTAAATAAACTCATTAAGCAGAATCAAATGATTCATAAAATTGCTAATAGTTTGTCATTAGCATTAAACCTTGACAATGATATGTAATCTAATATTTCATAACATTTTACGCTTTCTAGCATTCATGATAATATTTTTATTTCTTATCTCCTAGCTTTGGTAATGATGTGCGGGCTAGTATTTCATAACACAGCCTTCTCTTTATATTGTGAATAGCAATATTGTGATATCTTGTCTATCATTTAACTTTGAGATTAATGCATTGACTAAAATTTCGGAATGATTCAAATGAAAGATTTTTTTTTTCTTAAGTAGAAGTTTCATTTACTTTACAAACACGGCATAGTTTTTAAGACTATTTCCAAACATGGATTCAAGTTGTGGTTTTATTTTTATTTATTTTTTTATTTTTTTCCCTTTATGAAAGATAAAGTAATTTTTTTTGTCAGACAAAATTAATTTTTAATATTCTAATATGTATATAAAAAGTTTGAAGAATTCTTTGACATGATTTCCTTTACATCAAAACCTTCATTTTGATTAATTCTTTTGTTCCCCGGTGGTCAGTAAAAACCATTATTTAATTATTTAAGAAAAGAGTATTAATTATATTGATCCGAAAATAATTTAATCACGCTTTAAATCAAGTGAGATTTTTAATTAACATCTAAAATTCGACTGAGATGCTTTCTGACTTTAAAAATTGCAAAATATTTGGGAAAAAAAGTCTTAAAAAGGCTTGGTATAAGCATTCACATTTAATCGTATGAAGGAAATAGGACACTTTTTTTTAAAAGATTCAGTTTAGAGGCTTATCTCAAGAACTCATGTTTTCTTTATAGTATGCTGATGCTTGTAAATTCTTTGTACAGTAGACTCCCGATTATCCGCGGGCGGGTTATCCGCGCCTGCCGCACAAAGTATTTTTGGAAAAGCGTAAAGCAAAGAAAATAAAAATGTTCACAAAACTGAGCGAAACGTTAAATTTGCTAACATCGTGCTTATTTATGGGACGCGGAGTTGGCCGAGAAACTTATGCTACGAAAAATGCAATCTCGGATCAAGAGAAAATGCTTCCAAAGCAAGAAGCAAACACAAATGACTGATTTCTTCAAAAAGGTGTATTTTTACAGTTATGCTTTTGTAATTACATAATACATTACAGTATTAAAACAGTACATATGTATTCATTTTTCTGTGCATCCTTGACGCTTCTCGTAAGTACAAAGCACTTTTCTGTTTTCATTAACAAAATGCTTTTTAGGTTAGTTTTGAGTGATATACTAAAATATTAAGCGTTACTTAGACATTGCCTGCTGTTTATTTTACGTTTTATTGTACATAAAACGATGTTTCAAAGTTGGAACGACTGTTTTCTCTTTTGCTATACCCGTTTTTAGCTTTTTTTCGGATTATCCGCGATTTTTGTTATCCGCCCAATTCCGCGGATAATCGGGAGTGTACTGTAATTTCAAAAATAGAAAGAACATTATATATCTCTAATTTTTTTTTCTTTATATATCTTTTTTAAAGGCTGAAGATAGCTATCTTTATTTCAGTTTTCAACAGAATTAAAAAGAGACATTTTCGAATATTTTATGTTTTTAAATATATCCAATTCTAATGATAGTTATAATTTTTTTTAAAAATTGCAACAGCTGCGAGTGGCAACACAAAGATAATTGGTGCTCCCCTCGTCATATATGACTTTTAAAACCTAAATCAAAGTCACAAACATGTTGCCTTTACTATGCTTCTTAGAACTAAGATATGCATTTTTTACTTATGTTTTCACATGAAATTGTAACTACAGTTTTGTTGCAAACATTACAAGGATATTAATGGCGAATAATATGCCTTTTCCCGCTATCTCGTCATGTTTACTTTTAAAAATATGAATCAAACTCTCAAATATATTGCCTTCGAAATGCTTCTCAGAAATGAAGTATAAATTTTTATAAATAATCTCATACTTAATTAACTTTACAATTTTACTAGTTGCAATTGTTATCATTGTCATTCTTAGAGTAAATGGCGACAGATTGGTAATATCTTTTTCCCCGTTCTAATCTTCATCATATTTAGATTTAATATTGAGAAACAATTAAAAATATCTTATCTTTGCATCATCGATGGTGTTAATAACTGAGAGCATCTATGTCTCCTTTTCACACCGTCAGGATACCACTTTCTGTTATTTACATTTTATTAATATATATATATATATATATATATATATATATAGTGTGTGTGCTGAGAAATGAGTATATTGTATGAAATGTATTTTTTTTTAAAGAAACGTGTTAATACAAGATGATCATAAAGTCTTTTGATGATAAAAGAAGATTATTACAAAATTGCCTATATATATAAAACGGTAACGATTTCACTATGCAATAGTCGTGTTCTAAACTTTTTTAATTTGAGTAAATATAAAGAATTAGTGATTTTTGGATTCAATTATTATCAAAATGGCATCAACGGAAAAAGAAGTTTAATGTACTCTTGAATTCTTGTTGCTGTCGTGTGACTATTTTAAACCAAATTGTTGCTCTGTAGCTTCTGACGGTAAAGATCCCTGAGCACTCGAGGGCAGAAGTCTGACTTCTAGCTCATATGAAGATAGCACACACACACTCGTTTGCACAACCCCTTTTTACAGGGGGGTTCATTCACACACCTCACAGATAGGACACAGGGCAGAGAACAACCATGCTCAAACCAGGACTCGAACCCGAGACGCCTAGATCACGGGGAAGACGAATGCCTTGAATTAAAGACCACAAATGAATGAATCGATCATAATTGTTCAATATCAATTTTGGAATTACACAAAGGACAGAGTATTTTACAATGCCAGTTGAAGATACTGATACACTCAAAGTTAGGATCACATATGCTATGTCTAATGTGACATCCGAAATGCAAGACAATACTTGGCCAAAAAAAAACCAATATCTCT
Source organism: Argiope bruennichi (assembly GCF_947563725.1). Taxonomy (NCBI): domain Eukaryota; kingdom Metazoa; phylum Arthropoda; class Arachnida; order Araneae; family Araneidae; genus Argiope; species Argiope bruennichi. The sequence continues at coordinate 98,170,784 of NC_079156.1, read as the reverse complement.
TTGTTATTTTTTGGGCTACCAAGTGTGTTCACATTGAAATTTACTGACGTCAGTGATTTTATTAAAACTCTTATAAACAACTTAACAATATATCTAAACAAGCATATGCCAATTTACAATATTTGGACAATAATATTTTGTAATTAGGGTAAAGATTTGTGATCGATCTGTTTAAAGCATTTAATATCTTATATAATGCTTAATTTGTCGCGTTTAATCTTTATAACTTAAAATACTCTCTAAAAATAAAATTCTTAGCATTTAATTTTTTTTTTCCATCCGAAATAAACTTTTGTTAACTTTAATTTTGTTTTTTCTTTTCAGTCTTTATATAGCATGCGAGAAATGAATATTCAAATTAAGTTTTAAATATATATATATTCATTAATCTTGCTGATTATCAAGGTGTTGACAAGATTAATAAATATTCAAGTTCCTTGTCTTATCACCTAGTCTAGTATCAACTTCCCAAGTGAAATGGATCGATGTTTGTAAGGAAAGAGACAAAGAAAAAAAAAAAACCCTATTTTTTACGCCGGGAAAATTTCTTTGATCATCAGATACATTTCATTTTCATTTGAAAAAGGAGAGTTAGGGAGATATGGAACTCAGTTAGGAAGTTCCATATCTCACACGCCTGATCTTCAACATCCTGATTCTGTGATAAAATGTCTTTTTCACTTAGTATCTATAAAACTTTCCCATTTCTTACAAATTACTGCGTAATGAGGTTGTCTTGGCAGGTTGAAAACAAGTATAACCAATAAATTAGGATGAAAAAAATTTAGTAATCTGATACAACTCCGAATCGTGACAGAATTGTATGCATTATATAAACAGATTGGTATAAAATATCACTGTCGTTTTTTAAATATCAGTAATCAGAATACGATAATATCCGAGCTTTGTCGTCTAGAATCTTCTAGAATAAAAGCAAAATGCGTGTTTTTTAAAAATACAAATTTTGGTCATGCCTTCATACTATAGTGTTGTGACCTTGTACGGTTTAAGTAATGGATTTCTATAAAAAAAGATTAGAAATTTCTTCGTATTCGCCCGTAGATTAGGAAACATATTTTCCCCTCTCATGCATGTAATGTAAAATCTCCCACAATATATAAATTGTCGTTGGTGAGTTTAATATATTGGCTGAGTTTAATTTAAATTAAATATTTTATACGTAACTGTATGCTCATAATTCCTTTCTTTAAAAAGAATGTTGAAGCTTTTAATTGTGGGTTATTTTAATAGATTTATACCTATTATTTTCATTGTGTGCTTGAATCTTCTTAATGGAATCGAGTTCCATGACGTCATCAGAGTCCATAAAATTTAAATGTCTGGGTGATCTGTTTGAAATTGTACATCGTGGTTTGCTGCACTGCATTTTCCTTTCCTTACATAAATTAAGCGAATAAAAAGCAGAATTTTCTTCTTTAATTTTTAACAAAGGGAGTAAATTGATTAAATGTTCGACGAAACAATGAAAATGGTGAGAATTTCTTTGCGACAACAAAATTTATTATTGAAAATTATACAAAAAAAAAAAATAATAAGTCATAATTCGAGAAAATATTACATGGCAATTAATTTATTATCAATAAAATGATAATTTTTTTAAAGTTTAAAATAGTGTAAAAAAATCAGTCATGAATTTCTTAATGAAATCGAGTTCCATGACGTCATCACAACCCTTAAAATTTAAATGTTTGGATAACTTGAGATTGCACATCGTGGTTTGTTGCATCGCATTTTCATTTTCTGGCACCTCATTAAATATCTTACGAAACAATAAAAACGGTTTGAAATTCTTTGTCACAATGAAATATATTACTGAAAATTATGCAAAAATAATATCAAATGCCAAAATCGAGGAAAATATTACATAACATTTTAAATGTTATCAATAAAATAAGGATTTTTTTTAAAAAAAATTTAAAATGGTGTTAAAAATCAGTTTGGGGTAAAAAAAAAATTTAGAAATTATCATGAAAAATCGAAAGATTTCGAGTAATTTTTAATAATCAGCATTCAAATTAAAATTTCAAAAAGATCGCTCTATGGTACGCTTTTCCACCCTTCAAAGTATATAATGCTGAATTTGATAGTTTTGTGTATAACATTGTACCCATTACAGTACTAACACGCAAACTTTCTCCTCTATTATTTGTAGAGACTGAATGGCTTTAATTCGAATCGTTCTGCGTGAAACATTATATCCTATAGCACTGTAACACGCAAAAATTCTCCATTTTTATTTGTAGAGACTTAATGGTCTTAATTCGAAGCGTAGTTTCATGGTTGAGTTCTAATGATCTTGTTAATCAAATACATCTGTCAAAACTTTCCTTTAAATTAGAATTACAGTTGCTTTATTTTGATGGTTAATTAATTTGTTATAATGTTTTCATAAATAATAATAGATTAATCAACTGTTATAATTATACCTACTCGGTAAATATAATCCCCGTTTCATAATGAAATAATCATGTGATCGTAATAATAGATTATAATTTTCATGAATAATAATAGATTAATCTACTGTCATAATTACACTACTAGGTAAATATAATCTTCGTTTCATAGTGGAATAACATGCTATCTAATCAAATATTAAATTCACAGGATAGTTTTATAGTTTGGTATTAATTTTATCCTCCTTGTTAAGGAACACTGCAGTTGCAGAAATGTACAATCTGAGGGCCAGGAAGGGAGAGGGTATGGACGCTCAAGAGTCCAGTCTTAGGGAACGTCAAGGAGACGAAACGTAGCATGCACATGTGATTTTTTTTAAGGATTTGATGAAATGGTGAAAAAATATTATCATGCTTCGGGCACAGTTTACACCGAGAAAGACAGTGATGGTGACTAGGGGCGAAAAATCATATTATATCCCAAGCGTCACTTACCTCTGATTACTTTATAATTGGGGTTGAATATTTAAATTGCCTGCAGGAATGATTTGTATTAGACATTCAAGGTGTTTTGAGAAAAGATAATGATACTTCCAGAAAGATGAAGTACCTCTGCGTTACTGTCATAAGGTCTACTCTACTGTCATAAGGTCTACTCTGATAGAATTCTGATGAACTAATAAGCCGAATATAACGGCACTGAATTCTCCTACACACTCACTCACAATATCTTTGTCTGATGAGTTATTTTTGTGGGAATATAATAATTATTTGTAATTCTAAATTTTTTACAGTAAAATAGTTGAGGGCATTTATTGAAAGAGAATGTGCCAAATGCCATTCTTAGCCTTCTTTTTAATTACAAAGATGAGTTTCATAAATAGCTCTTGGGCAATAACAGTGAATAATTAAGATTTTAACTTTATAACTTATAAAACTTTTATATAAAAGATATTTAATCTGTGTATATTTTTGAAACGCCTTGTAGTGTCGCCACATATGTAATGACTTTCTAGCGAAAGTAGTGGTGGCACCATAGATTATCCAAAAAGGCTAACAAATATTTTTTTTTTTTTACGAATTGATTTGGAAATGGAAGAGAAATGTTTCATTTTCTTTCAAAATGCGTAAATTTCAGATAAGAATGCGAGTATATTTCAGCAAGAATAAGAGTATATTTCAGATTTTGTCTTTTAATGATTTTATAAATATTAAGGGAAACAAAAAAGAATTCGAAAAAAATGATCTGATTTAACAAGCTATTTCATTTTTTTAATAAATTTTAACTAACGTAATTAATAATCTAGCTGCACTAATATAAATATTTATCTACTTTATATTCTTGAAATAGTGAATAAAATTATCTGGGAAAAAATAAAATGTGATTGGTATGTAAAACTTTAAAAACGATGAATTAATATATATTGCATACAAAGACGCTGTTTTTGGAAAGAATTTAAAGCAAAAATTCTTAAAGAGAAAGCATCCAGTTTAATCACAAAAATATCGTTACCAGCCTATGGATATGTACAGATGGCCCCCTCTACTCCCGCACGGACACGCAAGCAAACACAAAATATATCTATTAAAGAATTAATTAAAGGACGTCGAAAAATTAATCTGGTTTAATTACTTAATAAATTTCTATGAAAGGATTAATTTTGTTGAAATTTTGAATTATTAGGACTTCTTATCGTCGATGCTAACAAGAACGATAACATTAGAAATATCATAAGAACATTAGAAACATGAAGACTTCCTTTGGGATTCAGAATCATATAAGGAGCTCTGATCTAAATTACATCATTAACAAGATCTAATAAAAATTTACAATTTCAACATTTAGAAAAGATCAGGCACTGAAATTATTTATTTTATATCAAACGTAAAAAAATAACAATCTTTGTTGTTGGTTGGTTTTTAGGCACACTTATTTTATCCCTGTGGAAAAATCAAGCAATTCGAAAGGTATTTCCTATTGCATTTATCACGAATAATTCATGTTGAAAAGAAAGCTTTAACGCTCTTTAACTCATGATAATAAATAATAATAATGATGTTCAAAGAAAAAAAATAGTTAGAAATATTTTTGTTTTGTTTCATTTCATTCTAATTAATTATTAAAATTTTTCATTCATCATTCATTGTATTGGATTATGCTGCCACCTTCAAATAGGGGATTATCAGTTTAAATGGCGACATCTGTTGATCATTAATAACAGAATTTTCATTAGATACCAAATGAGATTTAGATACCATCCCTGTTATCATCATTAGATACCATCATTAAATACCACCCCTGATGCCATCATTAGATACCATCCCTGATACTATCATTAAATACCACCCCTGATGCCATCATTAGATACCATCCCTGATACTATCATTAAATACCACCCCTGATGCCATCATTAGATACCATCCCTGAACCATCATTAGATATCATCCTACGTGAAAAAAAGATACCGTCCTAGGTACAAACATAAGTAGTATTGATTCGATTTCATGTGTGTTTTACATGTGTGATTCAATGTGTGTTTTACAAGAAAGTTCATGACTTTTAGAAATATCACCAAAAGTCTTTTGCACCCCCACTACCATGTCAACATGTTCCCACGTCAGCTTTCCCTTTTTGAGAGAAATCTCAAAACTACTATTTCGCTGTATATTCTCTCTCTGTATGTGTATGTTGGGGAGGGAGATTTACGACAGAATTGCACAACCATAACTACTGCACCTATTTCGCCAATTTCTATTTCTCACGAAAGCTTATGGTGCTTAAATGTATCATCAGTGATAGCCCACTGCTAATCGGATTCTATTTTCAAGAGAAATCGAAAAGAAAAAAATTATCTCTATATTCTACATCACTATACATCCTCTGGGAAGTGGGTATCACGGCATCCCCCAGCCGCAACTATTGCTCTAATTTTGCCAGTTTTTATATCGTTTGTAAGCTCATGACGTTCAGATACATTATAAATGATCATCTGTCCAACAACCTTCCAATTTTGTGAAATATCGTAAAATAAAACTTTTATACAGTCCCTAACCTGAATAATGGACCGATTCCGCCTTCTAATTTCGCTACTTTGTGTGCATAATTAACAAATAATAATCATAATCATCATGATTTATTGAGCAAACATAATTTTAAATACCACGTACATTTCGAAGAGGGAGGGAGATGTTCGTTAAATTTCCTCTACATTATTAAATTAATACTATTAATATGATTGCTGAATAACAAGTAATCGAAAGCAACTAGTAACCATTTAAAATATCTCGTTTGAATTCATAGTCATCGTTTTGTCATTTGATTATTTGCCATCAGATATCTTATATCAAGGAATAGTTTTATAACTACTTTATATCTCATTTGTTACCACAATCACGTGCCACAATCCCGTGAAGGTTGAAGGGGAGGAAGTTTGATAAAAACTGAGAATTTCTGCGAGAACAGAGTTTTAGGCCAAAATGACATAACCTTAATCTAAGACATAGATAAGGCTTTATGAAATTAGACAATTTCTTTTTGAAATCTGAGTTTTATTATAAAGAATATCCATGAAACATATTTAAAGTGTTAAATAAATGCAAATATATTCACTTTATGGTTCATCCTCTTCCCATCACTGATATCCAGAGAATCTTTATTTCTATTGCTTAACAATCCCTGTTATTCATATTGCTATGCTACTGCTGCAGTTATTTAATGTAGTGCACTATTTCACTTATGTTCCACTTTTGCATTGAATTATGGTATTTTTATGCTTTCAAGCTAAAATATTTTCATAAGCGTTAAAATCTGATATAAAAATAACAATTAATCATTTAACTTTTCCAAAATAAGATGAATCAATATTATAGTACATTCATATGGCGGAAAGCTTGATTTAATCAAAAAAAAAAAAAAGTAAGAAGGTAAATTCTAAAAAGTGTTTGCATTAATTGTGGCTCAAAAATTATTTTTTAGCTCTAAGAATTAGACAAATATTTCTAATAAATAAATTATTTAAATGAAGTAAATAATTGTTTTTATAACGTTTGAGTCAATAAATTTGCCGCTAAAAAACCATTACGGTCCACATTTTTATGAAGGCTCCTGATCTATTAATTATATTTACTAACATATATTTCACATGTTAATATCTTCTTATAAAGCCTTGAATTTCATTATTTTGAACCAATCAACGACCTCCTCGGGCCAAGTACAGTTGGTTAATTGACCTATCTTCCTCATTTGAAACACAGCTATTGAAATGGTTTTAACGCTATGAATCTTGAAAACCCCCGAACGTCTTCAACAAAACTACAGAAGACGCCCAAAACATCAATGTGAAACTTCATTCCGCTTTCTTTAAGTTTAATTGATTAAATATCAGAGCCGCGTAAGTTGTTCGTGAGATGCTTTTCTAAATGGAGTTGAGGACAGACAGATTTCTAAGATTTATTAAAGAATGCCAAAGAAAATATTTTCTTAACCCTTTAAAGGGCCATTTTTTTCTAGTCATATTATATTAAAATATTTTAGGCTTGAAATTAGAATAAGAAAAGGGATTCATTTAGCTTATTAGATAAATTTAATTTGATTAATTAATTAATTTGGTTAATTAATAATGAAGTAACAAATCAAGACGCATCATTTTGTCTGAGATAAAGAACTGAAGCATCTAAATTTCTGACTTACTAAAAAAAATTGTCAGAACTTACGCCAGCCTACATAAATTCATACAAAGATTGATAAATTTGGTGGGAAGCATACTTCCCACGGCCCTAGAAAGGGTTAATATCCATCAGGGGTATTCTGTTTTATATCAACTCCTTAAAAATAGGGGCTGTTATTGCGGGGTTTTTTTTAGAGGAATAGAAATTTTTCTTATCATCGTGAGAAAAAAAAAAAAAAAACTTTTGGTGTCTTAGCATTCTGAATTCTCAGAACAAATATGCTCTTAAGAAAGCGAGAAGGTTAAACGTCCTAAATTAGTAATATTCAAGGTTTTATAACTAGGTCCAGAGACGGATTAAGACATTTGCGTACCTATGTAGTGCACATCATGTGATCCCCCCCCCTTGATAAATTACTTTCGTTCCTTTTTATTTTGTTAACTTTGTGAAAATATTTACTTATCTTTATCTTCTTACTTATCTATTTATTAAGTCAGAAAGGCATTATTCATTTGTACGCAATATTAACTAAACAGAAGCATGGTATTTATAACACTGCGATAACTAAATGAACGTAATAAAAAGATAAGAATATGATCATTTATACTCAATAAAGTATTGATAAATACTATTATTTTAATAAAGTTTGTATTTTTTACAGATTTAGTTATTTATAAACTAAACTAATAATACCTTGATAATGAATCTTTTAGAGACCCCTTTTGAGCGACCTAAGGCAGCTGTCTTATTTGCCTAGTCTGAAATCTGCCTCGGAATGGATGGGTTTCAATCGCAAAAAAGTGGTAATTTTTTATTTAAAATGTCAACGTATCAAGAATATTTCATTAGGTATAATTAATAGGATCATGGAAATTGTTAAAAATTTAGACTTCGTAATTTATGAGAGCATATTTATTAACTCAAACAACATAAAATATAATCCTATACAACATCTAATTTTTCTTATTGGCTGCGCTTGCCTTTCTTTAACTTTTAGGCCACGATTAGAGATCCTATATAGTTAATGTTGTTTAAATGAAATTTTAGAAAACCACTAATCATTTGGTCAATACAGCTGTAGACAAGGTCAAGATAAAAAAGAATATAAATTTGATTTTAATTGTTTTCATGGCTATTCGAATGAAACAGAAGTAATTTAATTCTGTTTCTGTATGCGACGCATCGAAAATTTGTCGTTCTATAGAACAATAAATCATGAAAATTGTATCAAATTACAGGGAAGAGACATGTCGTAGCTTCATAAAAAAGATAATGCCTTTCGATAATTTTAATAGATAAAATATAACCACAACAACAAAAATGGTGAGAATGGATTTTGTGAACCGAACCATTTCATTTCGCAGAGTCACATTCTGAGCATTTGTCATTGTTCCAACAATCATTCCTTATCGTTTGGCCGTTGAACGCGCAGCAATCGTTGAAACAAGATCGCGAAACCGCATTTCATTCATTAATCATTCACGCCTCATTCAGCAGTCGCCAAGAACGCCAAGCACGCACGCCAAGAGACAAACTTTCCAACATTTCACAACAATTCCCACGAAATTTTCCACTCTGCCGACAGATGTCGCTAGCTAACGAAGATAAGTTCCCATAAACTCCTCCTAGCGAGACATCGGCTTCTGATTGGTGGAGAAGCTGCGAAAGAACACGATTGTCGGCGCCAGCTCATCTATGGCTAGGCGCCTTGCGAATGCTGTGAAGGGGTGTATGAAAAGGGGGGGGGGGACGCCTCCCTTTTCATTGTGCTTCGAATCACGAGATCCCTCCCCTGTGGTTTGGCCAAAATCGTCGTTTCCAGTGTTTACAGTCGATGCATCAGCGTCGTTGCTTCTGCATAGTGATATGTCAGCATCATCTGTGACGAAGTCTTTAGACAGCTTGTAAGAGGTGAAAAAAACTCGCGTCGTCTCATAGAACAGATTCGCTGCAGTGCAGTTTACGCTCTAGATTCACGTAAGTAGACAAATCTATCTGTCTTATTTACCTCGGTTTGACTTCGGAGTCAAGAGTAAGCGTTATCGGGCCTTTTGTGTGGAATGTTAGCGTTTTGATAAAGACGCGGGGGGTGGTCATAATATCCAGGATCATGCATTCGAGTTGTTGATTTATATATTTTTGTTATAGATAATGCTTGATTTTACAAATCGTATGACATAAATGTATTTGTTTATTTATTTTTGGAATTGGCGAAGTAACAAGGGTTGCCAAACGGAGCAACAAGGATAATATTTCAGTATGTCTATATTCCTAGTAAACCTATTCGTTTTCTAGATTTATAATGAAGTCTTTATAACTGTATTAAAAGGAATTTTTGTTGTGGATATAAATATGTAAAATAATCTGCATTTTCTTATTTTGTACATTTGTTGATTAATATGGTGTGTAAATAAGTATATTTAAAATATTTTTTTGTTTTATTTGTATAGTTAAGCAATAAATAAGCGAATATGAATCTTAATGAATTCTATTAAATGTTTAAAATTGTTAATATTTCATTTAAGAGTTTTTATTTTTATTAATAGTTGCAATTAATTTCATAAAATAATAAAAGTTTTTAAAAAATGAAAAAAAAAAAACTAGTTATATTTAATAAACTTTTTACAAAAATGGAAGTTTTGTGTGCAAAATAAAAAAAATAACGATATTTATTATAAATATTCTTTTTATCAGAATTAATGAATTAAAATGGCAACACGTATAGTAATTGAAGTATATTCTCAGAAAGCAAAGCATTTTTATATATGTGCTACAAATGAGAATTTTGCGATTGGTAATTTTTATTGTTACATATTATTAATAAGTTTAACTTATAGTAGTAATAGCTTTTATCAATATTTTATTGAAACTATTCCTATATTTCTGATTATAACTTCCAATGCTTTTAATTTAATTTATCTATGTAATTTTTTAATTTATCTATATGATTATTACTGTGGATTGTTTTTATTCATTTCTATATTAAGCTTATAAATGTTATTTTCATGAAGATTATCCTTATTTGTGAATATTAATTGGCTTTTTGATTTCGAACAAATGATATAATAAATATGTAAAATATCATTAATTAATTAATTTAATGATTAGATAATTATACTGATTTATCTGTTTTAATATTTTGTATAATTACAAATTGTGGTAAAATATGAAATGAGAAATTTGTGGTAAAATATGAAAAATGATGGCATTTTTCTCTAAATCTTTTGTTTGTTTCAATAAATGACATTCTGCATATAATATTAGTTTAAATGATAAGGAGAAAAAAAATTATTTAAATTTAAGTAAATGTTTGTGTATGGAAATTTTTTGAATATGAATCTGACTTTGCAATTTTTAAACATTAAAAATAGTTTCAATTTTTTTAAAAAAATTCTTTTATTAAGTTTTTAAAAATTATTTGTTTTGGTAATAGTTTTTAAAGAACTCAATTTTCACCTAACATTATAAGTTACATCTTATCAGTATAAATAACATCTTATCATTATAAATAACAAATGCGATTAATAAAATTAAATGAGTTATTTGTGTATGCATTCAAATTTCCTAATTTTTGGAATCTTATAAGTATTATATGCTTTTTAGACGTTGCATTAATACATCATTTTGTATTAACAAATTATATTTATAAAAATAACAAATCATATTAGTAATGACTTTTGCCTTGCTGCCACAGCATCATGTAGTAGAAATAACGTTGTTAAATTAAGTTAGTATTTTTACAGGAGTAAGAAAACGTGAAAAATTTAGATGTCTTTTTTTTCTTTTATATGAAAGAACTCAACTATGATATATTTTATTTAACAAAATGCGTTCTTTAAAATGTTGAAATAAGAACTTCCTCTTGATTTAGTTAATGTTTTTTCCTCCTTTCCTTATCCTTTCCCCATGTTACTCCATTTCTTCTCTAAACGGTCGGTCCCTCAACGAGCAGACGATACTTAGACCACCGGCGGCGGGGAGCGACAGACCCAAGACAGATAACCCCTCAAGATTTAGAAGTGGCGCCTTATCCCACATATTTTACATGAATCGGCAACAAACCTGCTAACAGGAGGCAGTGCCGGACCTTTAAACCGCGCTCAGAAGTTCTTGCGCTTCTGTACGAGTTTTATTTTTAAAGCATTATAATATAAGATGAACAAAAAATAATTTTAAAATTCTCACTAAAAGTGCAATATTATTTGTGATGTGCGAAAAGCCCAAAATATATGCTAACAAAAATTTAACAATTTTATTACGTTTTTTTAAAATAATTTGGCATTTCGCCATATGGAGGGATATATTTAGTTTTATAAGTAAATAATAGCTTTGGCTTTATAAATATTTATTATCATCAAAAGTATTTATTAGCTTTAGATTTATTAAACTAATTTGTTATTATTTAGGTTCTTAATTTAAATATTTATTATAAGAATTTATTAGCTTTAAGCATAAGTTTTTAATATAAGCATTTGTTAATTTTAACCTTATGACTATATAGTAAAAATATTTATTAGTTTTATAAGTATTTATTTGCTTTATCTTTATGTATATTAGTTATTTTTTATAAATATTTATTATTAGCTAAGTATTTTCGCAAATGCTGTTGAATTACAAATTAACTTAGCGTTCGGGTTCATTTTCAGTAAACTAAGTTCATAGGTCATGTATCGTATCTAGTTGTAAACAGTATCCGCTATTATAAAATTTCTATGAAATAAATTTTTTTTAAAGGATGATTTTGAACAATCCTTTTTCATCACGATTTCAAAAGCTTATGTTAAATAAGTTATTTCAAATTTGGCATTAAAAAAGATTTGTTTTCATATGAAATTTAATACAGGGTACTTATAGTTCGTGCAAAAGCCCATGCTGAACCTAATCTAATTATACAAAATGTATTTTAGAAGAATCCTTTTGTGAAGATCCATATATATATGCAAGCATTAATATAAATAAATATTTTTTTAATTTAAATAACCTGTCCTGCTGTTATATAAAGAAGCACTTTAATTTTTGTTAAATATAAACTGTTTGTTATAATAATTATCAACAAGCAATTAAAAAAAGTGATGCTTCAAATAAAGAAGAGTTGGAAATCAGAAAATTATCAGAACGTTGCTTAGAGGAAAAAGTAACGTTAAAGAAAATCATCCTCATCGAAGTTTTTCCTCTTATAATGCTGAAAGAAAACTGATGATTTAAAAGAAACATCAGTCATTCAGTCGATGGTATCTTTGATTTAATGAACGAAAACGACGCAAATAAAACTCAATAATGATCTGCAATATAATGATTTTTGCTTTGAAAGTGAAGGAAAAAAAGTGCAAAAAATGCAAATGCAATTTTTTTAAAATAAGAAAATATAACTTAAGAAATGTTCAATTTTTTTCTTTTTAACGATTTTTTTTATACTCTACAATGATACAAAATTAAAGGACATTAGTTTTGCTCTTTTTTTTTTTGGTTCGAACAACAACAAAAAACACATAGTAAATATTAAGGATTAAAAAATTCTTTGATTTTTTTTGTTAGCATTAAACATTTAATGAAAAAAGCTGCTTTTATTTGAAGATTTTAACACCTCCAAAAAATCATAAGACATAAACTACGGCTTTTTGTCATATATATTTTATTATATATCCCGTAGAGGCATAGTGGCTTCGTTGATGTCCAATTAGCCTTTCATTTTTTTTCTCAGCCGTTATGTCCCAAGGATTTGTCACAGTGGCTTCAGACAAGACGTCCTCCTTTGTACCGAATGGCAATGTTCGAAAAAATTAATAAATAGTCATTTTCATAACCTTATTGTGTATTTGATTTGATTTAATCAATTTCTACCTGAAATTGCAATTGTCAGTAGTTCTATGTTCTATGCCTCAAAAGGATATATGCCCGAATATATATATACATATATATTTTAGAAGATTATTTATAAGTTTCAGCACAGTTGTCTTATCTAGGTCTTTAACTTTATCTATTGTTTTTAACTTTGCTTTTAATTAAGAAATTGAAAGATTAAATATCTTCTATTAATTTGAATAAATGCATAATTCGCCACCATATCTTTGACGCAATGTAGAGAAAACTATCACTTGCATAAATAAAAAACAAACAACCATACTGGATTTTATTCATTTTCTAGGAAATAATAAAATGAATTCTGAGAAACTAAATGCTAACTAAAATGCTTTAAAAAAAATTAGCTGTCTTCATTGTTAAAAGCTTTGAGGAAGAATTTGATTTACAACGCTTTGTACTTGTAAGCTAGCTACTTACGATATTACTGTGATTATTGGATTAAAAATTCAGAATCCCGTACGCTATTTTCTTCTGTTTTTATATCGATATGCTGAAGGGAAAATGAAAAGAGAATATAAAAGCCGACTAAAAAGTTAAAATAGTTCTTTTTTAATTTTTTTGTCTTATTCAGGAAATTAAATAAAATCAAATTTTTAAAAACTGCTTGAGAAATCAGATAGCTATAAAATTTGTTTTATTCTATTCTTTCATTATTTCAGAGTTCAAAATTTTGATTTAAAAAAAGTTTAATCTCAAATGGATTTATAAGATGATTTGTAATTTTTTTGATATTTTTTTTGGAAAAGAAATTAGATTTAAAACTTGAAAGGAAATGGTTTTTGTAGATATTTTCAAGCTTATGCGAATATCTGGGAGTTTATCAGAACTTATTCCTTTTTTGTAAATAATGAATGAATAATGTTGATATGTCAGCTTAAAATTATGGTTGAAAGTTCTTATATTGAAATTTAAACCATTTATCATCTGACACCATCAACTAAATCATATTAGTTGATCTTATTGGAATAAAGTCAATCTTTGGAAGAGCTTTTGAAGTTTAAATAATCTAACTATTGTTCGTTTACGGATCCTGAGACTAGCACTTTTCGCCGCTCGCACTTCGCTAAGGGGTGGTACGCAGAAAGATAAGCAGTTATTACACCTCCTAAATCCGTGAATAATCTTTCAGCCTATTGCTAAATGTAAACATATCTTCCTTTCATCTTCCCTCTCATCCCCTCTTTCTTTTGACAAAATGAAACCTTCCTAAAGCATGCGCAAAAAGGTGGGGGTGGGGGGGTTACAATCCGTGAATAAACAGTATTCTTTTGATAGAAAAGCGAAAGAAAATAAATAATTTTCAAATTGCCTTGTGATTTTTCTCATTCAGTGTGTTATGACATTTGTATAAAATCAATTGACATCCAATAAATTATAAATAGTACATAAATTAATTATTATCATTATAAATAAATAAATAACATCATAAAATTTCAATTAATTAATGTACTTCAATAATATCAATTAATTTAGCTATAACAATTTCCACTGTTGTGATCTCTAAATTATTTAGTGTTTTTCTTACTAACCAAGATATTTTTTTTATTTTAAATTTGAGATATGATTCAATAATAATAATTAAAAGGTGTATACTATTTTTTTTTTTTTATTTTTTTTTTATTCTTGACGTTTTCATAATGCAAAAATTTTTCTCAACTTCATTTTTGATAGTTATTTATTTTTTAAGGCTTCAAAGTTTTGAATAAAAATTTTTATTTAACAAATTTCCTGAAATATTTTAAATCTATGTGAATTTTTAAAAAATTAGCTTTTTTCTCTAGAATTTTAAAAATAATCCAAAAACTGCACTTTGTATGAGAATTTTTGTCATCCCAAAGATTTTCTTAATGAACCCACTTTTTATGATTCCAGTTCTGTAAGAAACGCTTTATTGGGATTCCAAAATTATAGATTGAAACAATTATATAACAAATGTAGTTAAATTTTCTAGTCAAATTGATTTTCAAATTACCCCTCCCACCCCAACTGTTGTAAAATCTGGTACAATCAAAAAATTCAGTTACTCCAAAGTTTTCTAAATGCACCCACTTTGAATCTTAATCACAGTTTAAAAAGAACTCTGAATTAGGTTAATAAAACCATGACTCTGATTAAAAATACTATCAATCATTAAAATAAAGGAGCTGAAACTGAATAATTATAAATTTTTCAGTAGAAAAATAAACGATTGCCTATTTGTTGCATATCGTTTTAAGAACTTTGAAAACAATTTCTATTTCAAAATTCTTTTTTTCTTTTTTTAAAAAAGTTTTCATGTAAAATAATTGTATTAAATTTGAACTAACTTTGTACGAGAGTTTGGCAACGATTTATTGCCAAACGATTTAGAAAATATTCCCGATGAACATTACTTCACTAACATCTGCCTTTTTGCCAGCAGCAACGACTGCCGGTTGCAGAATTCCATATTTATTCATATTTTTAGCCTGTGGAAATGAAACCTTAGTTTGTTCTGCACATCTTATACATGTTTTGAACTGGAACTTGTTGCTCAACAATTTATTACATAGCTTTGAAAATTTAGATGATGGCATTCAAAAAGCATCGAAGATTAACATTTCCTAACTAGCTAAAGAAATTTTTATTCACAGCATGACTTAAAAAATTCAACATTTATTGCCAAAACCATATCTTTCTAAAAATGCTAAAACATTCTAACTATTTATAGTAAGTGTAGAACAATGTTAAATATCGAGGGAAATTTAGAATGATTAAAGTTTTTGCTTCTGTTTTTAGCAATGTCACATTCATTAGATAGCATTTCGTATTTTTTAACATATTTTGTACTTTTTTTTGCTGACTTTAATTAATTAGCAAAATAGTTATTACAAACAGAAATGAGAGGCAATTTCCATTTTGTGGATTTCGGGTTCACTGCTGAACTGGTCTGTATTTTTATGTAAAATTATATTATTTCTAGAGCCTTCTTCTTTTCTTTTAATACAATAATAAATATTCAAAAGATGAAGAATAAGAATCTATTTTGTTAAATTTTGCAGAAACGACAATATTTTAAAATGGGCATTTTTTAGTTTGTTCCAATTTCACAATTGTGTCCAATTTATCTTAACGAGCTTAATTAACGAATTCTACAAAGAATTTTAAAATCCGAAACGTTGAAATTTAAATTTCAAAAATCGGAACAACTTATTCAACCTATTTCAACTTAATTTAATATAATATTGAATGTTTCAACAAACTATGTAAGCCATTATATCCTCATAGGATGACGGATTAAAAAAGTACATCTTTGTAATATACATTTTCTATCTTTTTTTCCTCTCACTTTAGATATCCAAACAATTTTATTCAATTTTTACATCCTTTTAAATATGAAGAATATTTAAACATCAAAATCGTCGTTTAATTAAAAAAATAAAAGATGACGATTTTTTTTATCGTTTTATTTTGAAAGTTATTTTTTAGAATACCAAAAATGTTTTATTTCTATCATTACTTTTATTAGAAACGAAACTTAAAGTTTGAATACCACTTAGATTCTTAAGCTATGCGGTAAATTAAAATTTTAAGTGTGTTTTTGTATAAAACTATTCTTATTAGTTGATAAATCTAATAACTGCAAAGATAATTTCACTAAATGTTATATTGATGTTGTACGCTTATAATTGACTGATTCTTAAATATTTGTTTTTAATGATCTGCTTTTGTGAACACACACACGTTGTATCGCAAATCAGTGACATAACTTTTCTAAGAATAAAATAAATTAAAATGTATATTTAAACAAATTTTGAATAAGGATGGCAATATAAGTTCTGAAATTCATCTATACTTGGTCATTGCCAACATAATGATAATAATAAGGAATTTTCTGTTATGGTTTTCTAATTTTTGATGAAAAAGAAAATCCATTTCAAATTATGCAATTTAACTAAATAAGTTTGCGTTATACATTTCATTACTATTTAATATTTATTTGGATTTCGTAAAAAGACTGAAAAAGCATTTTGTTTTGTTTGGATTTTTCTGGTACAAGAACCATTGTGTTGATTATGATGCACCAATAATCATACTGATAAAATTATGTTAATGTAAAATAGCCAGTAAAAGGAAATATAAAAATATATTCCAAAATGTTAACAAGATTTAAATGAGCGGATAAAACGTTATGGACTTAAAGAGAAACGTAAAAGTTGAACACGAGGTGTTTTGTTCTCTATTAGCACAAAATACCGAATAATATTGTTACAATATCTTCATGATATTTACCGACATTCAGAATGTTGAACAATATCTTGTAAATAGCGTATAATATCGTGTGCTAATGGAAAAGGAAAGAAGATAATGGAATGTAAAGTTTTTGAACTCTGAACTTTGAAATTTGGATATACATTGGACAGACATTTGACAGTAACATTATGAGCGCAAAGGTATTTGCCCACCCTGCAACAAGGTTAAGGTAAATTAGAAACTGGCTTAGTATATTAAGAAACTGAAACGTTCTGTTAAATTATTAAATGAAAAATAATTAAATAATTGCAAGAACTCTAGTTTTAACTATTTTACTGATTTAGTATATTTCGGTTTTTATTTATTGTCTATTTAAAAGAGAACAATTTTTAATCTCAATCGCTGATTTCGATTAAAAGTCGATTTAATTTTTGTAGATCTAAAAAAGAGACTTCAAGACAAACATAATTTTTAAAAATAACATATTGGCTATTGAAATCCCCCCTATTAAATCTCTACAATTTCCTTTACTTAATGGAGATATTCTTGAAAGTATGTTTTACAGTTGTAAGATGCTAATAAGTATAATGAGCTTAGTAATTCAAATAATTCTTTTGCTTCCTAATAAAAATATTTATAAAGAATTTTAAGTAATGTGCTTTATTTTAAGACTACTTGAATTCTGAAAAATCGATAACTAAAAATTTTGAATTAGAAACTTAAGAAACTCGTATATTTACATAAAATACGAGAAAAAGACTTTCCTATCAGATTCTTTTGTAAATTTACAAATACTTTCTTTTTAAAAAATTAGTATAAAATTAAGAAAGCCCATTTTGTAATTCTACTTCTCTTACATTATGTCTGTAAATTTGGTACATATATCTAGATTTCTATAAATATAAATAAAATAAAAGATGAAAACTATTATTGTTTTATTTTTCATATATTTTTGGAAGTATTGTTTGTAATAGTAATAATTAAATCCTATGTATTTGAAATTAATGCTTTCATACACAACTGTTTCGTACAAAAAAAAAAAAATTCGTATGCAAAAAAATTTACACACACACACACACACACACACACACACACACAATTTTTTTTACGTATTGGTTTTGAATTATAAATTTTTATTGTAATGATATGCTAATTTTTATTTCTGAGCACCCCCTATTTCTTTAAATTGTCGCTTGAAAAAGCATAACTATAATTATGAATTTGACAGGCAGACATTTAAACTGTGTGAAGAATTTCAGATCTCTTCTTTTAAGCTTCAAACTCTCTAATTTGCGTCAAAAATAACAAAAATATTCAAAATATTCAAAAATTTTGAAGAGTCGAGTTCTTAAATATAAATTGAGTATTTTTATATTCAGTCGGTATACTAAATTTGTTCTTAAACTTCAGAACATTAGAGAATTAATCAACTTATCAGTTCATTAAATTGCATTAACATTAATTTAAAAAAAACGACGGGAAATTCTCCCTACGACTTTCTTATAAATTCCCACAATATGGCGCTTCTTTGTGAAGTTTCGTAGCATTAAAAAAAAAAATAAGTGAAATATGGATTTTGCGCTTTTTACTGTTGATTGATTGCGTCCAAAATTTGGTATAATGATTTTACCAAAATTGGTACAATAATTTTAATGACAAAACCAAAATCCGAATTCCATTTATATAGTTTAATGCATTTTTTAATTATCGCATTCACGCATTCATAAACAGATGAACCTAAAGGCAGTCAACATGTTGATAAATTTGGTACGAAATATGAAATT